>NC_041223.1:14919516-14939272 GCF_002837175.3 Physeter macrocephalus | reverse complement strand
CTCTACTCCAGCCAAACTTCTGCAGACCATGTGCAGCCGAGGCGAGGAAACTTCTCTCCACCTATTGGGGCTGGAGGCTTGAGTCACAAGCCCCATGTTTACATGAAGTGTTGGGTAGGACAATCCTGGAGATGCTCGGGGAAGGGATGGAGAGTAACTGCTTGGATCCTTCTGCAAGCTTCTGCTTGACATCTCTTGGCCTATAGCTTTGTCCCTCTGCTTCCCGTAGTAGCATAACTTTTAACCTTGAAAGACTTGAAATGGATTGGACTTGAGAACCAGGGAGATAGTTGTGAAATTACTAATACTTTTTTTTATCGCCAGTGGTAATTGAGAAGTCATACTGGAGTAGACATGCTTGTTGGTGCTGTGTGTAGAGGTGGAAGTGCTTCCTTACAGACCAGATGAGTGTGATGTAAGACGTTTCTGTTAGGATTGAATTTGGTGCTTATTTCAGTAATTGGGTTTTAGCTTATGAAGCTTTGGTCCAGAAAAGTCGAAGTCTGCAAAGCGTGTTTGTTACTTACGAACAATTTACTCTCCTTTTAAGCTTTGGTCTCTGAGATATTGTTAGAGTGGATTCCAGAGTTGGCCATTCTGTTAAATTTAGAGGTCCTGAAATCTTTTAACGGGGAGGTCCTGAAACATGGTAACAGGGCAAGCATGGGGTTTAATATTCATTGATGGTCATTCTTAACATGTTAAAGTTTACTTTTGCGTCGTTGCCATTTTGCTAGAATTTTATTTATATCTTTAGAAGTATGATTTAGTCCTTTGAGGAGTGCATTTAACGATTTCTTTGTTTTACATACCTAGGATTTTGAAGACTTAAAAAAGAATATGGCTTGATTTGTAAGAAAATGGAGGCAACAGTTCTAGGCTACTCTGGTTTTAAAGCATGCTATCCTGGATATAAGCTTGATTTGATGTGGAACCCATTTTGGTTGACATAGCCATACCTAAGCACAGTGCCCTGGCACATAGTTCACAAAATACTTAAGGCAAGTTTATTATCTTTAGACAGTTAATTTAGCATACAGCAGTGTCCCTGCTAAAAATCTGCGTGTGATTTGGTAATCCAGCCGTACCTGGGGCTACTGATGACTAATTCCTTCTTCTTTGAAGACAAAATAAGCAGCTGTGTAACTTCAGTGGTCCAGAAGTGAGTAATAGATTTAGTACGTACCTGCCTTGAGCTTGTTCTTTGATCAGCTAGATAAATGACTTGCGAGTGGCTAAATGTCTGCCTTGCAAAACCGAATTCTGACCCTGCTATAAGCATTTCTGGTGCACTATCACTAAAACATCAAAGTTGGCCATTAGACTGGCATGCCAGTTTCCTTGGATTGGCTTTACAGTTGAGATCTGTTTCATCTCATTAGGAAACTAAAGTGATTTTGATTGGTAGAGAGACATCGTTAGAGATCTTTGGGTTCTTAATTCTTTTAGACTTTGAACTTTCAAGTTTATGGTCTGATGAGTGCTTACATGACGAGTGAACTGATTTAAGAGAAACCAAAGGAAAAACTGGGCAAAACTAATGCTGAAGTTTTAGATGAAGCCATTGGGCACAAACTTGGCTATGTGTCTCAAGTATTTGGCCTTGAGTCAGAGTAACTATGCTTATTCTTAAGATCAACAAATATTTTCTCAGTACCGTACTCTATATAGTTGTATAGAAATAAACCCTGGGGTTATTCCCGAAACTCTGAATCTCCTTCCTAGAGAAAGTGCTGTCAGGAGCATCCTAGTCTTTTCTTTTAGAGCTGCTGCTCTGGAATTTAGAACTGGGATGGTTTTGCTGCTAGTTCTTGGAAGGCGTAATGATGGATACTTGGGTTTTGCCAAGTTTGCCAATTATTTTGATTTTTAGTCACCATAATCAAGTAATAGCATTATAAGGAGTGCTATACAGACTATATCTGCTTTCACAACTGGTTGAAGTAGGAACGTTTCGATGGATACATATGCAAAGGTTGGGGAGAAAGTTCTTGAAGAGAATGGCTAGTAGTCTGTCTGCATTGGGCCAAGGGAAGCTGTCAATTAGTCTGGTTATGGGAGAGCCACAAATGCCCTGAGTTAAGTAATAAGAAAAAGAAGTTGAGTCATCTGTTTAGTGTTTGTGTACTGATCTGTTTTGCATTTTGAAAATAAATTTGGCAAATTGGGATTTCAAAAATAGTTTCACACATTTTACCTCAAAGAAAATCTCAGTGCAGGCAAATAATCGAGTGGACTCATCAGAAGTTAAGTTATGCATAAATATTCTGCAGAGTCTTGTGTTGCTGAAAGTTTTGATACGTGTTTTGCTGAGGTACAACCAGAGATATATGCACTTGGCTTGTGTTCTGAAGAGGATAGTTCCAGGGAGGCTTGGACAGTGGGCAGAAAGCAGTTTAACAGTACTGTACTTTTGGTTTTTTTTGGGGGGGGGGGGGGCAAAAATTTGTGTGTGCTCAGGTTGAAGATGGAATTTCCTTTAACACTGATGATGAAAGTAATAGTAAGAGGACGTAATACATGTGGGTACATCCCAAAGCTTTTTCACTACATAATTTTTTGAAGAATGTCCTATGGGTAATTTCTTAAATTGGGAGAATGACATGTTTTTTTACATGCTAGATTTCTAAGTCTAGGGTAGATGCCACACCTGTGTTTGCAAGCTTAACGTTAATTATCTTAGTTAATTAAGTCAGTTTTTTCTCTGAGGGCGTTTAGTCTCACTCCTTTCTCTAAAATTTGAGAACACAGGCTCAAAGAAGTTAGGTAATTAGCCAAGCCCATTCAGTCTAGGAAAACGAAACAGATTTTCTCTTTTTGTCATGAGAAAATAATAATCTGTGTGCTGATAGAGATGAGAAAATTGGCTGATTTTTTTAAAAAAATCTTTTCTGAAGAAGTTATAGTGTGGGACTTTTGTTCTCTAGTCTTCCAGCTTGTATTCGTTTACATGATCGTAGTTATACTGTCAGTTTATTTGGCCTCTGGATAATGCTTGATGTCTTTATGAATTCGCACACTCCTCATACCAGCACCCCCGTCCCAATTGATTTTTAGAGGAAATGGAAAATGTACTTATTAAATGAATTTTAACTACTTTACGGTTAGCTCCATGTGCTGCCTATATTACTGACCCTGAGATTGTACTGTGTAACTCTTCCAGTTAGCACATTTCCAGGACCTAAAAGGAGATGATGTTACAACTAAAAGATAATCAGGGTGTGCGTGTAAAGAAAACTATACCGTGTTTTTCTGCTGTGAATTTTTCATGGAAACTTTGGATCTAGAAGGCTTTGTTCTAAGACTAGTTTTGGCTTACTGCTACAAGGAGTGGAGGAGTCCCTGACATTGGTAGTGAGTGAAGCCAGGATAAATTACCAAGGCTTACCTTGATTTTTTTTTTTTTTTTAAATTAGGCTTTTCTCAGTAATAGGTGGGGATACAGTAAATCGTCTTACACTTCTGCTGTTACAGAATTGGATAATGGCTTTTTTCTTACACTGCTTTCTAGTTTATCTTACCACTAGGACACCTGACAGTTCCATTCTGCCCTAAAGCACTGATTGTCCTTACTTATGTAATTACTTTTCTTGGTATTTATTATATATGTTGTATCTCCCATCCCCCTGTAAGATCCTTATAGGGACTTACTTTCATATATACTGCTGGTACTCTCAAGTACTTGAAGAACTGAATTGAATTTGTAGTTGAAGGACCGAAGATGATAATTTCTCCCACCACAACTGAATGAAAAAATGTTTATTGTTGTAGAAAGCCTCTGGATATAGGTGGTAGGTGCAGCTGGTGTATGTGTTAATCACTGTCTCTGTTCTTTCGATGCCCCACAGTCCAGTGGGGGAGAACACAATCATATACTTAATACACAGTTTGTTCTACACTACACATGTGCAAAATGGTGTGCTGGTACAATGAAGTTGGTGTTAGAACTGAATCTTGAAGGGTGAGTGGGTAAGATGTGGTTTTGTGACATGTTTGGTGTTGTGCATTTCTCAGCTTTACTCCATTATACATCTTTCCCTCAGTCCCGCGTACGCGCGCGCGCTCGCCCAAGTCCCGCGGAGTTTAACACAATGCCGACGCCTACGCGTGCCGCAACGCCCCGGCCAGCGCAACAGCTCCGGCGCCGGGGGCGGGGGGGGTGGCCAGACAGGGCGAGGGGAAGAGCGCGCGCGAGAGCGGGAGACAGCGCGAGACCCGAGGAGGCCGGAAGCGCGCGTGCGCGCCCCCGCCCGCGAGCGGGGAGGCGGAGCCGCAGCAGTAGCGGCAGCAGCTGTAGGAGCCGCTGCAGCTGGGAGAAGCGCCAGAGAGGCCGGGCCTGCTCCGGTCGGACCGGATCCCTCCCCTCCCCCTCCCTCTCCGCTCCCCTCCCCCAAACCCACTTCCGCAGCTCGCAGCCTTGCCGCCGAAGAAGCAGCGGCGGTAGCAGCAGGAGGCGGCGGCGAGGCGATTACGGAAGGATTACGCACCTGACGGGCCGGCCTCTTGGGGCTCCAGCGCGGGACGCTCACCGGTCGCCGCCGCTCGGGACGCGCTTCGCGGTGGCGGCGGGAAGGGAGGGACCGGCGACGGGGAACGGAACGCGAATCGCCCCCCTCCCCTTTCTCCCTCCCTCCTCCGCTCCGCCGCCCGCCCTCTCGGCTTCCGTCCCCTCCCCCTCGCGCAAAGCCCCGGATGGAGCCGCCGCCGACTCGCCGCCGCCTGGCTCCGGGGGATGGTTTTGTCAGGCGGCCAGAGCCCCGGCGCCAGGCGCAGCCGCCCCCGCCCCTGCGGGGCGTCCGTGCCCTCGCTTCCCAGAACCGGGTCCCCGTGTGGTCCGGGCCCTCCGCCTGCCTTCAGCTGAAGCCCCGGGACTGGGGTCATTCGTCTTCTTTGTTGCCACCGTCGCTGCCGGAACCGTTTGCGAGCTCCGGTGGCCCCCGCCCCCCCTTCGCCTTCCCTGAGCCCGGGCCGGGGGCGGCACGTGGGCACCGGCCCCAGGAGGCGGAGGCGGTGCGCGCTTACCTGTCGCCGGTGCTGCTGCGGCGGGGGGTGTGGAGGAGGCACCGCTGGGCAGCCTTGGCCGTGCTCTCCCCGCCGCCGCCGCCTCTGCCTCTCGCTGCTGCTGCTGCTGCCGCCGCGGTCGGTGTCTCCGGCGCGGCGGCGGCGGCGGCGGCGGGGCTTTTCCTGTCCGGTTACGTTAAGGTCACATGACCGAGAGAGCGGAGCGACTAGTGCAAAGAGGCTGAGAGCGGCTCCCGCCGGGGGGGAGAGGCGGCGAGAGAGCTGTGGCGGCAAGAGCCCCCTCCGCCCCCCCAGCCGCCTCCCCTCCCCCCGCCCGCCTCCGCCTCCTGCTGCTCTGCCGCCGCCGCCGCCGCCGCCGCCTGCAGCACTAAGTACGCTGCCGCTCCCACCCAGGCTCCGCGCTCTACTCCAGCCAAACTTCTGCAGACCATGTGCAGCCGAGGCGAGGAAACTTCTCTCCACCTATTGGGGCTGGAGGCTTGAGTCACAAGCCCCATGTTTACATGAAGTGTTGGGTAGGACAATCCTGGAGATGCTCGGGGAAGGGATGGAGAGTAACTGCTTGGATCCTTCTGCAAGCTTCTGCTTGACATCTCTTGGCCTATAGCTTTGTCCCTCTGCTTCCCGTAGTAGCATAACTTTTAACCTTGAAAGACTTGAAATGGATTGGACTTGAGAACCAGGGAGATAGTTGTGAAATTACTAATACTTTTTTTTATCGCCAGTGGTAATTGAGAAGTCATACTGGAGTAGACATGCTTGTTGGTGCTGTGTGTAGAGGTGGAAGTGCTTCCTTACAGACCAGATGAGTGTGATGTAAGACGTTTCTGTTAGGATTGAATTTGGTGCTTATTTCAGTAATTGGGTTTTAGCTTATGAAGCTTTGGTCCAGAAAAGTCGAAGTCTGCAAAGCGTGTTTGTTACTTACGAACAATTTACTCTCCTTTTAAGCTTTGGTCTCTGAGATATTGTTAGAGTGGATTCCAGAGTTGGCCATTCTGTTAAATTTAGAGGTCCTGAAATCTTTTAACGGGGAGGTCCTGAAACATGGTAACAGGGCAAGCATGGGGTTTAATATTCATTGATGGTCATTCTTAACATGTTAAAGTTTACTTTTGCGTCGTTGCCATTTTGCTAGAATTTTATTTATATCTTTAGAAGTATGATTTAGTCCTTTGAGGAGTGCATTTAACGATTTCTTTGTTTTACATACCTAGGATTTTGAAGACTTAAAAAAGAATATGGCTTGATTTGTAAGAAAATGGAGGCAACAGTTCTAGGCTACTCTGGTTTTAAAGCATGCTATCCTGGATATAAGCTTGATTTGATGTGGAACCCATTTTGGTTGACATAGCCATACCTAAGCACAGTGCCCTGGCACATAGTTCACAAAATACTTAAGGCAAGTTTATTATCTTTAGACAGTTAATTTAGCATACAGCAGTGTCCCTGCTAAAAATCTGCGTGTGATTTGGTAATCCAGCCGTACCTGGGGCTACTGATGACTAATTCCTTCTTCTTTGAAGACAAAATAAGCAGCTGTGTAACTTCAGTGGTCCAGAAGTGAGTAATAGATTTAGTACGTACCTGCCTTGAGCTTGTTCTTTGATCAGCTAGATAAATGACTTGCGAGTGGCTAAATGTCTGCCTTGCAAAACCGAATTCTGACCCTGCTATAAGCATTTCTGGTGCACTATCACTAAAACATCAAAGTTGGCCATTAGACTGGCATGCCAGTTTCCTTGGATTGGCTTTACAGTTGAGATCTGTTTCATCTCATTAGGAAACTAAAGTGATTTTGATTGGTAGAGAGACATCGTTAGAGATCTTTGGGTTCTTAATTCTTTTAGACTTTGAACTTTCAAGTTTATGGTCTGATGAGTGCTTACATGACGAGTGAACTGATTTAAGAGAAACCAAAGGAAAAACTGGGCAAAACTAATGCTGAAGTTTTAGATGAAGCCATTGGGCACAAACTTGGCTATGTGTCTCAAGTATTTGGCCTTGAGTCAGAGTAACTATGCTTATTCTTAAGATCAACAAATATTTTCTCAGTACCGTACTCTATATAGTTGTATAGAAATAAACCCTGGGGTTATTCCCGAAACTCTGAATCTCCTTCCTAGAGAAAGTGCTGTCAGGAGCATCCTAGTCTTTTCTTTTAGAGCTGCTGCTCTGGAATTTAGAACTGGGATGGTTTTGCTGCTAGTTCTTGGAAGGCATAATGATGGATACTTGGGTTTTGCCAAGTTTGCCAATTATTTTGATTTTTAGTCACCATAATCAAGCAATAGCATTATAAGGAGTGCTATACAGACTATATCTGCTTTCACAACTGGTTGAAGTAGGAACATTTCGATGGATACATATGCAAAGGTTGGGGAGAAAGTTCTTGAAGAGAATGGCTAGTAGTCTGTCTGCATTGGGCCAAGGGAAGCTGTCAATTAGTCTGGTTATGGGAGAGCTACAAATGCCCTGAGTTAAGTAATAAGAAAAAGAAGTTGAGTCATCTGTTTAGTGTTTGTGTACTGATCTGTTTTGCATTTTGAAAATAAATTTGGCAAATTGGGATTTCAAAAATAGTTTCACACGTTTTACCTCAAAGAAAATCTCAGTGCAGGCAAATAATCGAGTGGACTCATCAGAAGTTAAGTTATGCATAAATATTCTGCAGAGTCTTGTGTTGCTGAAAGTTTTGATACGTGTTTTGCTGAGGTACAACCAGAGATATATGCACTTGGCTTGTGTTCTGAAGAGGATAGTTCCAGGGAGGCTTGGACAGTGGGCAGAAAGCAGTTTAACAGTACTGTACTTTTGGTTTTTTTGGGGGGGGGGGGGGCAAAAATTTGTGTGTGCTCAGGTTGAAGATGGAATTTCCTTTAACACTGATGATGAAAGTAATAGTAAGAGGACGTAATACATGTGGGTACATCCCAAAGCTTTTTCACTACATAATTTTTTGAAGAATGTCCTATGGGTAATTTCTTAAATTGGGAGAATGACATGTTTTTTTACATGCTAGATTTCTAAGTCTAGGGTAGATGCCACACCTGTGTTTGCAAGCTTAACGTATAAGTCAGAAAAGATGTATTTTGTGTGTCTTATATTTTGTTGTTGTTAAAAAGTTTATAGAAAATGCTTATTTTATAGTTGATTGTTATTGAGACTGTATTCCTTCAAGGATTCCCTATACTTTAGCGATTTGTTTGTTTGTTTGAAACCTATTGCGTAGGCATGTGGGTTTCAAACTTTTTCTGTTGAGATTCTAAAAAATATATTTTATTAAATGCTACCTGGTACACACATATATGTAAAGTCGAAACAAAATTTTCAGGAAATAGTACTTTTTATTATGGGTATATACTCTGCTATCTTTTGTTTCATTTTTAAAAAAAAATTAGCTGTGGTACCTTAAATTGATTTCATGAATCACAAATGGATCAGGGGCCACAGTTTGAAAAAACTGGTATTTCAGTTTTTAGTATTAGTTGCTGTTACAAATTACCCCAACACTTAAGTGGTTTAAAACAGTGAACATTTGTTTATCTCTGAATTTCTGTGGGTCAGGAATCTGGAAGTAGCTTAGTTAGGTATTTCTGGGTCAGGGTCTTTCATGAGGTGTTTTCTATGTCAAGACTGAGTTAGAGGATCTGCTTCCAGGGCGGCTCACACTCCAGCGGGTTAGTACTCGGTAGTTCTCAGTTCTTCTCCCTGGGGCTGCTTGAGTGTCCTCACAACATGGTGGTGGTTGGCTATTCCCAGAGCGAGTGATCAAGCAAGAGCGAGGAGGAAACACCACCATCCGCCACACGCTGTTAGTTAAAAGCAAGTTACTCAGTCCAGCCTGCAGCCAAGGGGAGAAGAATTAAGCTCCATGTCTTGAAGGGAAGAGTCTCAAAGAATTTATGACATTTTAATAACTACCACAGTTCTATATTTTTCCTGTTTATGGATGAATTAGGATTGAACCAGAATTCTTGCTGAAGTCAATCTGTAAGTAATTATCTTAGTTAATTAAGTCAGTTTTTTCTCTGAGGGCGTTTAGTCTCACTCCTTTCTCTAAAATTTGAGAACACAGGCTCAAAGAAGTTAGGTAATTAGCCAAGCCCATTCAGTCTAGGAAAACGAAACAGATTTTCTCTTTTTGTCATGAGAAAATAATAATCTGTGTGCTGATAGAGATGAGAAAATTGGCTGATTTTTTTAAAAAAATCTTTTCTGAAGAAGTTATAGTGTGGGACTTTTGTTCTCTAGTCTTCCAGCTTGTATTCGTTTACATGATCGTAGTTATACTGTCAGTTTATTTGGCCTCTGGATAATGCTTGATGTCTTTATGAATTCGCACACTCCTCATACCAGCACCCCCGTCCCAATTGATTTTTAGAGGAAATGGAAAATGTACTTATTAAATGAATTTTAACTACTTTACGGTTAGCTCCATGTGCTGCCTATATTACTGACCCTGAGATTGTACTGTGTAACTCTTCCAGTTAGCACATTTCCAGGACCTAAAAGGAGATGATGTTACAACTAAAAGATAATCAGGGTGTGCGTGTAAAGAAAACTATACCGTGTTTTTCTGCTGTGAATTTTTCATGGAAACTTTGGATCTAGAAGGCTTTGTTCTAAGACTAGTTTTGGCTTACTGCTACAAGGAGTGGAGGAGTCCCTGACATTGGTAGTGAGTGAAGCCAGGATAAATTACCAAGGCTTACCTTGATTTTTTTTTTTTTTTTAAATTAGGCTTTTCTCAGTAATAGGTGGGGATACAGTAAATCGTCTTACACTTCTGCTGTTACAGAATTGGATAATGGCTTTTTTCTTACACTGCTTTCTAGTTTATCTTACCACTAGGACACCTGACAGTTCCATTCTGCTCTAAAGCACTGATTGTCCTTACTTATGTAATTACTTTTCTTGGTATTTATTTATATATGTTGTATCTCCCATCCCCCTGTAAGATCCTTATAGGGACTTACTTTCATATATACTGCTGGTACTCTCAAGTACTTGAAGAACTGAATTGAATTTGTAGTTGAAGGACCGAAGATGATAATTTCTCCCACCACAACTGAATGAAAAAATGTTTATTGTTGTAGAAAGCCTCTGGATATAGGTGGTAGGTGCAGCTGGTGTATGTGTTAATCACTGTCTCTGTTCTTTCGATGCCCCACAGTCCAGTGGGGGAGAACACAATCATATACTTAATACACAGTTTGTTCTACACTACACATGTGCAAAATGGTGTGCTGGTACAATGAAGTTGGTGTTAGAACTGAATCTTGAAGGGTGAGTGGGTAAGATAAGATGTGGTTTTGTGACATGTTTGGTGTTGTGCATTTCTCAGCTTTACTCCATTATACATCTATACATTTTAGTGTTGGCAAGTGGCCATCATAGTTTGATAAATTGCTTCTTTCTGTGGCATGCATGCTCTTGGTATCTTATTTCTCTAGAACTGTGCTGGTGCAGTTCAGCAGCTCCTAGTAGCCACATGTGGCTGTGTAAGTTAACGATACACACTAGCCTCACGTGCTTCAGTGTCCACATGGGGCCAAAGGCTGCCATATTAGACAACACAGATATTGAACATTTTTCTTGTCACAGAAAGTTCTGTTGGACAGTGCTGCTCCAGAGTCGATCTGCACATTTTCACATTATCTGTAGAGTGTTAAGTTAGGAATAGAGAAAACTTAACAGCCTCCTGACATTAGGAGAGACAGAGTGGTTGGTGTTTATGAGTAGAGGGCAGAGAGTATATATTTACAGTGGTTAAGAATATAGGCTTTGGAGTCAGATCTGGGTTGGAATCGTACTCTGTCCCTTAAGCTGTTTGGCTTTGGGCATGTTATTTAACCTCTGAGCCTTAGTTTTTTTCTTTTGTTCAAATAGGGATAATATTTATCTCACAGGGTTGTGTGAGTATAAAAAAAGTGTAAGGGGCTTAGCACAGTGCCTCAGTAAATGACAGGATCATTAATATATTTTTAAAATAGTCACTGATTTAAAGAAATTTTTAGAGTTATCTTAAAGTAAAATTAACTTTTTTTCCTTTTGGTGTACAGTTCTGTGAACTTGAATATAGGTGCACATTTATGTAACCACGGTCAAGATACAGGACAGTTCTGTCACTTCAGAAAACTCCCTCATGCTGTCCTTTGGCATACTAACCTCCTCCCACTCCTCCTCCCTGGCAGCCAGTGATCTCTTCTCCATCACTTTTTGTCTTTTCCTAGCTTGTTATATAAATGGAATCATATAATATGTGGTCTTTTGAGACTGGCTGCTTTCAGTCAGCTAAGTTGAGTGAAAGAGTCATAAAAAGTTGTAACATGTATTAATAGCACAATGGATTTTTGAAAGATGTTAGCCTCCGCCTCCTGCTGCTCTGCCGCCGCCGCCGCCGCCGCCGCCTGCAGCACTAAGTACGCTGCCGCTCCCACCCAGGCTCCGCGCTCTACTCCAGCCAAACTTCTGCAGACCATGTGCAGCCGAGGCGAGGAAACTTCTCTCCACCTATTGGGGCTGGAGGCTTGAGTCACAAGCCCCATGTTTACATGAAGTGTTGGGTAGGACAATCCTGGAGATGCTCGGGGAAGGGATGGAGAGTAACTGCTTGGATCCTTCTGCAAGCTTCTGCTTGACATCTCTTGGCCTATAGCTTTGTCCCTCTGCTTCCCGTAGTAGCATAACTTTTAACCTTGAAAGACTTGAAATGGATTGGACTTGAGAACCAGGGAGATAGTTGTGAAATTACTAATACTTTTTTTTATCGCCAGTGGTAATTGAGAAGTCATACTGGAGTAGACATGCTTGTTGGTGCTGTGTGTAGAGGTGGAAGTGCTTCCTTACAGACCAGATGAGTGTGATGTAAGACGTTTCTGTTAGGATTGAATTTGGTGCTTATTTCAGTAATTGGGTTTTAGCTTATGAAGCTTTGGTCCAGAAAAGTCGAAGTCTGCAAAGCGTGTTTGTTACTTACGAACAATTTACTCTCCTTTTAAGCTTTGGTCTCTGAGATATTGTTAGAGTGGATTCCAGAGTTGGCCATTCTGTTAAATTTAGAGGTCCTGAAATCTTTTAACGGGGAGGTCCTGAAACATGGTAACAGGGCAAGCATGGGGTTTAATATTCATTGATGGTCATTCTTAACATGTTAAAGTTTACTTTTGCGTCGTTGCCATTTTGCTAGAATTTTATTTATATCTTTAGAAGTATGATTTAGTCCTTTGAGGAGTGCATTTAACGATTTCTTTGTTTTACATACCTAGGATTTTGAAGACTTAAAAAAGAATATGGCTTGATTTGTAAGAAAATGGAGGCAACAGTTCTAGGCTACTCTGGTTTTAAAGCATGCTATCCTGGATATAAGCTTGATTTGATGTGGAACCCATTTTGGTTGACATAGCCATACCTAAGCACAGTGCCCTGGCACATAGTTCACAAAATACTTAAGGCAAGTTTATTATCTTTAGACAGTTAATTTAGCATACAGCAGTGTCCCTGCTAAAAATCTGCGTGTGATTTGGTAATCCAGCCGTACCTGGGGCTACTGATGACTAATTCCTTCTTCTTTGAAGACAAAATAAGCAGCTGTGTAACTTCAGTGGTCCAGAAGTGAGTAATAGATTTAGTACGTACCTGCCTTGAGCTTGTTCTTTGATCAGCTAGATAAATGACTTGCGAGTGGCTAAATGTCTGCCTTGCAAAACCGAATTCTGACCCTGCTATAAGCATTTCTGGTGCACTATCACTAAAACATCAAAGTTGGCCATTAGACTGGCATGCCAGTTTCCTTGGATTGGCTTTACAGTTGAGATCTGTTTCATCTCATTAGGAAACTAAAGTGATTTTGATTGGTAGAGAGACATCGTTAGAGATCTTTGGGTTCTTAATTCTTTTAGACTTTGAACTTTCAAGTTTATGGTCTGATGAGTGCTTACATGACGAGTGAACTGATTTAAGAGAAACCAAAGGAAAAACTGGGCAAAACTAATGCTGAAGTTTTAGATGAAGCCATTGGGCACAAACTTGGCTATGTGTCTCAAGTATTTGGCCTTGAGTCAGAGTAACTATGCTTATTCTTAAGATCAACAAATATTTTCTCAGTACCGTACTCTATATAGTTGTATAGAAATAAACCCTGGGGTTATTCCTGAAACTCTGAATCTCCTTCCTAGAGAAAGTGCTGTCAGGAGCATCCTAGTCTTTTCTTTTAGAGCTGCTGCTCTGGAATTTAGAACTGGGATGGTTTTGCTGCTAGTTCTTGGAAGGCATAATGATGGATACTTGGGTTTTGCCAAGTTTGCCAATTATTTTGATTTTTAGTCACCATAATCAAGCAATAGCATTATAAGGAGTGCTATACAGACTATATCTGCTTTCACAACTGGTTGAAGTAGGAACATTTCGATGGATACATATGCAAAGGTTGGGGAGAAAGTTCTTGAAGAGAATGGCTAGTAGTCTGTCTGCATTGGGCCAAGGGAAGCTGTCAATTAGTCTGGTTATGGGAGAGCTACAAATGCCCTGAGTTAAGTAATAAGAAAAAGAAGTTGAGTCATCTGTTTAGTGTTTGTGTACTGATCTGTTTTGCATTTTGAAAATAAATTTGGCAAATTGGGATTTCAAAAATAGTTTCACACGTTTTACCTCAAAGAAAATCTCAGTGCAGGCAAATAATCGAGTGGACTCATCAGAAGTTAAGTTATGCATAAATATTCTGCAGAGTCTTGTGTTGCTGAAAGTTTTGATACGTGTTTTGCTGAGGTACAACCAGAGATATATGCACTTGGCTTGTGTTCTGAAGAGGATAGTTCCAGGGAGGCTTGGACAGTGGGCAGAAAGCAGTTTAACAGTACTGTACTTTTGGTTTTTTTGGGGGGGGGGGGGGCAAAAATTTGTGTGTGCTCAGGTTGAAGATGGAATTTCCTTTAACACTGATGATGAAAGTAATAGTAAGAGGACGTAATACATGTGGGTACATCCCAAAGCTTTTTCACTACATAATTTTTTGAAGAATGTCCTATGGGTAATTTCTTAAATTGGGAGAATGACATGTTTTTTTACATGCTAGATTTCTAAGTCTAGGGTAGATGCCACACCTGTGTTTGCAAGCTTAACGTATAAGTCAGAAAAGATGTATTTTGTGTGTCTTATATTTTGTTGTTGTTAAAAAGTTTATAGAAAATGCTTATTTTATAGTTGATTGTTATTGAGACTGTATTCCTTCAAGGATTCCCTATACTTTAGCGATTTGTTTGTTTGTTTGAAACCTATTGCGTAGGCATGTGGGTTTCAAACTTTTTCTGTTGAGATTCTAAAAAATATATTTTATTAAATGCTACCTGGTACACACATATATGTAAAGTCGAAACAAAATTTTCAGGAAATAGTACTTTTTATTATGGGTATATACTCTGCTATCTTTTGTTTCATTTTTAAAAAAAAATTAGCTGTGGTACCTTAAATTGATTTCATGAATCACAAATGGATCAGGGGCCACAGTTTGAAAAAACTGGTATTTCAGTTTTTAGTATTAGTTGCTGTTACAAATTACCCCAACACTTAAGTGGTTTAAAACAGTGAACATTTGTTTATCTCTGAATTTCTGTGGGTCAGGAATCTGGAAGTAGCTTAGTTAGGTATTTCTGGGTCAGGGTCTTTCATGAGGTGTTTTCTATGTCAAGACTGAGTTAGAGGATCTGCTTCCAGGGCGGCTCACACTCCAGCGGGTTAGTACTCGGTAGTTCTCAGTTCTTCTCCCTGGGGCTGCTTGAGTGTCCTCACAACATGGTGGTGGTTGGCTATTCCCAGAGCGAGTGATCAAGCAAGAGCGAGGAGGAAACACCACCATCCGCCACACGCTGTTAGTTAAAAGCAAGTTACTCAGTCCAGCCTGCAGCCAAGGGGAGAAGAATTAAGCTCCATGTCTTGAAGGGAAGAGTCTCAAAGAATTTATGACATTTTAATAACTACCACAGTTCTATATTTTTCCTGTTTATGGATGAATTAGGATTGAACCAGAATTCTTGCTGAAGTCAATCTGTAAGTAATTATCTTAGTTAATTAAGTCAGTTTTTTCTCTGAGGGCGTTTAGTCTCACTCCTTTCTCTAAAATTTGAGAACACAGGCTCAAAGAAGTTAGGTAATTAGCCAAGCCCATTCAGTCTAGGAAAACGAAACAGATTTTCTCTTTTTGTCATGAGAAAATAATAATCTGTGTGCTGATAGAGATGAGAAAATTGGCTGATTTTTTTAAAAAAATCTTTTCTGAAGAAGTTATAGTGTGGGACTTTTGTTCTCTAGTCTTCCAGCTTGTATTCGTTTACATGATCGTAGTTATACTGTCAGTTTATTTGGCCTCTGGATAATGCTTGATGTCTTTATGAATTCGCACACTCCTCATACCAGCACCCCCGTCCCAATTGATTTTTAGAGGAAATGGAAAATGTACTTATTAAATGAATTTTAACTACTTTACGGTTAGCTCCATGTGCTGCCTATATTACTGACCCTGAGATTGTACTGTGTAACTCTTCCAGTTAGCACATTTCCAGGACCTAAAAGGAGATGATGTTACAACTAAAAGATAATCAGGGTGTGCGTGTAAAGAAAACTATACCGTGTTTTTCTGCTGTGAATTTTTCATGGAAACTTTGGATCTAGAAGGCTTTGTTCTAAGACTAGTTTTGGCTTACTGCTACAAGGAGTGGAGGAGTCCCTGACATTGGTAGTGAGTGAAGCCAGGATAAATTACCAAGGCTTACCTTGATTTTTTTTTTTTTTTTAAATTAGGCTTTTCTCAGTAATAGGTGGGGATACAGTAAATCGTCTTACACTTCTGCTGTTACAGAATTGGATAATGGCTTTTTTCTTACACTGCTTTCTAGTTTATCTTACCACTAGGACACCTGACAGTTCCATTCTGCCCTAAAGCACTGATTGTCCTTACTTATGTAATTACTTTTCTTGGTATTTATTATATATGTTGTATCTCCCATCCCCCTGTAAGATCCTTATAGGGACTTACTTTCATATATACTGCTGGTACTCTCAAGTACTTGAAGAACTGAATTGAATTTGTAGTTGAAGGACCGAAGATGATAATTTCTCCCACCACAACTGAATGAAAAAATGTTTATTGTTGTAGAAAGCCTCTGGATATAGGTGGTAGGTGCAGCTGGTGTATGTGTTAATCACTGTCTCTGTTCTTTCGATGCCCCACAGTCCAGTGGGGGAGAACACAATCATATACTTAATACACAGTTTGTTCTACACTACACATGTGCAAAATGGTGTGCTGGTACAATGAAGTTGGTGTTAGAACTGAATCTTGAAGGGTGAGTGGGTAAGATAAGATGTGGTTTTGTGACATGTTTGGTGTTGTGCATTTCTCAGCTTTACTCCATTATACATCTATACATTTTAGTGTTGGCAAGTGGCCATCATAGTTTGATAAATTGCTTCTTTCTGTGGCATGCATGCTCTTGGTATCTTATTTCTCTAGAACTGTGCTGGTGCAGTTCAGCAGCTCCTAGTAGCCACATGTGGCTGTGTAAGTTAACGATACACACTAGCCTCACGTGCTTCAGTGTCCACATGGGGCCAAAGGCTGCCATATTAGACAACACAGATATTGAACATTTTTCTTGTCACAGAAAGTTCTGTTGGACAGTGCTGCTCCAGAGTCGATCTGCACATTTTCACATTATCTGTAGAGTGTTAAGTTAGGAATAGAGAAAACTTAACAGCCTCCTGACATTAGGAGAGACAGAGTGGTTGGTGTTTATGAGTAGAGGGCAGAGAGTATATATTTACAGTGGTTAAGAATATAGGCTTTGGAGTCAGATCTGGGTTGGAATCGTACTCTGTCCCTTAAGCTGTTTGGCTTTGGGCATGTTATTTAACCTCTGAGCCTTAGTTTTTTTCTTTTGTTCAAATAGGGATAATATTTATCTCACAGGGTTGTGTGAGTATAAAAAAAGTGTAAGGGGCTTAGCACAGTGCCTCAGTAAATGACAGGATCATTAATATATTTTTAAAATAGTCACTGATTTAAAGAAATTTTTAGAGTTATCTTAAAGTAAAATTAACTTTTTTTCCTTTTGGTGTACAGTTCTGTGAACTTGAATATAGGTGCACATTTATGTAACCACGGTCAAGATACAGGACAGTTCTGTCACTTCAGAAAACTCCCTCATGCTGTCCTTTGGCATACTAACCTCCTCCCACTCCTCCTCCCTGGCAGCCAGTGATCTCTTCTCCATCACTTTTTGTCTTTTCCTAGCTTGTTATATAAATGGAATCATATAATATGTGGTCTTTTGAGACTGGCTGCTTTCAGTCAGCTAAGTTGAGTGAAAGAGTCATAAAAAGTTGTAACATGTATTAATAGCACAATGGATTTTTGAAAGATGTTAGTTGTGAAATATTAAACAAAAAATGTGAGTCTGAAATTTTGCTTATAGAATTGTGTGTGCCTGGAGTTTTTTACGTTTGAAAGTGAAATTAATGATGAAATATATAGGGGGAAACTACTTCCCCCAATTGATGACAGCTATGTGTGTCTCAACTTGTTTTTCTTTGTGAAGATAGTTGATCATTGGTAGGGGAGGTTCCTGTTTTTAGTTTTATTACAGATCTGTACAGTTGCCAGCACAGTCCTGATTTGAAAAAGGTGGTTGTTTAAACATCATTAATTTCTAAAAATGTGGTCTGAAGATAACAGCTGGCTGCTTTGCCTAGACCTTCCCCAGCTGAACACTGAAAGCCTGGCTGCTCCAGAAAATCCCCCAGTGTCGGGAAACCCAGGATCTTAAAGGGCCACTTGAAGGAAATTTGAGGATTCTAGTTCATCAGATTTCATTACTGAACCATCAGAGAGGTATTTGATACTAGTTTGTTGTCCTCTGTAAGTCTTCATTTGAGTGAGTTTAAGAAGCACTCTGGTCCATTTTCATTTTTTTCTTTCTCTGTTTTTTGGCTGCACTGCTGCAAGGAATCTTAGTTCCCCAGCCAGGGATCAATCCTGTGTGCCCCTGCAGTGGAAGGCGAGGAGTCTGAACCACTGGACGACCAGGGAAGTCCTAGGTCCACATTTTTATGTTAGCTATATATATATATATATATATTTTTTTTTTTTTTTTAATTTATTTTTGGCTGCATTGGGTCTTCTTTGCTGTGCATGGGCTTTCTCTCAGTGGAAGGCGAGGAGTCTGAACCACTGGACGACCAGGGAAGTCCTAGGTCCACATTTTTATGTTAGCTATATATATATATATATATATTTTTTTTTTTTTTTTTTTTTTTTTAATTTATTTTTGGCTGCATTGGGTCTTCTTTGCTGCGCATGGGCTTTCTCTAGTTACTGTGAGCGGGGGCTGTTCTTCGTTGTGGTGTGCGGGCTTCTCATTGCGGTGGCTTCTCTTGTTGTGGAGCACGGGCTCTAGGCACACGGGCTTCAGTAGTTGTGGTGTGCAGGCTCTAGAGCGCAGGCTCAGTAGTTGTGGCGCACGGGCTTAGTTGCTCTGCAGCATGTGGGATCTTCCTGGACGTGGGCTCGAACCCGTGTCCCCTGCATTGGCAGGCCGGTTCTTTAACTGCACCACCAGGGAAGTCCCTGCTGCTTTATATTTAAATGAACCACTCTGTTTGGATGCAGCGTTCACTAACATCTGTCTTTAAGTCTCAGACATGTTTCTTTTTTTTTTTTTTAATTTATTATTTTATTTTTTATGGTCTGATGAGTGCTTACATGACGAGTGAACTGATTTAAGAGAAACCAAAGGAAAAACTGGGCAAAACTAATGCTGAAGTTTTAGATGAAGCCATTGGGCACAAACTTGGCTATGTGTCTCAAGTATTTGGCCTTGAGTCAGAGTAACTATGCTTATTCTTAAGATCAACAAATATTTTCTCAGTACCGTACTCTATATAGTTGTATAGAAATAAACCCTGGGGTTATTCCCGAAACTCTGAATCTCCTTCCTAGAGAAAGTGCTGTCAGGAGCATCCTAGTCTTTTCTTTTAGAGCTGCTGCTCTGGAATTTAGAACTGGGATGGTTTTGCTGCTAGTTCTTGGAAGGCATAATGATGGATACTTGGGTTTTGCCAAGTTTGCCAATTATTTTGATTTTTAGTCACCATAATCAAGTAATAGCATTATAAGGAGTGCTATACAGACTATATCTGCTTTCACAACTGGTTGAAGTAGGAACATTTCGATGGATACATATGCAAAGGTTGGGGAGAAAGTTCTTGAAGAGAATGGCTAGTAGTCTGTCTGCATTGGGCCAAGGGAAGCTGTCAATTAGTCTGGTTATGGGAGAGCCACAAATGCCCTGAGTTAAGTAATAAGAAAAAGAAGTTGAGTCATCTGTTTAGTGTTTGTGTACTGATCTGTTTTGCATTTTGAAAATAAATTTGGCAAATTGGGATTTCAAAAATAGTTTCACACATTTTACCTCAAAGAAAATCTCAGTGCAGGCAAATAATCGAGTGGACTCATCAGAAGTTAAGTTATGCATAAATATTCTGCAGAGTCTTGTGTTGCTGAAAGTTTTGATACGTGTTTTGCTGAGGTACAACCAGAGATATATGCACTTGGCTTGTGTTCTGAAGAGGATAGTTCCAGGGAGGCTTGGACAGTGGGCAGAAAGCAGTTTAACAGTACTGTACTTTTGGTTTTTTTTGGGGGGGGGGGGGGCAAAAATTTGTGTGTGCTCAGGTTGGA
>NC_041223.1:14899784-14915111 GCF_002837175.3 Physeter macrocephalus | reverse complement strand
GGCTCTAGGGAGATCGGCTTCAGTAGTTGTGGCGTATGGGCTTAGTTGCTCCACGGCATGTGGGATCTTTCCGAACCAGGGATCGAACCCATGTCCCCTGCATTGGCAGGCGGATTCTTAATCGCTGCACCACCAGGGAAGCCCTCAAGACATGTTTCTTAACTAAGGATTCAAAGGGGATCCTGGGGATTTGATTCAGCCTTCATTTACTCTCAGAATCGTATATGGGTTTTTACGCAGATGGATTGTACTAACAGTTAACTCATGACTTCACATATGTTAATTCCATTAATCCTTACAACAACCCTGTGAGGTAGTGCTACTATAAAACCCATTTTACAGATGAGGAAACAGGCCCAGAGAGGTTCTGTGACTTGCCCAGCATGATACCAGTACTAAGTGGTGTGGAGTAAGGATTCAAATCCAGGTTGGTCTTAACCACTGTACTCTCGTGAGAGAAATTTGGTACCACTTTGAGGAGTGCTTCTGTAGCCACTGGTGAATACACGTAACTTTTTTAGGCTCTCCTCAGTATTCTGGTATAATCTCTTAGACTTTTTGTTCTGAGAGAAACTGTGATCTTGAAGAACTTTTATGTTTGTATTATACCTAAAATAATTTTAAAAACTCTATAACTTAAGTTGAAGCTTTTATCATACATTTAAATACTTGAAAAATATGTAATTTGTGACATAAGTATTGATATTTTAAATTATAAATTATAATAAACAATAAAAATTATAATTTATATAATATATCTGAGTGGAATGTAATACAATAATGAGTTGATGTCCATCGTGATCCATTTAAACATAAGTAAACGATTCAAGTGTTACCTTCCTTTTTCTTCTTGAAAACTGTATTTGTTACATTTCCCCCACAAAATGTTATCCTAATAAATTTTTATGCTTGAAGGTCTTACTGTCTTTTTGTTCTGTTACATATTTGTGTATAAGTTGAAATGTTAAATTTTAATTTGCCATGACCATAAAGCACTAAATGTTCGTGTTCTTTTTGTTGTACTAAAATTTGTTTTTATTTTTCTTCTTTTTGCGGTACGCGGGACTCTCACTGTTGTGGTCTCTCCCGTTGCGGAGCACAGGCTCTGGACGCGCAGGCCCAGCCGCTCCGCGGCACGCGCGGTACGCGGGACTCTCACTGTTGTGGTCTCTCCCGTTGCGGAGCACAGGCTCTGGACGCGCAGGCCCAACCGCTCCGCGGCACGCGGGATCCTCCCGGACCGGGGCACGAACCCGCCTCCCCTGCATCGGCAGGCGGACTCCCAACCACTGCGCCACCAGGGAAGCCCTGTTGTACTAAAATTTTATAATTACACAGTTGACCCAAAGAGCAAATTGTACACATTGATACTTGGAGTAAAATTTTACTGGAAATGGCCCCTCTTATTGAAGAAGGCTCTGTTGACCAATATTTCAAATTGTCCTTTGGCTTTCTAAAGATTTTTAAAATGCAGGTTAAATATATTTAAAGGTTTTAAAATATAGTGGGCCAAACTAAAATTGAAGATGGGTGAGATGCCTTCTGTACATTGTGAGATGGGAAAATGGGAAAGGAGAACAGGCTTGATATGCTGCTTACAGGTGACAGTGCAGGCACAGCGATTTTATGAAAGTGCTGATGTGGAACTTGAGGATCTAGAAAGCTTTTTTGTTTTTAAGGTAGAAATAAATGAGTTTTCTTTTTTAAAAAATTTATTTCTTGGCTGCGTTGGGTCTTTGTTGCTGCGCGCGGGCTTTCTCTGGTTGCAGCGAACGGGGGCTACTCTTCGTTGCAGTGTGCGGGCTTCTCATTGCGGTGGCTTCTTTTGTCGCGGAGCACAGGCTCTAGGTGCGTGGGCTTCAGTAGTTGTGGCTCACAGGCTCTAAAGTGCAGGCTCAGTAGTTGTGGTGCTCGAGCTTAGTTGCTCTGCGGCATGTGGGATCTTCCCGGACCAGGGCTCGAACCCATGTCCCCTGCATTGGCAAGTGGATTCTTAATCACTGCGCCACCAGGGAAGTCCCTAGAAAGCAATTCTTAAACTATCTGTGCCCACGTGTTGCATAGTCCTTGTTGCATAGTCCTTTCAGGTACCTGAAATAGAAGACCGGTACTCAAGAAGAACTCTTGCGGTGCACTGAAAGACACCAGGATGGGCAACTTCACACTATTCTAGCAAATATATACATGAATGTCATCAGTGAGGGTACAAATAAATGTGTATTCTCTTGGGAGTATACCATATAGCAGTTAAACAAGCTATAAAGTGACTGACAGTGTCCCAATTTAGAACAGTAATACTCTGGATATGTATATAACTTACGAAAAATTCATTGTCATGGGGAGAGGGTAGTAGGGCGGGGGATATGCGTAAAAATAAGGCAAATGAAGATAAAAAGGACTTTGTTTTTAAAAAGTTAATTATCAATTCAAGATGGTAAGCACATAAATGTTAAATTCTTTGTACTTGGTATTTTAAAATTTTCCCTAAATATGTGAGAAACTTAAAATAAAATTCCTCTGTGGGAAGAATATTTTGACCAACTTGGTAGTGAAAGGATGGAAAGTATGGATTAATAAAAGGAAAGTGCCAGTGAGCAGTCAGACTCAAATTATGCCACCTAAAAATAGGTATACAAAGTTCATTTTTGCCATTAAAGCCTACTTATTTTATAAATTTCAACACTTTGGAGTTCCTGTATGGTTTTCTTAGGGCCAAGCTTCGGATTCCCTGGGGAAAGGTTAGGAGCAATGCCCAAATTCCCCAGATGCCCAGATTATCCAAAGTTCTTTAAAATATAAAATGAACATTATCCTTTCAAACTCAGTGTTACAGACCCAAATGCCAGATTCTTCATAGTTTTTATTCAAGTAGCAATACATTTAGAAACTGAGAAAGATCACTGTGACAATTCCTTGATTAAAAAAATTAAATACCTAATAATCTCAACAGTGGAGCATTTATTTTTGATTGTAGAACTTCAATGTATCTTGCAATGACACTTTTCCTTTGGTCGTCACTTAATCAGAAAAATACTCGTCCCAGCTCAAACATTACCTTACAAATAAAAAGTGAGAAGTATTAATAATTTCATGGCAAATCACTGGTACAAACTAAAATGACTTTTCTAAGATCGTGATTAATGAAAAATGCTCCCGAAGTAAGAATAACTTTTTTGTTATTACAGGGCATTACAGGGCAAGCTGAGGCACAGGTGCCTGGTGTTGGGCTGAACATTATACATTTACAGCTAGAACTTTCCCTAAATGCCATCTTTAAAAATGTGGAGGGAGGGACTTCCCAGGTAGCGCAGTGGTTAATCCACCTGCCGATGCAGGGGACATGGGTTTGAGCCCTTGTCCAGGAAGATCCCACATGCTGCAGAGCAAATAAGCCTGTGCGCCACAACTACTGAGCCCACACGCCACAACTACTGAAGCCCTCGCGGTTAGAGCCAGTGCTCCACAACAAGAGAAGCCACCGCAATGAGAAGCCTGCACGCCACAAGGAAGAGTAGCCCCCGCTCGCCACAACTAGAGAAAGCCTGTGTGCAACTAAGACCCAATGCAGCCAAAAAAAGAAAAATTTATTTAATAAATAAATAAAAAGAGCAAATAATTAAAAAAAAAAAACGTGGAGGGAATTCCCTGGTGGTCAAGTGGTTAGGATTTGGCACTTTCACTGCCATGGCCTGGGTTCAGTCCCTGGTCAGGGAACTGGGATCCTGCAAGCTGCGCAGCAGGGCCAAATAAAATAAATAAAAATGTGGAACTTTACCAAAAATCATGCTTAATGCATTTTCAAAATATTACCACAGTCACTTGAAACCTGCCTCACTTCCAAATAGACTTAACATTTAGAACAAAGTCATGCTCCATCCTATTACTTTCCGTCAAGTTACTTTCATAAAAGTTACCTACCTCTATGGTGATAAGGATGACAATCATCCATTCCAGGCGGAGCGTCCTCTTCTCAGTCAGGTGATTGCGCATCAGATCTGTTAGCTCCATGCAGTGCTGAAGCTTTTCATTCATGACCTGCATTAGAAAAATCTCTAAGTATCCTGTATATTTAAACATTCACTTAAGATAACAGTCGCATGCTTCAGAATTCTAAGTTTGAAATAGGTGTGCAGTGAAAAATCACCCCTTCAATTTTTTTTTTTTTTTTTTTTTTTTGCGGTACGCGGGCCTCTCACTGCTGTGGCCTCTCCCGTTGCGGAGCACAGGCTCCGGACGCGCAGGCTCAGCGGCCGTGGCTCACGGGCCCAGCCGCTCCGCGGCATGTGGGATCCTCCCGGACCGGGGCACGAACCCGCGTCCCCTGCATCGGCAGGCGGACTCTCAACCACTGCGCCACCAGGGAAGCCCACCCCAAAGGCAACCTACCAGTGCTACTTTGTCTCCTTTCTGTGAATCCACCTAGGGAAGTTCTCAAATCTGACTGCAAGAAATACTTTGCATACCGAAGCTCTTATATTCATAAGATTTTGATGGAAGATCTAAAAGTTTTTGATTCCTAGTTTTTTGTTGCTGCCCTTGGATTTTCAGCAGTTAATAAAAGCAAACCTGAAATATGATTCTTTTAGCATGGCCTTAAGATGAGAAACAACGATTACCTTCTACTAAAACCGTTCCAAGTCCCCCAAACACAAAACTTGACCTGCTGCACACTCGCCACTAGATGGCACTGCTTTTAATGCTTAACTGCAGAGGTTCTGTGTTCTGATGCTCCACAAGCTGGCCGAGGGGTTCATAGAAAACAGAATCTTTGAAGTTAAGACTTGAATGTGACCACTGGCAAGTTATACTTCCTTAATCTCTCTGTATCTCACTTTCTTTTGGAAATTACACAGTCTGGAAACAAATTTTTAAAAAGTTTTTGGATTCCCCTTGATAACTTCTGGGGTACGTATGCTGAGAGTGCAGGTATGGTCAGTGGAAATCTGAGACAAATCACAGATGCATGTTTGGGGACTGACTGAAATGTGCTAGTGCACCATATTTACTATCATTTTGCACAGAGCATTACTAATGAGAGTGAACACGTGGAACCACACTGATAATACGTATTTGCCCACGTTTCCAGACTTCATGTAACCCCGTAGTCACCAATTTGTATAAATGTTTAGAACAGTGCCTCTTTCTTTTCTCCCTTTCTTTGCCTTCCTATTTCTATTGGCTGCTTGATCTTGGTCTGTAAACATGCTCAGCCTTAAGCTTGCTTCTCTCTTCAAAATGCTGACCCAACCCTCTTTTACATTTTCTTTCAACTTTGACTAAAGAACAGACATTTTCTTTCTCCACTTCCTCACCACCAACTTATTCCTTAGCCCTTAGAGGGTGTAGATATTACCTCTCCTCCCCCGGAACTTCCAGATGTCTCCTAAACAGTAACACCCTTTATTGGTTAGATTCTGAAACTTCAATTAACTCAAGCATTTGACAACACCTTGAAATGCACACTTCCTTCGTTTTTTTCTCCCGTAGGGACTAAGTTCTGCCTCCGACCATCACTTTTTCTGAGTCTTCTCGGACCTCCCCTGGCCTGTGGATGACATTTTCCAGAGTCTTGATCTTGTCCCTCCTGTCCTCTAGCTCTGCACGATCCTGCCCATCTGGTTTGTGCAGGCGCTTCCTGAACTTCAGTCATTTCCATCCCACGATCACTGCTTCTGTGATAAACATGTGCCAATTGGATTTAAAGTCAAAAAGACTTAGAAATGGGGACTTCCCTGGTGGCACAGTGGTTAAGGCTCTGTGCTCCCAATACAGGGGGCCCAGGTTCGATCCCTGGTCAGGGAACTAGATTCCCACATGCATGCTGCAACGAAGAGTTTGCATGCCACAACTAAGGAGCCTGTGAGCTGCAACTAAGATATGGCGCAACCAAAAAAAAAAAAAAAAAATCACAAAAAAACCCTTAGAAATGTTTATTTTAAAAGGAAACTACATTGCCAAAATGGAAAACCAGTATGATGTGAAATGGTGTTGGATACACAAAGCTGAGCCTGGTGCCTGGGAAAGTGGTAGATTATACATTAGAGGGCCGGTCAAGAGCCACTAAAGCCAAGCTAAGCATTTCTCCTCAACTCTGAACAGAAGTGTTACTTGCTTCAATGCTTACATGTTATATCAGGGTCCATGTGTTCCCTAAGTTCATCTCTTGTACAAGTGTATGTATTCCACATTTTGAGAAAGACTGATTTAAACTGTTTTTTGATGAGTCCCAAGTATTAACTGCTTAATCCTGATTTCTCCTCTGCCCGAATTTCTAACTGCCTATAAAACATCTTTTTACTATTTTCCTGCCAGCACCTTAAATTTAGCATTTCTCAAACTACAGTTGACATCCTGTTCAAGTCTATCCCTCTTCTTGGGTCCCTAGCTCAAAGCAGGTCACACTATCTTCTCGGGCACCCAGCGTAGAAACCTTTGATCTCTGTCCTGCACTCCTGGATCCCTGGCACTTCAGTTGCCCTTGCTTTATGGAGTCGAGTCTGTCCTCTCCGTAGCATTTCTTAATACACCTAGTAGGCTTTCATCAACTATTTGTCACCTCTTCAAACCGGTCTGTTTGGTTGTTTTGGTGGTGGTGATGGGCTGGGGGCTTTCCGGGTTTTGTTTGCCCGGGCCACCAGAGTTCTCAAACAGGATGGATCGTTTCACTCCCCTCCTCAGCAGCTATTGCCTCGCTATTGCCTTCTCGATAACATGAAACGCCCCCAGATGGTTTAGTCCAATCACTCTTCAGTGGGTGGCGCCCTCCTCAAGCCTGAAGGCGAGGTCTCTGTGGCCCTTCCTGACCTCCTGCTCCTCGCTCAGCACTCCCACAGCACCTCGCTGTTTCCCTCGTTTAGAACTTCCTCATTCTGCCTCACAGCCACCTGCTGCCTGCCCGGCACCCTCCCCTCCTGCCCCCTTGTTTTGGAGAGTTACTCTTCCCTGTTTCCAACCACGTGACGCTGCCAATCTTATTAGTATCACTACCCGCCTGACACCAACCCCTCTCCCCTCCCCCGAAAAGCCCAAGGGGGAGACAGGGTCAGTACAAGACCCAGGCTTGGCCAACTGTGAGGCCCGGTTGCCTCGTCACATGGCTGGTCAAAGCATGGACACATGGCCCAGTCCTTTGAAGCTGCCAGGCAGAGGAAAATGTCGCTCGGATATCCCCCCTTCCCACACCCCTTTCTCCCCATCGCAGAGAGAATGCTACCAAGAAGGAAAGGAGGAGGTCAAACTGGTACGGAGGATGCTGAGGCAGGAAACAGTCCTGATGACCCGTCTGGGTCTGTGCAACAGACGTTCCCTGTTTCACGCCTGCTCCCTGTTTCACGCCTGCTCCCTGTTTCTCAGCCCCGTGAGCCAGTACACGGGGATAAGTAAGGTCATTCCAATTGTCTTTCTGTCGTGTGCAAGCAAGGGAGCCCCAACTAACACATGCTTCCTATGTCCTTTGGTTACAGAATCAGACGTGTTTCATGTGCACAGATGATGGAGCAGGAGAAAACGGGGACAGGGTCACAGAGGTGGTAAATGTGAAGTAGGCTCTAAATAGGCAGGTGCCAGGAAGAAACGGTGGGGCGCCGGGGGGACAGTATTTGTAGTAGAGGAAACAGCATGGAGGCAAGTACAGCTAGATAGTGAAAAACTTGGAAGTGGTTGGAGGTAAGGTTAAAAAGGTAAGTTAGTACTGAATTGTGAGAAGTACTACAGACCATAGCTGGTAGGCAGAGTAATGGCCCCCCAGATATTCACATTCTAATCCTTGGGACCCACGAATATTACACAGCAAAGGATACTTAAGACTGTACAGGAATTAAGGTTGTTAAGTCAGCCGATCTTTAGATAAGGAGACAAGCCTAGATTATCTGGGTGGGCCCCGTGCAATCACAAGGGTCCTTAAAAGTGGGGATGGCAGGCCGAAGAGCTCAGCGATGCGAGCCGGAAGGGGGGTCTGAGCCGAGGGCAGTGGGTGGCCGCTCGGAGCTGGAACAGCCAAGGAAACGGCCCCACCCAGGGCCTCTGGAGCGGTGTGCGGCCCTGCCAACGCCTTGATTTTGGCTCAGTGACTCCCAGGTCAGACTTCGGACCTACCGAACTGTAAAATAATACATCTGTGTTAAGTCAGTCTGTGGTAATTTGCTGCAGCAGCAGTAGAAATGAATACATAGCACGATAATGTTGGAACTTTCTTCTGCAGGTAAGGGAGTCCTTTGTCCACTCTTAAAATATTTGTTCAGTGTTTACTGTACTGTGCTGGGCAGGGGAGATGAAGTGGTGAATAAGACAGATATGTCTCTGTCTTCTGGCTGCAGGGCCCAGCCTAGAGGCTGGGAGACAAAGAAGAAGGTATTAGGGTGAACGGGGTGCGAGACGCACATCAGCAGTCAGGGTGCAGAAGGCGGGTCAGTTTGGTATCCCTCCCTGTCTCACCAGCCCAGGGCCTATCGTAGAGACTTTCGATAAACATCTGGCAATGAATGCATGACACTCAGGAGAAAACGAAAGGATGCTCTGACTGCATGTGGAAGATGAAGGAGAAAGAGGAAACCATGGTGAGTTTCAAGTTCCTGCTTGACTGACCAGGTGGTCGTGCTATTAGCTGAGACAGAAATAGAGAAGGTTCAACTGCATTTTCTGGGAGAATACAGTGAGTTTCATTTTGAATTCTTAATCACTGATTAATTCTCCAAATATTTATGGAACACATATTCTACTGAGGCCTTTGCCAAGAAGTGGGAAGGGAGCCAGGAAGAAGACGATCGTGCTCTCTCATTTCACGAAGCCTGCGTTCTAGAGGGGAGTGTACTCATCACATATTTACAGGGAAAGCAGCTTCTATCCCTTTCGCTGCTGTGTTTTAAGGAAGGAGAGGGGGACTCTCACGAGTGCAGCTCCAATTTCATATAAATCCCCTTTTCCCCTCTGAATACTTGCTACTTCTACTTTTAGCCACCCTGCCCCAGTTCCTACACAGATTCCAATAAGGATGTGGAAGAAATACGTAATTTATAAAAACAATTTAAATGAAACAAATTTCAGCTCGTAAAGAAAATTTAAAGTGGATTTCCAGGGACTGCCGGTAATATGGACGGAATGTTTGTGTTCCCCCAAAATTCACGTTGAAGTCCTAACCCCCAATGTGATGGTATCTGGAGATGAGGCCTTTGGGGGTGATTAGGTTTAGATGAGGTCTAAGTTAACATCCTTACAAGGAGAGGCAGAGACACCAGAGTGGGTGCTCTCTCCCTGCCTCGTGAGGAGGCCGCACCGAGAAAGTGAGAAGAGGCTTCTCCCAAGGCGCTGGATCCGCGGCGCCATGAGATCAATACGATGCGGGACGCGAGCTGCCGCCCCGAGGAGTGCGCACAAAGTACTCCAGAAGCACAAGGGCAAGTGGTGCCCCATTTAAACAGACCTTTATTTTTATTCTTCAGGACACTACCTGGATTCCTTTCCACTTGTTTTACAGCACGGATTAAGTGCAACGTACGCATTATTCCAGGTACTCAGTTAAGGATTCAGAAGTCAGCAGCATTATAGTTACACAGAACTCACCTAAGATTTTTTTGAAAAATACCACAGAACTGACCTGTTCCGGGGCTCTTCCAGTTTGGGGACTGAGGGGACCTGGTCCACCTGCTCCCTGGGCTGCGATCAATTTCCCCACACTGGGCACTGAGGGAGCCTCTCCACTCAGAGGAGCACTGTCCCCAGCGAACCCCAAGTGCCCTCCTGGCACATCCCCTCCCTCTGCTTGAGCAAAGTGAAGACGCAGAGGCACTTTCTCCAGGTTTCCCCTTCCTACCTGGCACTGTGATGCTTGTCCAGCTAGCTGATTACTTCACTGCGTGTCAATGTTCACGATCGATCCTGTTTTGACATTCCTCATCTTCAGCTGTGGCTTTCACGCTGAATGCAGGGTTCATGTTGAGTAAGTTCCTATCTTTACACTCCTCCTCCTCTGGACCACACACTCAGGATGTTTCCTGCTCAAACCACCTTCATCGTTGGTGACTTCAGTGATTCTGTTCTCTTTTCCTGTACTCTTGTCCACGAGGGACATGTGAAGGACACCATGGGCATCAAAGATGCCGTGATTTGAGGAAGGACACAGGATGGGGGCTGGGGGCAGAAAGGGAGGATGCTTGAGCGCACACCTCCCAGGCAGCCGGCTTACCTCGGCTGTTGCTCAGCCACTGTTACTGACTTAACTCAGCACAACAGGCTGGTCATCAGAAGAGGTCTGATGCATCTGCTTGGTGGCAATAATCTTTATACTTCAACCCAACGATCGTGGTGCCACCAAACGTCTTCATTCCAAGAGAAAAAGGGGAGACATCCAAAAGCCATAACTCTTGAGCATTTTCAAATTCATCCCTAGTAAATACGGCTGCTCATCAAGGTTGATGCTTTTGTTTAATGTCATTAAAGAATTCTCACAAAAGATTTTCAAGTTTTCCTTGAGGCATAATTTACATACGATAATATGCACTTGTTTCCATTCTAAGTGTACAGTTTGAAGATTTTCACAGATAGACACCCGTGGAAGTAACACCACAGCGTTTCCATCTCCCCAAGATCCCTTGTGCCCCTTTGGAATCTACTGCCCTACCCACCACCCCACCTCCAAGCCCTAGGGAACCACTGATCTATTTTCTGTAATTATAGATTAGATTAGCCTTTCTAGAATTTCCTATAAATATAACAGCATGTATTCTTTTGTGTCAGATTTTTTTCACTCAGCATAACGATCCTGATATTCATTCATGTTGTTGCATGGATGGGAAATTCATTGCTTTTATTGCTGAGTGGTACTCCACCGTATGGCTATCCCACAATTTCTTTATCCATTCACCTACTGATGGGCATTTGACTGTTTCCAGTTCTTGGCTATTAGGACTAAAGCTGCTAAGAACATTCAGGTACAAATCAGTGTGAGGACATATGTGTTCATTTCTCATGAGTAAATACTCAGGAGTGGAATTGTTGGATCGTATAGTAACACAACAATTAAATTTCTGAGGAACTGCCGGGCTGTTTTTGCAAAGTTGTTGTACCAATGTGTATTCCCACAAGTAATGTATGAAACTTCCATCTGCTCTGTATCCTTCCCAACACTTGGTATTGTCAGTCCTTTTAATTTTAGTCATTCTAGTGAGTGTGTAGTAACAGCGCATTGCAGGTTTAATTTACACTTCCCTGGTAAACAATAACGTTGAACATCTTTCTCATGTTCATTTGGCCGTTCACATATTTTGTGAGACGTCAGTTTAAATCTTTTGCCCATTTAAAAAACTGGGCTGTCTTTTTGAGTAGAAAGAGTTCTTCCTTTTTTTTTTTTTGCGGTACGCGGGCCTCTCACCGCTGTGGCCTCCCCCGCTGCGGAGCACAGGCTCCGGACGCGCAGGCCCAGCGGCCATGACCCACGGGCCCAGCCGCCCCGCGGCATGCGGGATCCTCCCGGACCGGGGCACGAACCCGGGCCCGCTGCATCGGCAGGCGGACTCCCAACCACTGCGCCACAGTGGTTGGGAGTTCTTCCTTTTTTTAATGCGTAGATCTTTTAAAAAAAATTATTTATTTTATTATTTATTTTATTTTTGACTGCGTTGGGTCTTCGTTGCTGCGCGCGGGCTTTCTCTAGTTGTGGCAAGCGGCGCTACTCTTCGTTGCGGTGCGCAGGCTTCTCATTGTGGTGGCTTCTTTGTTGTGGAGCACGGGCTCTAGGCATGCGGGCTTCAGTAGTTGTGGCACGCGGGCCTAGAGAGCAGGCTCAGTAGTTGTGGTGCACAGCCTTGGCTGCTCCGCGGCATGTGGGATCTTCCTGGACCAGGGCTTGAACCCGTGTCCCCTGCATTGGCAGGCAGATTCTTAGCTACTGCACCACCAGGGAAGCACCTTGAGTAGAAAGAGTTCTTTGATTATTCTGGACAAGTCCTTTGTCAGGTTATATATTGAGAATATTTCCTCCCAGCCTGTGATGTGCCTTTTCATATTAAGAGTGTCTTTCAAAGAGCAGTGGTCTTAGTTTTGATGAAGTTCAACTTATCAAATTCATTCCTCAAGGTGCATGTTTTTTGTTTTTTTTTCTAACAAATCTTGACCTTCCCCAAGGTCATGATGCCTTTTTCCTATATTTTCTTCCTGAGGTTTTATAATTTTAGCTTTTATATTTAAAAGGTCTCTGATTCATTTAGAAATGGTGTGAAGTAAAGGATAGGGTTCATTATGACTATCCCATTGTTCTAGCACCATTTGTTGAAAAGATTAGGAAAAAAATAAAGAGAGCCTTGAAGACTTGTTGGAGTATAATTAAAGGTCTGACATTCACGTCATAGAGAGACAGTAGATTTCTCCTCAGAAATCATGGAGGCCGGAAAAAAGTGACACAGTAATTTGTAGGTATTGAAAGAAATGAACTATCAACTTGGAATCCTCTACCTAGTGAAAAAATCCTTCAGGAATAAAGGGGAAATCTAGACGTTTTCAGATGAAGAAAAACTAAGAGACTATGCTTTTGCAAACTTACCCTGAAAGAATGGCTAAAGAATGTTCCTGAAACAGAAAAGAAACAATAAAAGAAGAAATCGTGGAACATCATTGAAAAAAAAAAAGAACAGAAAGAATAAAAATGGGGGTAAATACAATAGGATTTCCGTCTCCTCTTGAGTTTTCTAAATTATGTTTGACGGTTGCAGCAAAAATTGTAACACTGATGAAGTTCTCAAAGTGGGGAGTAAAGGGATGTAAAGAGCGGTAAGGTTTCCACGCTGGATTTAATCTGGCAAAATGTTGAAACCAGTGGATTGTGATAAGCTAGGTATGTATAATGTGACACTTAGAGCAACCACTAAATATCTATGCAGAGACATACTCAAAAACAATACAGATAAATCAAAATGGAATCCCCCCAAATGGCTAAGTAACTCACAGGAAGGCAGGGATTGACACAGGCAATGACTTGGATGGATCTCAAGGGTATTATACTCATTGAAAAAAGCCCATTTTAAAGTCACACCCTGTATGATTCTATTTATATAACATTCCCCAAATGACAAAATTAGAGCTGGAGAATAGATTACTCATTACCAGCGCTTAGGGATGGTCGGGGAGGGAAGGGTGTGACTACAAAGGGACAAGCACAAGGGAGATCTCTGTGGTGATAGAACAGTTCTGTATCCAGATCTTGTGGTTACCTGGATCTACACGTGTGATTAAATGTGACAGAACAATGCGCACACATGGTACCACCGTCCATCTTGTCTTCTGCTCTCTTTCCCGTGTGGTTTACCTCCACCATGACACCCTCCACGCACTTCCATCATTCCATCAGCTGCCTCCCTCCTCAACTTTGCTTCCACACTTCTAAATGCTTTCAGACAGTTCTAACTGGATGTCTTCTTGTTACTCTACTCTCAACATATCTTAAATGTGGCTCCTCCCCTCCCCCCAACCTCTCTACATTTTGCCATCTTTCTGTCACCCACCACAAACGTCAGTCATCCTTATTCTTCCTTCTCCCTGGCCTCCCCGTACCAACCACTTCATCTGTCTTAAAGGATTCTTTTAAAAATTCATTTCTCTTCTCACTGTCACCAGTAAAGTTCTGGACCCCATGAATTCTTGCTTGAAACTTGATGAGAAACTTCCTAACAGACCACTAGGCCTCCAAACTCTCACCAATCTTAACTAGTCTGTAGAGCAAATATCAGAACATCCTTTGACGTGAAAGCTGAAAACTGTACACAGGAAAACTAGAACGGGAAATCTAGAGATCTGAGTAGACGTCAAACAAGACATTTCTCCAAAAGCAGTTAAACACATTTACTTAATTAAAAACTTGTCTTCACACAGTCATACAACTTATAGGTGATATTGTGTCCCTCTCAGTAGAAGTGCAAAATACATACCTTAACTCTACGAGTAATGCTGAGGAACCGACAAGTTTTATCATAAAGTTCTTCCAGATTTTCTCTGTCCCAGTAGAAATCAGGAGTGATCAAGAAGTCTGAACTCAAGTTTATATGGTGTCTTAAAAAAAGGAAAATCATTAACTTTTAATTTTTATTTTGAATTAAAAAATCATGGTCTATTTTATTTTTTTGAAGAAGATATTTATTGATTGAAGTATGGTTAATTTACAATGTTGTATTAATTTCAAGTTAATTTCAAGTGTATGGCAAAGTGTGTTAATTTCAAGTGTATGGCAAAGTGATTATATATATATATATATATATATATATATATATATTCTTTTTTAGGTTCTTTTCCATTATAGGTTACTACAAGATATTGAGTAGAGTTCCCTGTGCTATACAGTAGGTCCTTGTTGTTTACCTATTTTATATATAGCAGTGTGGCTATATTAATCCCAAACTCCTAATTTATCTCCCCCCATCCCCTTTGGTAACCACAAGTTTGTTTTCTATGTCTGTGAGTCTATTTGTTTTGTAAATAAGTTTATTTCTTATTTACATGGTGCTTTATAAAAGTAGTTTTTAATGCTGATTCTTGTAATACTTCTGAGAAACTTAACAAAAAATTTTCAAAATGTGCAACCAAATTAATTCAATCTTTATATTAACATTTATGAAGTAGAGAGAGAAAATACCCAATGTAAAAAATTTCTAGGGACTTCCTTGGTGGCGCAGTGGTTAATAATCCACCTGCCGATGCAGGGGACACGGGTTTGAGCCCTGGTCTGGGAAGATCCTACATGCCGCGGAGCAACTACGTCTGTGCGCCACAACTACTGAGCCTGTGCTCTAGGGCCTGTGAGCCACAACTACTGAGCCTGCGCGCCTAGAGCCCGTGCTCCGCAACGAGAAGTCACTGCAATGAGAAGACTGTGCACCACAACGAAGAGCAGCCCCTGCTCGCCGCTACTAGAGAAAGCCCGCGTGCAGCAACCAAGACCCAACACAGCCAAAATAAATAAATCAATAAACTTATTAAAAAAAAATTTCTAAGCTTTTTTCATTAAAATTTGTTACAATATACATGCACATATATTTGTGTGTGTGTGTGTGGATAGGCAACCAGATGGCTCAAAAATAAAAAAGACAGAAAAAGGTAAAAATTGACCAATCTTACTCCTGTTCTTATCCCCATTTTTCCCTTTCTCCCACTCCCTGCGGGTAGCCGCTGCTAGTTTGACACACACACACACAAACACACACACTCTCTCTCTATTTCTACCTTTTTTTTTTTTTTTTTTTTTGTGGTATGCGGGCCTCCCTCTGCTGTGGCCTCTCCCGTTGCGGAGCACGGGCTCCGGACGCGCAGGCCCAGCGGCCATGGCTCACGGGCCCAGCCGCTCCGCGG
>NC_041223.1:14892796-14899443 GCF_002837175.3 Physeter macrocephalus | reverse complement strand
TGCGGAGCACAGGCTCCGGACGCGCAGGCCCAGCGGCCATGGCTCACGGGCCCAGCCGCTCCGCGGCACGTGGGATCCTCCCAGACCGGGGCGCGAACCCGGTTCCCCTGCATCGGCAGGCGGACGCGCAACCACTGCGCCACCAGGGAAGCCCTATTTCTACCTTTTTAAAATATGAGGCCTGAGTTTGCTCTTAAACAAAAATTTATGTTATAGAAGTAACACATAAATAGCTGTTCACTATAAAAAAGAAAAACCCCTAGAGAAGAACTCAGAAAACACTGGGAGGCCCCTTACCCTAACAACTCAAATCCTTTCGGCCCCGCCAATGCTCTCCTGTGTCCTTCCAGATCTGCTTCCATGCGCACATGCGCACGTGTATGTGTGCGCGTGCACATACACCTATGTGTCTGGTAGTAGGTATACACATCACGATAGAGATGAATATTTATGTTGTTTGCTTACAAGTAGGATCATACCATGTATAATCTGTGACTGCCACATTTCTACTTCTATTTCTCGTCATAGATTCGCCACATTCCTTTGAATAACACATAAGCACTCATTGTAAAGAGACGAAAACTTAGGATAACAACAGTAAGACTCTACAAAACTATTCACAAACCTAAGTATATAAAGTCCTAATTTCTGAGTCCCGGTATGATAATTCGCGATATCAAATTCTGCTCGCATGACCAAGAGAAGAGGGGAGAGGAGTCTGTCTCCCCCATTCCTTAGCGAGCTCCAGGCTTTAGCTGTGCCGCAGGACGCTCTCATGCAGGGCTTTTTATTTTTGTTGGTGCCCTGAGTTAGGGTCGCTGAGCTTTGGGAAGGGCCTAGATGACGCAACACTGGACCACTTCTCCTCTCCAGGGCAAGTAACTAAGGAGAATGTGGAAAAGCAACTCTTAGGTAGACTATTGACAAGAACTCCAGTAACTCACCCCACACACGACAAGGGCCGAAACACTGAGACTCCTGCCTAGTGAGAATAACACCAAGATTCAGGTGTTTCATTCCATAAATCTTGGGAAAACTACAAGAATAAAATAAACTGAAGGCCTTTTAACTTAATTTTAAATGATGTACTATTATATTTCATCAATTTTAAGGCACTCTTCTTCCCATTTTAACATCTCTGAAAATGGGAGGCATCTTTAAAATTGATGATGTCTTACAGGTGGCAGTTGAGACTTAGTTATCATTGCCTTAGATGACTTATTTCTCTTATTCTTTCCTTATTATGTATGCCCAAGAGGAACTGTGATAAATCTACATCCAAGTAAGACTGAAAGAGCTATTTCCGTAGTGCAAAATTAAAATTCTGTGATAAAAAAGCATTGTCTCATACGTTTTGTTTTTGTTTTTGTTTTTTTGCGGTACGCGGGCCTCTCACTGTTGTGGCCTCTCCCGTTGCGGAGCACAGGCTCCGGACGCGCAGGCTCAGCGGCCACGGCTCACGGGCCCAGCAGCTCCGCGGCATGTGGGATCTCCCCGGACTGGGGCACGAACCCGTGTCCCCTGCATCGGCAGGCGGACTCTCAACCACTGCGCCACCAGGGAAGCCGTCTCATATGATAGTGGGCAGCATTTTCACTTTCTTGTGGCATCTTATGGTGTCTCACGAGTCAATGAAATATGGTACACATCACTTTTCCGTAGCAATTAGGTCTATTCAGCATTATGATGCAGTGATATACTTTTGCTGAGAATTACCCTTCTCCAAATTCTAGAATGCATCTTTCCACCTTTGAAGAACACCTACTACGCTCGCTGACGTAGGTTCAACATAGAGTAATTATGGTCTCTCTTGCACATGCACAATTTCTTCCAGTACAGTCCTAATATAGCCCAACTGCTTCTAATGGGTAAGAGTTCTCCATGCTTATAATGAATGAAAGAAAAACAGCTGCAATTCCCATAAAGATACAAATGTTTGCTCTTTACTGTAGAGCTACAGGGATATGGAGATTGTTAAATATATGAAATATTTCATTTACAGAGAAAATTTTACCTTAAGGCAAAGAGTTCACCCATTTTCTGCATAACTTCTTCATGAGATAGTTTCACTTTCTTCCCAGCTTTTAAAGCCTATTTGGGAGGGGGAAAATAGATACATACATACACAGGTTTCCCTTTTCACTAGCATTTTCTATGATGTACATTCCTAATCTCTTAATGAAAAACCAGGGGCTCTTTTCCCTAGTATAATTATTCTTTCACAGTAAAAACAAAGTTAATTACAGTAAGCATGATTTTTAATGTATTCTGAAGTTTTGATATAATTTTAGATGCATTTTTCATGCCACTATTTTCCTTGTAATTTGTCAAGACACTTTTTAATCGAGAAAAGTGGTCATAATTTCCTTCCTTAGAGAGGAAACATTTCATTTTATTTCCCTTCAATTCAGTTACATTAAAAATATTATACCATTAGAGAAAAGTAATTTGAATTTTCAGTTTTAAAAGGTTTCTTATTTTATCATTTTATATGTAACTGGGTTTTTTTTATTCCTGCTTAAATTCAGTGCAGCTTTCTTAATGTTTATTATTACTTTATTGTACTTCTAAATTCATCATTGTAGTGGGAAATTTGTATTTTTCCCCAATAGAACTCAATCCTTGAAAACAAGCATAAAATTGGTATAATTACCTCTGGAATCGACTGAATAGATTCAACAAATTTATCCAGTGATGCTTCCCAGATAGCCAGTTTCACTGGGGGAAAAAAAATTAACAACAGAACATTTATCATATTCACGTTTCTAAAAAATGTAAAAGTACACAGTACCTTCACTGCCATTTCAACAATAGTTTAAGAAGCAGATGTCCAAAAAATCTGAGACTGAAATTTAAGAATCGTTACTTATTATTACAAAAGATGGCACTAAGTAGAAAGAGACAGAAGAAAGTGAGTGGATTTCCAAGCCCTGCTGGCAGACCAAAGCTACATTGGGTAGAATCCCTGATTTTCTCATACTGCATCTCAGAAGCTGAGAGGAACGAAGGGTGGCTCTGTAGAGGGGCAGAAATCAGGCCTTCCTGACCTTCCCTCCACTCCTCTGGGTTGCGGGTACAGCTCCGAAGTCCCGAAGCCTCCTGGACGGTATGTGCAGTCTGCCACAGCAGTAGCCTAGTGCAGACTGGTGGCAGGAACATTTCTTAGAGAACTTCTACAGTTCTATTCAGGTGTATGGATCTTGCCGAAAAAACAGAGCCACTGTGACTCTCTGTCCCATTCCTGTGAAAAACCAGAGTGTATTTTTCTGCACAGAGGCCTGTGCCCAATCACAGAAGGCTGTGCTTTCTCTGCCTGGATTAGAGACAATCTAAGACTAACAATCTCAGAGACAAGGAGAGGGGAAAACAAAGGTAGTGATAATAATAATAATAACAGCAACAACATAAAAGAATATTTTTGAAGAGGTAAGCTTTATCAATACCATTAATAAGGAATGAATAACTGTAGCACAGATACTATACATTATACTCCATACTACATATATTTTTCTCTTGGAGGGGAAAAAAAGGAGAAGGAATTATAAGGCTTTGCTGAGTACTCTGCGAAAACATGTCAAAGTCTTTACTAAATATTTCAACTTCCCTCGATGAAATGAAAACTATGTGATACCGTCTCTGATAAGTAGTAGTAACTTACCTGAAAGGCAAAGAGCATTTGAGAAAGCAAATTTCTCTAGAATGGCGTCATCTAAATCTAGCTCTGAATTTAACCTGATTTCCCCTCTGTGAAGTTTTGACTGTCCCCTGAGAAAAGAAGGAAAAAAAGAAAGTAGTTTCTAAATCGCAAAAAGTACTTTTTTTCTTTTGAAAAATAATCTTTATAATCTGTCTAGAGGTCATTTTGGCAATCTGCATCAAGAGTCTTACAAATGTTCTTATACCCTATGATCCAAGTAATTCCACTTCTAGGAATTTATCCTAAGGAAATAATCAAAGATGCAAGGAAAGATTTGTGTACAAAAAACTTTCTATGGGGACTTCCCTGGTGGAACAGTGGTTAAGAATCCGCCTGCCAATGCAGGGGACATGGATTCGAGCCCTGCTCCAGGAAGATCCCACATGCCGCGGAGCAACTAAGCCCGTGCGCCACAACCACTGAGCCTGAGAGCCACAACTACTGAAGCCCATGCACCTAGATCCCGTGCTCTGCAACAAGAGAAGCCACCACAATGAGAAGCCCGTGAACTGCAACGAAGAGTAGCCCCCGCTCACCGCAACTAGAGAAAGCCTGCGCGCAGCAACGAAGGCCCAACGCAGACATAAGTAAATAAATAATTGAATAAATAAATAAACTTATTAAAGAAAAAAGACAAATGAATAGAGATATACATTTTAAAAAAACCTTTCTATGGTCAAATGTTGAATAGTAAGAAATCAGGAACGAAACTAAATGTTCAACAGAAGAACGGTTCATTTATAGGAATTCACACAACAAAAATGAACAAGCATGTTTTGAAAGGCTATTTAGTAGAAAAGGGAAAATGACTACAATAATTCGCTAAGTGAAAAAATGCTGAATATAAAACTATGTAACTATACACAGTATAATCTGAAATCACATGGACATGGTGAGGATGGGGAGGGAGATGAGGCAGCTGTGACAAACCAAGATGTATAGGTAGAGAACTCTGGAGCGACTGGGGAGGAGGGGGAAGGGAGGGAATTCGGGAATGTACGCATCACAAGCAAATAGGAAGAGTATAGGCTAAACCTTCACGAGAGACGTGAGACCAGAAGATATGGACAAAGGTTGGTGGACGAGAAGATGATACAGGAAAGCTCATCGCTGGCTATTATCTCTTAGCTCTTATCCCAATTAGTTTTTCTATAGCTGGTGTCTCTTCCAAATTTCCCTAAAGCTCTGCTTGTGTCACTTCCTTTCTCAATACAAAGACTTTTTCTCCTTCTCACATTCCACTAGACCAGTACCTCCCTGAGAGAAAAGACCTTTTAAAATCCTGTTCTTTCTGCCTTCTCTCTCCGCCCTAACGTCCCTCCTCATTTTTGCACCCTTGCTCTGACATGGAAATTGGCCAGTACGTTGCCTACCCATACATGTGACCTGAGAGTGGTACAGCAGTGGTACCCCCATTTCCATGAGTGGTTCTCTTAGAGCACCCCGTCATTATACTTTATACTTTTTATACTCAAAGTCAATGGGAAGAAAGCAAAAAGGATTTACTTAAGACTTTACTAGAATAATTTAACAGGTTCATTCTAACGAAGGCACACTATATTACCGATTTTGGCTGCTTGGGAAACTTACTATTTTAGGGTTATACTATCTACTTGTTTTAATTTATGGGTAGCCCGAGACGCTATAAAAATAATATCTATCCACTAATATTTATTAATTGTTTCAGCTTTGTATTTGTACCAATAACTTTTTTCTTAAAATTAGTCTCCAGGGCTTCCCTGGTGGCGCAGTGGTTGAGAGTCCGCCTGCCGATGCAGGGGACGCGGGTTCGTGCCCCGGTCCGGGAAGATCCCACATGCCGCGGAGCGGCTGGGACCGTGAGCCACGGCCGCTGAGCCTGCGCGTCCGGAGCCTGTGCTCCGTGACGGGAGAGGCCACAGCAGTGAGAGGCCCGCGTACCACAAAAAAAAAAAAAAAAAAAAAAAAAATTAGTCTCCAAATTAATAAATTATCTTCTCTACTGCTGTACCTACTTATTCCAAGGGCCCTTTTCATAAATTTGATAAAAAGTTGCTTACTCTGTTTTTGAGTAGTTAAGCTCTTCATTCTCCCATTGTACCAATGCAATTTCATAGGGCTGAATTTCATGTTTTTCAAGAACTTGCATCACATGCTTCATCTAGAAGAAAAGGAAGATTAACCTGAAATTATAACTGACTCCCTCAGTACAGAATAATGTTATAGAGTTAATGCTTATAACATTTTTTTTATTACATTTGATAACATTTCTTCTGTTCTTTAGGTTTTAAGGAGAAAGCAAATTCATGGTGATACTAAACTAATTGGAACGATATATTCATTTGCTTTTACATTTGGAAAACACAGACAAGTTTAAGGAGGAAAACAAAAACTACCATTTTCCCACAACCCATAGAAAACCCCTAATAACATTATGGTTTGTATTCTTTAAATCTTCAAAACAAAAAGTTTAAGTAACACACTTGTAAAAATTTAAGCACAGAGGTATGGAAAGTGATAATCTCTCTCTGTTCTCCTGAATTTTTTTTTCACACACACACACACACACACACACACACACACACACACTGTATTTTATTTTTACAAGAGATAAATAAACTGACACCAAGCATTGTAAATGGATGACCACAACAAAAGCAACAGTGATTGCAATTACCAAACACGAAACACACTCATACTATGTCATAATATTGACATTCAGTCCAGTAATCCTCCACTGTAACAGCTCCTTTACTTTGCAGTGAAAATTGATTTGTATATTTTTTGCCTCTGAGTCCTTGTGGGATTTTTTTTTTTTTCAAACAGAAAGTCACAAAAATTATAATCATGCTCATCAGTTCACTCAGTGCCATGTAATTATTTTTTTTTTCATGTTGATCTTTTGTTAACACTTTTATGAATTCATCAGTTTTCCATTAGAGTTCTGAAAATGCTTATTCATTCAGTTCAG
>NC_041223.1:14886686-14891923 GCF_002837175.3 Physeter macrocephalus | reverse complement strand
TTTTTGCCATATGCGGGCCTCTCACTGTTGTGGCCTCTCCAGTTGCGGGGCACAGGCTCCGGACGCGCAGGCTCAGCGGCCATGGCTCACGGGCCCAGCCGCTCCGCGGCATGTGGGATCTTCCCGGACCGGGGCACGAACGCGTGTCCCCCTCATCGGCAGGCGGAGTCTCAACCACTGTGCCACCAGGAAATCCCCCACGTGACTTTTAAGAGCTATAGTATGTACATCCTAAATACATGCTATGGATGTATTTAACAAACTTCCTGTTATTATGTGTTTTGGTTATTTCTCATTTTTGCTATTGTAAATAATGTGCTGATGAACATTTCTATACATCATTCATCATATATAACTGTGATTATTTCCTTTGGATAACTTTCTAGATGTAAAATTGCTGAGTGAAATGTAAAGCTTTGATATGTATTACCAAACTGCCTCTGAAAAGGTTGTATTAAACAAATCATGATTGGGATTTGAAGAAATTATTTCCAGTGAGTTAAAAAGTTCTAGAAAACTTGATCCAAAATAAGACTCAGTGCAGCCAGCTTCCAGTGAACTGTGTGTACATTACTCATTTTGTAGGTTATCACATGAGAAGTATACTTCCTTCTGTCTGCAGTGTAGCTAGGATTGTTCTGATATTCCACAAATTATTGTGTGCTCAGCGAACGGAAAATGTAGGAAACTTCTAAGTCAAAAAGAAAATTTTGGAAGATGACAGTGCTAGAATCAACATCACATAATGCACAGCAAATAAACTGAGGATTATCTGTTAATTTATCTTCCAATTGCTCAGATTACTGAGTGCCAATTAACAATTTATTCTCAGAAAACTAAATTTTAATACTTTCACACTTTATTTATACTTACAGTTTTGTCTTTCACATTCCAGAAGACAGCAGCTCCTTCCCTGATTTAAAAGAATAAACTAAGTTAAAGGTGGAATACATTCTTTAGGGCCACACATAAAGCCATGCTTAGGTAGCTTCTACAATGTATCTAGAAGGCCAATTTTTAAAAATATGATTTATTATTGATTTGACATGATGGTCCCTGGATGGATATGATAAACAAAAGCTATTTTTTGAATTTCTGATAAAAATCCTGACCCCTCAAAAATTCATGGATTTCTCCTGTGGTTTGCAGAATAAATAACTATTATTGTAAAACATATAACACTTCAGGTATCTAGACTCTTTCATACCTGATGCAATTCTTTTTTTTTAAAAATTAATTAATTTCTTTTTGGCTGTGCTGGGTCTTCGTTGCTGCGCACGGGCTTTCTCTACTTGCAGCGAGCGGGGGCTACTCATCGTTGTGGTGAGCAGACTTCTCACTGTGGTGGCTTCTCTTGCTGTGGAGCAAGGGCTCTAGGCGCGCGGGCTCAGTAGTTGTGGCACACGGGCCTAGCCACTCTGCGGCATGTGGGATCTTCCCGGACCAGGGCTTGAACCCGTGTCCCCTGCATTGGAAGGCGGACTCCCAACCACTGCGCCACCACAGAAGTACCCTGATTCAATTCTGGTGTACAGATATCAGAATAAGGAAATTTTTGAGACCTGTCTCATTAGCTCTCATTAGGCAGATCCTGCTATCAGAAAAGAATAAAGGGTCATGCTTTTTCTTTTTTTTTTTTTTGCGGTACACGGGCCTCTCACTGTTGTGGCCTCTCCGGTTGCGGAGCACAGGCTCCGGACGCGCAGGCTCAGCGGCCATGGCTCACGGGCCCAGCCGCTCCGCGGCACGTGGGATCCTCCCGGACCGGGGCGCGAACCCGTGTACCCTGCATCAGCAGGCGGACTCTCAACCACTGCGCCACCAGGGAAGCCCCAGGGTCATGCTTTTAATATCTGTGGAATAAAGAGACTGAGATGAATTAAAGCCTCCGATGGTAAAGGCACCTAAGAAATAACGCCAGCCATCCCTACAGTGCTCAGAGTAGACCTGCAACACAGCCACAGGAGGCCCTCACAATCCAAGTCTGACTTTGACAAAATTTAAGTCTAAAAACTGTTAGGGAACTTGTTGTGATTTCTGAAGTCTGATGTGTTGAGCTGTTTTAGGTAGTAAATTAAAAAAAAAAAAGAAGAAAAAAAAGAAAAAGGAGTTACAGCTCTGGGTCACTGCACCAGAGGAAGGAAGGGTAGAAATGAAAGAAAGGTAGGGGCTTCCCTGGTGGTGCAGTGGTTAAAAATCTGCCTGCCAATGCAAGGGACACGGGTTTGAGCCCTAGTCTGGGAAGATCCCACATGCCACGGACCAACTAAGCCCGTGCACCACAACTACTGACCCCACGTGCCACAACTACTGAAGCCTGCGTGCCTAGAGCCCATGCTCCGTAACAAGAGAAGCCACCACAGTGAGAAGCCCGCGCACTGCAACCAAGAGTAGCCCCCGCTCGCCGCAACTAGAGAAAGCCCGTGTGCAGCAACGAAGACCCAACGCAGCCATAAATAAATGAATGAATGAATGAATGAATGAATAAATAATTAAATTTTTTAAAAAAGAAAGGAAAAAAATATGATGTTCCCATTACCATTCTTCAAACCATCTTGAGCAATGTGCTTAGTATGTGTGTGGGTCTGTGCTTAGCATCTGGGATGCAAAGATGAGTATGGTCTAGATCTTCTGCTCAAGGAAGTCCCTATCCAGAGAACACGGATCCACGGACCACCAATTACAATAGTGTGATCCACGCTGTAACAGAGTTACGCAGAATCTAGGTGGATGTACACTGGAGGGACACAGTTCCTAAAGGACTAGCAGAGCCAAATGAGAAAACGAGAGGAAATACAGCAGAGGAAATACCCCAGGCTCCAGGAAAAGGTGCGAGGGGGGCAGGCAACGTCTCAGAATAAAGAGCCAGTAGTTTGAATGGCTGCGGATGAGGGCAAGTGGAGGGCACTCAGGTCAGAGGCGGGGAAGAGCCAACCCCTGAAGAAACTTGGTGCTGTGATAAGGCGTTTGGTCACATTCCGGAGAAGTTTAAGGACAGTACAGTGATCAGAATTACCCACTAAAAAATTGCTCTGCCTACAAACAGACAGACAGACTGGTGCGGGGGTGAGAAGACAGGCAGGGAGACCAAGCAGTGAGTGTGGCAAAAGGCCAGGGTGGGGTCCCAGGATATGGATTTGGGAGGTGTTTAAGGCCACAGCCAGAGCGCTGGTTCAGAGAAGCACCTCAAGGCAGATGAGAGATCCCAGGAACTCTGCAGTACGGCGCTCAAGCCACATGTGACTACCGGGCACCTGAAACAGGCCTGGTCCAAACTGAGAGCTGCTATAAGTGGAAAACATACGCCAGGTTTCAGAGCCTTAGTATGAAAAGGAGAATGTAAATCTCACTAATTGTTGACTGATTACATGCTGAAATGATAATAGTTTAGATATGTTGGGTTAAATAAAATATACCAGTAAAATTAATTTCAGGCAATATATGATGTTATTATTAGTGTTGGTCAAAATTAAATTCATCTTTTTTTAAATTAAAAATGTGGCCGGGCCTCTCACTGTTGTGGCCTCTCCGGTTGCGGAGCACAGGCTCCGGACGCGCAGGCTCAGCGGCCATGGCTCACGGGCCCAGCCGCTCCGCGGCACGTGGGATCCTCCCGGACCGGGGCGCGAACCCGTGTACCCTGCATCAGCAGGCGGACTCTCAACCACTGCGCCACCAGGGAAGCCCCAGGGTCATGCTTTTAATATCTGTGGAATAAAGAGACTGAGATGAATTAAAGCCTCCGATGGTAAAGGCACCTAAGAAATAACGCCAGCCATCCCTACAGTGCTCAGAGTAGACCTGCAACACAGCCACAGGAGGCCCTCACAATCCAAGTCTGACTTTGACAAAATTTAAGTCTAAAAACTGTTAGGGAACTTGTTGTGATTTCTGAAGTCTGATGTGTTGAGCTGTTTTAGGTAGTAAATTAAAAAAAAAAAAGAAGAAAAAAAAGAAAAAGGAGTTACAGCTCTGGGTCACTGCACCAGAGGAAGGAAGGGTAGAAATGAAAGAAAGGTAGGGGCTTCCCTGGTGGTGCAGTGGTTAAAAATCTGCCTGCCAATGCAAGGGACACGGGTTTGAGCCCTAGTCTGGGAAGATCCCACATGCCACGGACCAACTAAGCCCGTGCACCACAACTACTGACCCATTAGAGTTCTGAAAATGCTTATTCATTCAGTTCAGCAGTATAGTCAGTCTCCTGAATTTCTAATCCTCTAATGTAACCACCATTAAACTTGGTGCATATCCTTCCAGACTTTTCCCTATGTGTATATGTATGTACATTTAGTTTGCTTTTTATATAAATAGTATGATACTGTACATATGAACATTTTCAATGCTATTCTCCTTCATGGAGGAAGCATAATTGATTTAACCGTCCTAAATGTCCATCCATGGGGTTTTTTTTTCGATTCTCTACTATCACGATGTCACGTGTGCCAGCCTTATGCGTGTATCTTCAAGGACTTGTGGGAATATTTCTTTAGGATTTGTTGGAACAAAAGACATGCACACGTATAATTTTGATAAATGTTTCTAAACTGCTCTCCAAAACAGTTTTTCCAACTTTAGAACCCAAAGATTTAAGAGAGCAATTCTTTTTTTTTTTGAATTTTATTTTTTTTATATAGCAAGTTCTTACTAGTTATCTATTTTATACATATCAGTGTATCCATGTCAATCCCAATCTCCCAGTTCATCCCACACCCCCCTTCCCCCCTTGGTGTCCATATGTTTGTTCTCTACATCTGTGCCTATGAGAGCATTTTTTTTTTTTAATGAGAGCATTCTTAAAAAACACTGGGTATTGTCAGTCTTTTACATCTTTGCAAATTCAAACAGCCAATTTGTACATTTTTCTTACATTCATTGCTCATTTATATTTCCTTTTCTCCAGGAAACTGCTCCCCGGTCTCCCTCCCCCTGCCCCCTATGTGTGTATCTCCTTTCAGTAAAACTGGGTTTGTATGAGGCATATTTTTTTTTACCAGCTCTGGTATTATATTGGTTATATTTTGTAACGTGCTCTTTTAATTTCACTGTATCATATGCACAGGCAATTCCTCAGGAATTGGTTTCTTCCCACGTGACCTGTTGTTTTTTTGTGGTTTTTTTTTTGCCATATGCGGGCCTCTCACTGTTGTGGCCTCTCCAGTTGCGGGGCACAGGCTCCGGACGCGCAGGCTCAGCGGCCATGGCTCACGGGCCCAGCCGCTCCGCGGCATGTGGGATCT
>NC_041223.1:14822301-14884653 GCF_002837175.3 Physeter macrocephalus | reverse complement strand
ACTACTGACCCCACGTGCCACAACGACTGAAGCCTGCGTGCCTAGAGCCCATGCTCCGTAACAAGAGAAGCCACCACAGTGAGAAGCCCGCGCACTGCAACCAAGAGTAGCCCCCGCTCGCCGCAACTAGAGAAAGCCCGTGTGCAGCAACGAAGACCCAACGCAGCCATAAATAAATGAATGAATGAATGAATGAATGAATAAATAATTAAATTTTTTAAAAAAGAAAGGAAAAAAATATGATGTTCCCATTACCATTCTTCAAACCATCTTGAGCAATGTGCTTAGTATGTGTGTGGGTCTGTGCTTAGCATCTGGGATGCAAAGATGAGTATGGTCTAGATCTTCTGCTCAAGGAAGTCCCTATCCAGAGAACACGGATCCACGGACCACCAATTACAATAGTGTGATCCACGCTGTAACAGAGTTACGCAGAATCTAGGTGGATGTACACTGGAGGGACACAGTTCCTAAAGGACTAGCAGAGCCAAATGAGAAAACGAGAGGAAATACAGCAGAGGAAATACCCCAGGCTCCAGGAAAAGGTGCGAGGGGGGCAGGCAACGTCTCAGAATAAAGAGCCAGTAGTTTGAATGGCTGCGGATGAGGGCAAGTGGAGGGCACTCAGGTCAGAGGCGGGGAAGAGCCAACCCCTGAAGAAACTTGGTGCTGTGATAAGGCGTTTGGTCACATTCCGGAGAAGTTTAAGGACAGTACAGTGATCAGAATTACCCACTAAAAAATTGCTCTGCCTACAAACAGACAGACAGACTGGTGCGGGGGTGAGAAGACAGGCAGGGAGACCAAGCAGTGAGTGTGGCAAAAGGCCAGGGTGGGGTCCCAGGATATGGATTTGGGAGGTGTTTAAGGCCACAGCCAGAGCGCTGGTTCAGAGAAGCACCTCAAGGCAGATGAGAGATCCCAGGAACTCTGCAGTACGGCGCTCAAGCCACATGTGACTACCGGGCACCTGAAACAGGCCTGGTCCAAACTGAGAGCTGCTATAAGTGGAAAACATACGCCAGGTTTCAGAGCCTTAGTATGAAAAGGAGAATGTAAATCTCACTAATTGTTGACTGATTACATGCTGAAATGATAATAGTTTAGATATGTTGGGTTAAATAAAATATACCAGTAAAATTAATTTCAGGCAATATATGATGTTATTATTAGTGTTGGTCAAAATTAAATTCATCTTTTTTTAAATTAAAAATGTGGCTATAAGAAAATATATTATTACATTCGTGGCTTGCATTTGTGCCTTGCATTGTATTTCTACTGGTTGATGCTGATCTAGAGGACCTCAGAAATCCAAATTCCTTACTCAAGTCAAAAGGGGTGTTTTTCTACCGGCACTAAATGTTGAACTCTTGATTATGTCCAAGGAAAGTAAGGCATCCACAGGAACAAAGATGGAGCTTCCAGTTATCATCAACTGTGAGAACTGAGACCACAGAAACTTCATCAAAGTCTGGATTCTTATGGATGTTCCATGCATTTCTGTTCTGCCGCTTGTTAGTCCTTTGACTGAGGGAAATTCACTTAATCCCTCTAACCCTAGGGAATAAAAGATCGTCCTCAAATGTTGTCAGGAGGAGATTATTTTAAATGGTTTCTATTATCATTACCACTTCCACTCAGCTACTCTGGAGTATCTGGTATTAAAACAACCTTAAAAAAAAACCTGTAAATAAAAGGAATAAATGTATGTGGATCAGGATCCCAGTCTGAAGTCCCTAGAGAGGTAAGGTGATCTAAAACTTTAGCTCCAGAGGGAGAAGAAGGAAAAGGAAGAAAAGACAGCGGGGCAGGTAGCATGCACCTGATAAGGGGCACTGAAGATGAATGGGAAAGAAGATGCTTACATATTCTTAGTAAATGAAAATCCACATTTACAAATAAAGGCAAGTACACACCAAGTTACCCGAATGGGCCTCTGTTAACGACCTCAGCCTGAGCTTCCTTCAGTCTCTTGCTCTCAGGAAGGCCAGAACCTGAGGGGAGTCCACTCGGTTCCCTAAATCCCTGTGTTCTGCAGGGCACCATTATTTCCACCAGTGGTTCCTGACCTTAGCTTTGTCCAATGCTCTCTTTTTATAACCTGTTACGTGCACCCTTTACTGTCATGAATTACAAGCGGTGTGAAAAACTTGCATAGATGATACAAAGATGACATAATGCTTAAAGTTAATTTAGAACAAAATGAATAAAAAAATCCCTAATCTTTTCTCTAGGGGGGAGAATTATTTATTTCATAAGAGGATTTACCAGCAGATGCCTAAAAGTGACAAACTCTCCTATTCAAATAAGAACCAAAGGATAAATTTAAATCACAAATAAATTTTGAAACATCTTCTGTTAAGAGAAGGTACACGTGCATCTTTAAGGACCACATTACCTGGCCACAGCCCATCTTCCAATGGAGTTGCTTTCTTGTCTTACCTGAAGAAGAATATCGTTCCAGGATCACCTTCTTTTGCAGAACTTTCCACACCGATCACCAAAATATTTGCTGCGTCTGTGATAAATGAGCAAAAAGCTATGTCACAAGGTGACACAAGATTTAAGTCACCTATAAGCTTTTAACAAAGTATTTGTGATCATTTCTTCATATACCATGAAGTGCTCTACAACACACTGTCCATTTTTCTACTAAGGTTTCTGAAAGTATTTAATATATGAAAATGAAAAGAACATAAGAAATTACTTGAACAAAATATTCAACACCCTGTGACACTATTATTAGAGCTATTTAAAACTCATTCACGCCCATTTTGATTCAGTCATTGCTGGTCCAGTTGATAATTATTAAAGTCTTAGTATCAGTACAACTAAGGTTCAAGAATTTGGGGGGGTGGGGGAGGGATGGATTGGGAGTTTGGGGTTAGCAGATGCAAACTATTATATAGAGAACAGATAAACAACAAGGTCCTACTGTATAGCACGGGGAACTATATCCAATATCCTGTGATAAACCATAATGGAAAAGAATATAAAAAAGAATGTATACATATAAAGGAATGTATATGTATAACTGAACCACTTTGTTGTACAGCAGAAATTAACACACTAAATCAACTATAGTTCAATTAAAAAAAGAAAAAAGAAACTTCTTTCTGTAAAAGTAATTTAAAATAAAATTTGAAGAGCCATTAATATATTCTCTTCCTTTAAATATCATTAATAATATAATTTTATAAATATTCTCAAACTACTCTTTCCACTGAATTTTAAATTATATTGTATAAAGTGTGGAAAATAGAAAACATACAGAAACAAAGATACAGTCCATTTCAAAACATATCTGATTTCAAAGTTAATCATGAGAACTGCCATGATAGTCACCTGTAACTATTTACATATTTTAACATTTTAAATATTAAATACATACATATACAAATATTCACCACTAAGTAGTTACTTTGTATATTAGTTTAGTAGTATTTATTATAAGTATATAAATATTTTACAATGTAAACGATAAATAACATGTTAGTCTATCAATTAATAAATATACTAATATTAATATGTAAAATGTTACATATTTTTTGAAACTAAATACATTTTAATAGAAAACAAAATACAAAATAACCCTTTTCAGAAAACAGAAATATTTAATCCTTTTCCCACAAATTAGAAGTTGCTTTATCCTCAGAGCATAGTTTTCGATGTGTGTGTTTGTATTTACGATTTGTTTCACAGACTGTTCATTAAACTGCTACTGCAAAGCAGGAGGTGGGAGAGACAATCTCAGGAGAAAAAGACACTGGAAAAGCCGCACCTCGGAATCATTTGGAAATTCAACATTTTCTAATTCTATCTTTTGATGTTTCACTTCCCATTATTTTCATTTCTTTACCACAATCTGTCCTTTTAGGGGAGAGAATTGTTGAACAGAAGTGCAGCCACGAAAAGAATCTTTCTTTCCCACCAACATAATTTCTTAACATAAAACTAGGATCCTCAAAGCTTCAGAGCTCCTGATATAGAGGTTGGAAAATGGGGGATTCAGATAGAGACCAACTCTTAAACTCCTTTTCTTTGGTGAAATCACACTTCCTTTAGTTCTACATCTATAGAGGGCAAGGCCAAGAACACCACAAATGAAGTGGGAAAGATCCAGGCCAGTGAGAATAGTATGAGAAGCCCCCAGGGGTGTGATGCACAGGGCTGCCCTGCCGACAGCCTCTGCAATCAGCCAAGAATACCGCAGGGCAATTTTTCTTCTTAGAGGCCCTGGACATAGCTCTGTTTTTCTAAGTCAATTATATTTGTTTTTTGCCACCAAATAGAACAAACAGTCAGTTCAGATCATCAAGGCTGAGAAAGCACAATGACATTTTGATTGTTTCTTACGGGGTCGGTGACTCTTTTAAGAATTTTCTCTGTAGCAGAGAGGTTTTCAACCTACTATTTTTGCTACTTTGAGATAAATTCATGAATCTTCCATCAAAGTGTTCCAAGTTATTTTTTTAACAGAAAGCAGGTGATTTCTCAAGAAGCCTTCCTCACACTATCCTAAAATCCTCTTCGTTTATTTTAATTCTCTTTTAAAATATTCATTGAGTTTATCTTTTAACTAATTTTGTTAGTTTTAAAGTGTTGGACTATACTGGTAAATTTTTCTTTAAAGGCTCTCCCCAACATTTCTATCAATTTTATGGTTCTTCTGTAATACTAAAATAACTTTTTAATGTGACAGAAATGAAGTGTCATGGCCTTTGATCATCCCAAGTAAGAGTGATCCTATAAATACAGCTGAATAAACCATATTGATTTTAATCTTTGAACTAAGTCCTCTGTGAATATGTTTTAAATTTCCTATCTTTGTATGTCATTTGCATAAAGAGATTCAACACCACTTTTATGATATAATCCTTCAAATAGAAAATGAGAGGCTTCCCTGGTAGCTCAGTGGTTAAGAACCTCCCTGCCAATGCAGGGGACACGGGTTCGAGCCCTGGTCCGGGAAGATCCCACATGCCGTGAACAGCTAAGCCCGAGCATCACAGCTACTAAGCCTGTGCTCTAGAGCCTGTGAGCCACAACTACTGAGCCCACGTGCCACAACTACTGAAGCCCGTGCGCCTAGAGCCCGCACTCCGCAACAAGGGAAGCCACCACAATGAGAAGCCTGTGCACTGCAAAGAAGAGCAGCCCCCGCTTGCCGCAACTAGAGAAAGCCCGCACGCAGCAACGAAGACCCAACACAGGCAAAAATAAAAACAAATAAATTTATTTAAAAAAGAGAGAAAATGAGGACTTCCCTGGTGGCGCAGTGGTTGCGCGTCCGCCTGCCGAAGCAGGGGAACCGGGTTCGCGCCCCGGTCCGGGAGGATCCCACATGCCGCGGAGCGGCTGGGCCCGTGAGCCATGGCCGCTGGGCCTGCGCGTCCGGAGCCTGTGCTCCGCAACGGGAGAGGCCGCAGCAGAGGGAGGCCCGCATACCACAAAAAAAAAAAAAAAAAAAAAAAAAGACAGAGAGAAAATGAAACCTAAACAAATGCATATTTAAGACAGTTATCATAGGAAAATTATTTTCTAATACATTTTAACATACTTGGCCCCAGGTTCAAGAAGATGTACCTCTAGGCAAGCTTGTTACTTCAACATATCCATGGGAGGCCAGATCTTGAGAGAGACTTCCAAGATGGTATTCATCTGCGGTTGCAAATGCAGTACAGTGCATCAGGTCCTGTGCCAGAGAGAGGAGCGTGAGATGGGTTACCAAGAGGTGCCTGTGATGGTTGTCTCTTTACAGGGAGGATGGCGTGCTGCAGAGCTGGCACTCGAGAGTTTTCTCCAAACATTTCAACGGTTCAGACAAAGGATGTGAGAAGGAGGCAGAGAAAGAAGTTACAAGGAGGCAGATTTCAGCTCAGTCTATGCAAGAACTTTCTCTTAATAGTCAGAGATGGAATGGGCTATCAGAACAGGGAGCCACACCTGCTGGTTGTGCTTCAAGCACAGACTGATCAAAAAATAGAGAGGATTTAGGCACCATACAAGGCGCCTGGATGAGATGCTAGTTAAAGTCTGTCCAACCTTGAGTTTCCATGGTTCTTTTTCACAGCAGCATTAGTATTTGAGGTCATTTGATAATTTGCCACTAGCCTTGTGCAGGCAGAGATTACTTTGAACCTACTAAGGAATTACAGAATTTTTACTCTAGCTAATTGTACTCTGGTTAAAAGTTCTGTGAATCTGAGAATGTGTCCAGGTTTGGTGAGTGCTTTGGATTTCTGCACTAGGAGTCTTACCTGTGTGTACCTGCACACATTTGTATTGTGTGTAGCTATACAGTATACATATGGTAAGCATATGGCACAGCACACAGTGTTTTTGTCAAACTGTAGGTCACAAGCCGTTAGTGAGTCCTGATATCAATTTAGTCGGCCCAAACCAGCTTAAAAAAAAATAAACAGAATAAAACAGAAAATATTAGACTACATAATTCATAGTAAGGGTAAATTTTATTTTATGACATTTTCTGTCACATATATGTCTATATAGGTATATTGGGTCACTACATATACACTGTCATGTAAAATAAATTTCTCACTATGGAATATGGTCAATAAAGTTAAAAAGCTATCAGCAGAGGTGTTAAGAGTTCAGGCACAGAATTAGATTCGTTAAAAAAAATCAGAATAACAATAATGCCTACTTGATAGGATTGTTGTGAAGTTTAAACAAGCTGATGAATGTCAACTGCTCAGAACCATGACTAGCACAAATGTTCAACATTTTTTAGATAATAGTTATTATTATGGCACATACAGATATGTTTAAACCATCAAAATTTATGGGAGGCTAAAAAGTTTATCAAGTAATTTACATCTGAATTTTCATTTGTTCATAATTTTATATTTTAGTATCTAGTAATCAGAACATTAGTGATTCTACTGTCTTTGATACATATGGTGCTTTGGCCCATATGTATCAAAAGAGGTATATGAGTCACTAAATCAAAATTTATTCCTGCGATTTACTCATCTTGGCTCCTAAATTCTTTCCCTTTCTGCTACATTCCTAGTATGAAATTCAAGAAAAGTAGTACATAAATTTCCTCCTTCCTCCCCCTTTTGTTACCTAACTCCTGGCTCTTTCTCAAGAGATGACCTAACTCTGCTTTGCTTTTTCTTCCATCTGTTACACAGTTCTAATGTGTGGTTTAAAAGGTAGCAGAGGAATAAATGGAGGACCTGAAAAACCTAAAATCCGTAAAATATCCACTCATTAGCAAAACATTCAATTGTCTAATTGATTTTAATTCAATTAGAGAAAAAATTAAAAGTCAGACAAGCTGAAATTGTCACTGAATGTGAGCTAAACGGACGCAGGACCCTCCTGTTGCAGGTATCTGATATGCTGATTCCCATATTCATTATGAAGGTAAGAACACGTTAATTTACAAAAACATATGGATCCACACAGTCAAAGCAAAGCTGGTTACTGGAGTACAGGAATCAGTTATGTGCTTAAGGTTTAGAAGTGCCAGCACTAGTTATTCTTTTAAGGCTCCGTGGAGTTAAAAAGAGCTGGCAGGATATGAGATTAAGCTGGGTGAAACAAAGGAATCCTGGAAAGAAGCATCAGGTAAGGCCATGGCAGGCAGGCTCTACCCTACAAAAGCTGACAAATTTACTGAAGCTTGCTAACCAAAATCCCAGTGCATTAGGTTGGATGTCAGAGTTACTCTGGGACTGCTACAGCTGACATGCTTCGTTTAGGCTGGAGTGGGAAGAGAAGGAGGCACGAAGGAGAAGACAGGAGATAAGGAGAAGGTCAACAGCTAGTCCAGTGGAGGGTTTTCCCATAACTGTACTAGAAACGGCATTGCTGACTGTCTCTAGAATCAGAGCCGTAAACTGGCAGCCCAGAGAACTAGCCAACTCAAGAGCTGACCCACATAGTGTTTTCAAGATTTGAACAAACTATCAACAATAAATGGCCATTTGACACAAAATCCAGATTTCCACCATCTTTCGCCCCAGTGGAAGATTTAGCAGTAACTGACCAGGGTTGGGGGCGGGGGGCGCTGATTCTCCAGCCGATGCAGTCCCTCCCACTCCCTGTCTCGTGCCTGCTTCACCATCATCCTTCTTACTGACCAGGCCCATCTGTGCTAAAAAAAACTTATACTATTTTACATTCTCAAAAATGGAACAAGTCAAAGCATTCAACCACTACTTCCATGAGAAAAATATATGGTGAGCTCCAAAGAGTCAGGTTATAAATTTTTAAACACAATTTGTTTTTAACTTAGTCATTCCAAGGATCTTTGCAGATTTTCTGAAGATTGTCACCTTTCCTTCTCTCACCATCTCCTATTTAGTTTGGCTCAGAGTTCTAGCCAATGTCTCACAGCTTATTTGGCTTAGCCTACGTTACATAACTTATATGGCTCGCCACACTACTTTCTGTATCCTCCTTAAACATCTGGGATGTGAGTCTCTGTTTAAGTTATAAATCTTCTGTGAATAAATGATTCCCAAGGTTTTCCAATTTGACTTCTTAGAAATACCTTTTTTGGGTTTTATATCCTTTGTTTTTCAATTTCAAGATTGTATTTAAATCCATTTGGTAAAGGGAAAGAGTGTGTCATCTTTGCATTTTTTCCCCCTATCATTTAAAGATGTTGTTACTCTGCAAGAAGCTTTCATTTTCAGACATGTCTTTTTCTGGATTTTTATAATGAACCATTATTTTTTGAGCATTAAATATAAATATATAGCAAATTTCAGGTTCTAGCATGGGGATCAACAACTTGTTCTTAAATAAATGTGCCAAACCAACCTAAAATAGTTATTGGATTTAAGACTTAAATTTAGGCCTTTCTATTTTATTTTATTTTTTTATTTTTATTTTTTTTGTGGTATGCGGGCCTCCCTCTGCTGTGGCCTCTCCCGTTGCGGAGCGCAGGCTCCGGACGCGCAGGCCCAGCGGCCACGGCTCACGGGCCCAGCCGCTCCGCGGCATGTGGGATCCTCCGGCCTCTCCCGTTGCGGAGCACAGGCTCCGGACGCGCAGGCCCAGCGGCCACGGCTCACGGGCCCAGCCGCTCCGCGGCATGTGGGATCCTCCCAGACCGGGGCGCGAACCCTGTTCCCCTGCATCGGCAGGCGGACGCGCAACCACTGCGCCACCAGGGAAGCCCCAGGCCTTTCAATTTTAAAATGTTAAAAGAAAACCACCCAAACCCAAACAAAACAAAACCAAAGCCAAGAAAACCACCACGTTTCAGTATGTTTCATTTTTCTGGCCACGGAAAACATATTCCAGCAGATGGGGCTAGAAATTTATATATGATTCTTGTTTTAGAGCATCACATACTCTGACAGAATACTTTTCCTAAAAAAAAGTTTATTTTTATTCATGTTCTTTTACTAAAAAAAGAAATTAGTGCATTACAGTAATGTTGCTTCTATATTGCTAAGGGGAAAAAAATGCATGTTTTTCCTGTTATGTACAGATTATAGGCGCAAGTTATAAAACACAGATGCACTTTACATTACTAGTATAAAGCTTTAGCTTTTAAGCTTTCTGACTACAACCCATGGTGAGAAACCCTTTCACATACACAGTACCTACATACACACAGACACCCACACCAATAACTGACACAAAAGCTTCACAGAACAATATTTACCTTTATCATGAGTAATGCATTGATACTTTCTATTCTATTTCTTCAAACAAACCAAAAAAACCCCAAACCTATTAACAACCCACTGGTTAATTTTACTGCACACTGTGGTGTTAGCCTGAAAACTACTATTGGGCGTCCCCAGCACCCTGCCTCCTCTGCCAGCCTCCACGCTGCTCAGAGGGTGGTCCTCATCCTCGGGCATCGTCCTCCTCAAAGACAGGACAGACCAACAAGAAGCACTGGCCCTGCCATGATAAGTGATGAGCCAACGGTGTGTGGGTTGGATATCTCAGTAGGTTATGACCTCTACAAATGGAATCGGGTGAAGACTTGATTCCAATATAGAGTGTGAGTAGCCTCACCCAGTCAATTCCAAGCGCACGCCATGTGGCAGAGGTAAGAGGGTGAGCTCACGTGCACACGTGGGGAATGAGACAAAGGGCACCTCTTTCGGGTACAAAGTAGAGTCCTTTCCTGCCTCAGTCCACAGGGGAGGAAAGGGCTTTACCACCAAAGGGGACTCGCCAGCCCCATGACGCCCACGTGGAAACGGAGGGGCCCTCTATTCGGGACAGATAAAAGCCAGTCTTCAGCCCTGGGCATATATTACCTCATTATACCTCAAGACTGTGTTCTCCTGTAAGATCATTAGAAAATAATGTTCCAAAAATCATACTCCCTCAGGTCACTTTCAAAATGCTTTCAGAAATAGAAAAGATTGTTTATTATTTTCCTGCGCTTCCAGAGAAACGACATACTGTTTCTGTTTTCGTGAAATTCCAACTGAAGTCACAGCTATCACGTTACATAATATGTCCTGTCAGGACCCAGGAAATAAATGACTCCTTAAATTTGGTGAGAGAAAAAGTTATTTCTTATAAGACATTCTTATGTTTTTCTTTTTTTCTTGTTAGACAACAAGAAATGTACAACCCAGGAGTATTCCTGCCTTTCTTTAATCACTGGGCTTCGCGGAACTAAATGTTCAACTAGACTACTCATATCAGATATCTGATAATATTTACTTCTCTGTTCATATCAACTGCTTGCTCTGTTTTAAATGTAATGCTTTTATTATCTCATTTGAAACTTATTAAATGTTGAAAATCTACTTCAAATCCTTTCCTGCCATGAGAGAGGTGGGATAGGGAGGGTGGGAGGGAGGGAGACCCAAGAGGGAAGAGATATGGGAACATATGTGTATGTATAACTGATTCACTTTGTTGTAAAGGAGAGACTAACACACTATTGTAAAACAGTTATACTCCAATAAAGATGTTAAAAAAAAAAATCCTTTCCTGGAAGCAGAAAAAAAGAAAGTCCTAAAGAAAAATAAAAAACGGAATCCAGGAAAACTGCTTTCAAGTCTACGGACAGCCCAAAGAAATAACGCCTCTTTGACAGTTTACAACCAACAACTACAAAAAAAAGGGACATTTCTGACCTTACCAGCCTTTCATAAGAAACTTGATTCTGCTCTGGGCTGCTAGATGTAACAAAAGAAAAAAGGGACTTGATCCTCCTCTTTTTTGGATCTGCTATGAAGTCAGGTTTTTACACTTAATTTCATCTCAGTCACTTAAATACTAAATTTCCCAGATGATCACAAAACTAAACAACATAATTAAACACTCAAGAGCTAGAAAGAAAGGGGTGAGAGCAGAATGCATCCCAAACTCCCATCCTTCATATCGTGGGTTCAAGGAAACCAAACAAGAATGTAAACAAAGCTAGAATCCAAAATAAAAGTCATTAACCAACTCCTAACTTCACAACCTGAGGATAAGACGTGAAGGCCTGTACACCTTTTTAAAGGAAGTCAAACACACAGTAAAACAAAAACAAAAACAAAAACAGAACAAGTTAAATGCTCTCAAGGTCTACTTCTCAGAATCGAGATTTTAAGATAGACAGAATAACCTGTTTTCTGATAGATTCAGAATGCTTCATCAAGTTTTAAATATTCGACATTCCTACTTTTAATGTTGATGGCGACAGACATCAAAGATCCCTTTTCTTCTCTTCTATCCCTTCCTGTTTCATAAACATTTATTAAGTATAAGGCACAGTTTCAAGTATCATGCAAGATACACAGGTTACCGAAGGGCTTGATCCTGACCTTAAATATTTATCATTTAGTGGGCAAATGATAACTGTAGATGAGAAATTCCCATAAACCTCTTAACAGTGAATGAAAACAACCACTTCAACCTTCAAATGATAAAAAAAAGCAAAAACCTTCACTCTGCTTTTTGGATTCCACCTTGCCATGTCCTTTCACCACCCCCTCCCATGCAGTCACCATTGGCTAATGAATGTTTACCTGTCTGCATACTTAATGTAACAAAAATTTTTTAAATTTAATACAGAATTTCTACAGCTTGATTTTTTTTTTAATGGGGGCTTTTTATAGCACTCTTCCTAGAATGGACTTACTACTAGTCTTTTTCAAAATTTCCTTAGGCCACTAACTAATCCTTTCATAAACTATATTTTTATATTTAATTGCCTCTATTTTGCCTTTATATGTACCACTAATTCCTAAAATTAAGATGGTGATTCCCTTTGGAGATGACAGGTTTTACTATTAGGCTTCAAAGATCCTGAAAGAAGTGCTGAGCTGGTGGCTGGCTCTCCTATGTTGGTAGTCAGGCTGAGGTGGGATCCACAGGGGTTCAGACTGATTATTAGGGAACAGAGGCGCCACCACCACAAGTGTTTTTACCTTGTTCACAGGCAGAACTGGAAGGTTGGTCCTGGATGGCTGCCTGGTCCTTGATGCTTTCAGTGGTCTCTTGATTTGCGGAAAGTCTTGTTTAGAAACAAGTGTTTCCGTTGACACAGATGAGGAATGTCTCTTAAGTATTTTTATAAACCACTTAAAACCTAACAGATTTGGTTTGTGAGTCACCTTCCCATGAGTACCAAGGGAGCTCCTAGTTGGAAGGTGCTCTTTTTCATCTTGGTAACGTGCGGTATTTAATGGAGAGAGTACGTTTGTATTTGATATTTTCCGGTTCATTTCCAGGACCTGGGACTTATTCAAACCAACAGCTGCTGTATCAGGAAAGAACAAATTCACGTTCTGACTTCTTGCCAGGGTGTTGCATGTTGTGGTCTCAAATTCCTTAAGTGGTTTTAATGTTCGATGAACAAGCCTTTGGCACTGACGCGCTTTTGATAAAATATAGTGAGATCTGGCCCAGGATCTGAGAAGTCTGGCTGACATTACCACATCTCAAGCTAAAAGAAAAAGAATTCAAAGTTCAAGTTTTTAAATAAAAAATGTTTAAAAAATATACAGTGTTTTCCCAGGTAACAGGTATATTTCTGTAAAACAATTTGCAAAATAGATACATCTTAACTTAAGCCTAGTAAAAGAATGAGGTTAAAAAAATACATACAAGTGTTTTCACCACCTCTCCTTTAGTCAACCTTTAGCCTTCTTTCTGGAAGGTTACAAGACTATAAAGCTATTGAGGGACTTCCCTGGCAGTCCAGTGGAAGTACTCTGCGTTCCCAATGCAGGGGGCAAGGGTTCGATCCCTGGTCTGGAAACTAAGATCCCACACGGCGTGGCCAAACCAAAAAAAAAAGTAGCTTATTTGTCCTTTAAACACATATCATTTTTTTAACACCTTAAAGCAACAGACAATTATTGGTGCCTATCAGAGGTGATGTTTGAATCGGGTTTCAAAAGGGCAGAGGAATCAGCAAGTCAAACGCCCCAGGTAAACAGTATCGTTCACCTGACAAACAGGATGCAACTGCAGGGGAGCCAGGCGTGAGCCGCAGCAGCAGCTGAGGGCTGAACAGGAGCCTGTGGCTGCACCCTAAGTACTGGTCCTAAAGAGTTTCTATAGGGGGCTTCCCTGGTGGCGCAGTGGCTAAGAATCCGCCTGCCAATGCAGGGGACACGGGTTCGAGCCCTGGTCCAGGAAGATCCCACACGTGCCACAACTACCGAGCCTGCGCTCTAGAGCCCACAAGCCACAACTACTGAAGCCCACATGCCTAGAGCTCGTGCTCTGCAACAAGAGAAGCCACTGCAATGAGAAGCCCGCACACCACAACGAAGAGCAGCCCCCGCTCACTGCAACTAGAGAAAGCCCGCAAGCAGCAACAAAGACCCAACACAGCCAAAAATAAATAAATAAATTTTGAAAAAAAAGAAAAAAAAAAAAGGAGTTTCTATAGGGGAGGGAAGTCGGAGCTCTTCACGTGAGACTCACATGGTCAAAAGTACATTTAAGAAACATATCCTTGGTTAAAACTTAGAGGAGGAACTGAGAGAGACTAAGACATAGCTTTCTGAGTACTCTGTCCCCAGCAAGTGCTCTGCTTCACCTCACGACAATCCTGTGAGGTACTTCACAGGGGGAAACCGAGGCTTAGGGAGGCTGACTGCTTACAATCAGTGATTCAGAGACAGAAGGAAATCCCAGGCTTTTCCAGTTCTAAAGACAACACCGTAACCACTGCACATATATTATCTCCCTTTAAAAGGATGAGGGCAAGGATGAGTCACTGCGATATTCAGGAGGTAGAACCTGCTGCTTTCAAAATATCTTCAAAAGTTGGAATTCTCTGTTTAGTTCTAGTCCAACTAGCTATTTTAGTTCACCTTTAGTTAGTACTATTACCTGCCAGTTGAACCAGTGGGTTTTGCGGAACCTAATTCTACAATATTTTAGGAATCTGTTTACACAGACCTGGATTCTTCCATTCTCTTCTAGGAGATTCTTACCTCCAAGCTCTAAATCTTGCCTTCACACAGAGGCTGGGACAAAGAATGTAAAGGCTGCAGGACAAACAAGCGTGCTTTCTATCTTTGCTGAGAAAAACAGAGGGGTAGCATTTAAGGTATCCGACACACACACAAAATTATTTAGGCTTTGTTAAAAACTGGAACACATCTCAGAAAAGTGAAATTTTAATTGCACAAACTAAATTTAAAGCTAAAAATACACTAGACTTTTAATTACACTAAGAGCTCTATATAACATTTTGGGCATCGAACTTCTGTGCTCCACAGTGTCCTTGTCCTATTTCTTGATGGTTTCTACATCCGTGCAGATTGGTGGGGGGGCGTGATCACCGCCCCCACCCCGAGTGATCTCATCTTCCATCCTCCCTTACCCACTCACTCCCAGGGTCTTTCGCTCCGAGCTACATCATGGCCATCTGGCACCTGCGGCTATTGAGCACTTGAAATGTGGCTCAATAAAATTTTTAAAATAATTTTTTTGGGTACCTTGTATTTTATCCTTAATATAAAAAAGTAAAATATCTCAATAATTTTTATATTGATTACTTGTTGAAATAATATTTTTAGATATACTGGGCTAGATAAAATTAACCTCACCTCTTAATTTTTACTTTTAAAGTGTCTAGAAAACGTAAAATGCCGTGTGTGGCTTGTATCGTATTCCTGTTGGAGGGTCCTGCTCTCGACCTGTCATTACCAATATCTGCAACCTCATGTTCTCAATTTCAAGCATTGTACTCTCCAAACACCACCTCTGATCTTTCAGGCTCACTCCTTCTATCACCCAATTCCAACAGCTCTTCAGCCCCAACAGGACCTACAATTAAATGATTCAGCCACTTTTTCACTGTCCCTCACTCCCCACATCACTTCCTCCACACTTAGTTATACTCCGTGGACCTCAAATCCCTTGCACCCCTCTCTTCCACGTACCCACGTGACAAAACCTCAACGTGAATTAAATATAATTCACCCAATTTGTGCCTGGACTCCTGCACCTCAACGTGTCTGGAGACAGACAACCAAGCAGCAACCACCTGGTCTCACTTTAAAATCATGACCACTCACTTCAGGTGGGCCTTTCATGCCGCTCAACGACCTTAAATACTGTACCTCCATACTATATTTTACTTTTTGCTCTCTCCTCGCACCTTCAATGCCTCCTCCTTTCTCATTCTCAATAACGACCTTGCTTCCTCTTTGGTTGACAAAACAGAAATAATCAGGAGAGAACTTCCACCAGCTCTTGCCATCATCCACCTGTCCACCTACTGCTTTTGTGCCCATATACTTTGTCTTCCCTTCTGCTGCTACAGATGAGGTGCCCGTGGTCCCATCTACAGCCAGGTCCTCTGTCTGCACACCGAGTCTCTTCCCTCCCTGCCTACAGAAGACACAGTTAGGCCCTTCTCCCCTCTCTCTCCCATGCTATTTATTTTTCCCTTTTTACTGACACGTTCCTATTAGCATACAACTAGGCTCTGATTTCTCCCACCATATAAGAACAACTCTTCCCCAACCCCCACCTTCCCTTCCATATACTACACTTGTTCTCTGAGCTCCTCTCCTTTTAGAGGAGTTTTATGGCCTCTCTCCATCTCCTCTTCTCTGATTTTTTTTGAACCCACTCCAATTGGGCTTTCATCTCTGTCACTTCACCAAAACCCATTTGTCAAGGCCAGCAATGACCACATTTATAAGTCCTGTGGTCACTTCTCAGTATTCATTTTACCTGACTGACCAGCAACATGTGATACAGCTGATCACTCCACCCTACTCCCTCACTCGCTTCTGGGATACCACGCTGGCCATTTTCATTCTACCTCATTGGCAGGATGTCTCTTTTGCTGGTTTCCCATCCCAAGAATGTAATGTACCAAGGCTCAGTATTTGGGCCACCTTTCTTCTCTACTCTCAGCTCCTGGTGATCTCACCCAATCTCATAGTTTTATATAGTACCTACAATTGATGAATAGCAAATATTTATCCCTAAACTACTCTGATGAGCATGAAAAATGTAACACGCTCAAAACTGAGCTTCTGAAATCTTCCTGCAAATCCTAGTCTTCCCAGTCTCCCCCACTCATGAAATAGCAATTCCATCCTTACCTTTGCTAAGGCCCCAAACCTGCAGTCCACCTTATTCTTCTCTTCCTTCTCCATACCCAATCTGTCAGCAAATCTCACTGGCTTTGTTTGGACTGGTCCTCACCACCAACACTGCCACCACCCTGGTCCAAGCTGCTGTCCTTCCCAGGGATTATTGTCACAGCCTCCGAATTGGTTTCCCAGCTTCTGTTCTTCAGATTCTTCTGAACACAGCAACCAAACTCAAATCGGATTACATCTTCCCTCTTCATAAAATTTGATGATGGCCTCACATTTCACTTGAAATAAAAGCCAAACACCTAAAGATAGACTGCATGGCCCTCCATTCTCTGCCCTTTATCACCACTCTGACATCTCCTCCAGCTTTTTCCCCTCGCTCATTTTGCTCCAGTCACTCTGGTCTCTGGATCTCTGCACTAACTATACCTTATACTCTTCTCCCAGCTGTCTGTAAGCCTCATTCCCTCACCTCCTTCAGACCTCTGCTCAAATGTCTCCTACACAGTGAAGTCTTCCCAGCCACTTCACTTAAAACGCACACCAGCACCCACACTCTAGCTTCCTCCACTTTCTATTTCTGCATTGCATTTCACATCACTTGCAAACACGTTGTGTTCTTAATTTATTAACTCACACAACAAATTATGAACTGAGTTCCTACCATGTGACAGAAATTGTCCTACTTGCTAATACAGCTGAAAATAAAATAGACGAAAATCCCTATCTTTTGAAAGTTACATCACAGTGGGGGTGACAGATAATACACGTGGTAAACCACTAAAATATACATTAAACAGTCACAACGCTACAGGGAAAAAAACAGAAGAGGAAAGGAGATCTTTGTCTCTCTCCTGTAGCACCTAAGCTCCTTGAGGATAAAGATTTGCCTTTTGTTCATGCTGTGTCTCCTGTAACCAGAGTGCCCAGCAAACAGCAGGTATTCAACTCGTATTTTTTGAATGAAATACAAGGCAGCTACTCAGTTCTTAGACACATTTTCTACTTTTTAAGAACATACCAACTAAGAAATCTGTATCAACTAGGCTATGAGTCAATGGATAAATGGCGCTAATCTCTGGAGCACGCCTTCCAATTCCTTAAGCTGCTCAAAATTATTTTATCTTTGCAGTTACCGCTATGCACTGGCTCAAAGAAGGGTTCAGTAGGTGGCTATGGACGGAGTGCTTTTCACTCCCAGCTAAATGACCAAAGATCACTGTCATAGGCAGGGGGCCTCCGCTGTACCGGTGAAACACGTGACGTGAGACATTCAGGGCGGCGGGGAGCAAAGGGCGGACCGCTGTGCGAGACCATACAAGCTCCCAGAACAAGGCAGTGCACTAACCTCTCGGCGGGAAGAACAGACGCGCCAAAGGAGCAAGCTCCGGCGGCTCTGCCGCAGGCAAGAGACAGAGTGCTGGCTGCAGCCCCGCACTCCCCCAGCCAGTCCCAACACCGACCCAACGCCCCGCCCAGCCCCCGACACTGCGCAGGCGCACAGGACTCCTGGCCCAGCGGAGCGTAAGCCGCCCTGTCCACGTGACCGTCGGAGCACGTGACCCGTGCTGCCTCGACCTTATCCGTTCCCTGGTCCCTGCGACGTCCCGGTCCCTGGTTGCTTCCGCCTTCCGCCCGCTTCCTTATTCCGCTTCTCTCGTCGCCCTCAGCAGTCCCCGCCTTCGTCCCCGGAAGATCTCCGCGTCCTCGGCCATTGTTTGTCTCTTCTACGGGCACCAAATAAAGTTTCTTCATTCAAAAGCATTTTTTTAATCCACGTCCCTCCCTTTCTCAGCTCCTCCCCCGCGCCTGCACCGCCTCCTTTCCTGCGGCGGGTGAAACCCGAGCGTTGGCGTGGGGAGCGCGGAAGGTGATGGCGGGGCCTCCGGTGTTTCTCTCGGCACGGGACGTAGGGTTTGTGTCGCTTTCCTCGCCCGCTCCGCTCCTTTTCCTCCTCCCCACTTTTGCAGACAGCTGGGCCTCGTCGGGAACCTGTGGGTACCAGCGGGGAAGCAGCGGCGGGCCGGAGGCGCCTGCTCCCTGCCGCCAGCGAGTTCCATCCCGCTGTCCGGGCTCCGCTTCCCGGGGGCGGTGCCTCGGTTTCTAAAGGCTCGCGGGGAGGCGAGGGCTAGGCGGCCTCTCTCCGGGCTCCAGGCTCGGATCGGCTTTGCAGCTTCTTCCTTGCGCTGATTCGTGGCTTCTTCCCTGCCTACACGGGAAAGGACTGCGAACCTCGACTGAAAATCTCCGCTTACCCCCACCTCTCTCTACAGTGGTGGTTCAGGGGTTTTGATAGCCTTGTATTAATGTGAATCAATTAACGCGTTTTTCAAGTGGTTCGATACTTTTTTTTTTTTTTTTGGTTTTGGTTTTTTTTTAACTTACTCATGACTGTTGAGAATGTATGCCTCCTTTCAGAGTGTTGCAGCGCGTGGCTTTAATCAAATTTAATTAATAAACCTACTTTGGGGGGGTTAAAGTTGTCTGCAAAAGTTAAGGGTCTGAGATCTATCGAGAAATGTGTTTCTTCCTATTGCTGACCAGATTAATTCATAATCCCACCATAAAAAGTGCCTGTATCTTCTTGCGTTTTAGGCATCATGTTATAGATTCTATAAAATTATTATATCTCTCTGTATAAATTGAGAGGCCCAATTTATATTTGAAATATGTCCTTACTGCAAAAGATGGCAAAACACAAGAGCACTTGGAAGAAATTGACCGCACCGGCAGTAGATTGAGGCCAGAGAGGCCAATGTCCCAGAATTTAAGCATGTGCTCACCTTCAGGCAAATATAGGGAGTGTCTGCCTCCTTAAATTTTGAGTCCTAGGCATCTCTGCTCTTACACAAGTCCTAGACCTGAGACCTTACCCTTAGAGATGGAAGCCTCTGAGGAAATTTAGTAGCTGGAAAAATAGAATAATTTTCCAGTTAAGTAAAATCTCAAAGGACTGTCACTTCTTTTCGTATCTGCTGCCTTGGAAAATTCAAGTGTCAATTGAGTTAATATTCTTTCTCTTCTCCCAAGGAATTAGTAGTAATTGTTAAAAGTTAAATTCTGATCAGAGCAGTTATTATGCATATTAAAACCTACTCACTGTAAAACACCACAGAATCAGAAAGCACTTTTCCTATTTTTTTTCTATTTTTTTGAGTTTTATGGTTAACATTTGAAGAAGCCTCTTGAAAAAATACTCAGGGTATATAACTCTATTTTTAAAAATTGCAGTACGGTGTTTGGGTTTTTAGAAGTGTGATGATCCCACATGAAAGTTAGAATAGGAGATTTGGGCAGAAGTATTACAACTTTCTTCATTTTTACTTTGTCTCTGGTGATCTGAAGATACACATGAACTGATCAGTTAAGTTTTGTGCTTTCTATCTAAAAACTGCACAGTACTAAAGTCTTTTTTCTAACCGAATCATGTATGTCCTTAAACTATTTAAACATACAGTGATAATCTGTAACCCTTGATTTTTGCATGTCTAAAGTCAAGAATATCTTTAATTTTTGATTCAGGTATACTCAAGTTTTGTTCCTCTCCAGCTTTCTTCATTCTTTGACACTTTTTGAAAATCTCTAATTTTCTGGTTGGGAGAGCAAGATGGTAATATGCCTTAATTTTGTTTAGGGGCAGAGAGGATGGAAGGAGTTATTAGGCAGGTAAAGAAGGCAGCAAGAAAAACCTTAGAAAAGAATTAAGTTGGCTAAGAGTATAGACAACGAGAAGCAGGTTCATAAATATCTTTCATTATATTTTTCTAGCACAGTAAAGTCTTTCAGGCAGTTTTACATCCATTGCCTCATTCATCTTTCTAAGTAGAAGTCAGTAAGTAATAGACCTAGGAGGAAAGCCTGTTTGATTTTTAGGATAACTCTTTTTCAGTCCTATCACATTGTTAAACTAGTTTCTGATTAAGGAAAATAAAAGGAATACAATGAGAAAGCTAAGAAAGATTAAGTGGACTCAAGGGTAGAGCCTGGAATTTGAGGCACAAAGAGTGCTTAGCTTTTACGGTGTATCAGAGAGGTTTTCAGATTTTCCTGTGTTACTGTAGGGGTTGGGCAATGCTGGTTTACTTTACAGGGCTTGTATGAGAAGGAATTTGAATTTAAATGAGGTGTTCCAAAAACTGAAAGATGACCAGCCTTCTAGTGTTAATGCTACTAAGTAATATACTGTGTATATGACTCTTTTCTAGGTCATTTGCATATCTTACAGTTAAAGACAGATTACCACAGATCTTAACCAAGGCTATTGATACATTGCATCGACATAAAAGTGAATTTTTCGAGAAACATGGAGAGGTAAGAATTGTGTTTTAACATTAATTCTTTTTTGGTTAACTCTAACGGAAACACAATAAACAGTTTTCCCTCTGTGGTAATGGTCATTCCACCTGGAGATAAGTTCATATGGTGAAACTTTAAAAAAAAAGGCAGGCTAGATAAAGCAACATAATGTTGATAAGAGATCTGTGTTGTTCTTTGATTTTTCAACTTAAGAATTCTAAATTTAAATGTTTATGATAGTTTTTGAAAGATATAAAATGTAGTTTTGAAATGTATTAGTTTTTTTCTTCTTAAATTTAGATACATAAAAATTTGCTACCCTAGAGGAATTATGTATATATGTGTGTACATATATACTTATATTTGTAGTTGAAATACTTATATATATTAATTACATGTAAACTTTTCATATATATGTGTGTGTGTGTGTATATTTTTTTCTTCCCCCTGTATTTCTGCAGAAAGGCCTGGAAGCTGAAAAGAAAGCAATTTCTCTTCTTTCTAAATTACGGAATGAATTGCAAACAGATAAACCAATTGTTCCTTTGGTTGAGAAGTTTGTTGATACTGACCTATGGAATCAGTACCTAGAATATCAACAGAGCCTTTTAAATGAAAGTAATGGAAAACCAAGGTGGTTTCTCTCACCGTGGTTGTTTGTAGAATGCTACATGTATCGTAGAATTCATGAAGCAATTATCCAAAGGTAAGTATATAGCAATCAAATAACAAATGTTTTAGATAATTTGTGCTTTTTTAAAAATTATAAAATGGTAAGTTTTAAAATAAAAACCAGTAGAAGCCTGTATTCAGTTCAACAGATATTAATGGCACTATTGGATATTTCTGTGAATGTTGTTGCTGTAATACATTCTTGGCAATTATAATCCACTTGCCCAGAATAGACCTAAGATTGAATATCTGAATAGGATATTCAGATATAAAAATCCTTATAAAAACTTACTTATTGGGCTTCCCTGGTGGCGCAGTGGTTGAGAGTCTGCCTGCCGATGCAGGGGACGCGGGTTCGTGCCCCAGTCTGGGAAGATCCCCCAGGCCGCGGAGCGGCTGGGCCCGTGAGCCATGGCCGCTGAGCCTGTGCGTCCGGAGCCTGTGCTCTGCAACGGGAGAGACCACAACAGTGAGAGGCCCGCGTACCACAAAAACAAACAAACAAACAAACAAAAACAAAAAAGAAACTTATTTGTAGAGTAAAACAAAATGTACCTATTGAGCAAAAGATGTTAATTTGAAATATTTATATAAAAAATCAAGACAGGACAAAGTAAGCATATGTTTTGTTTATAAAAATAGATAATATGTCAGAATTATTTGGTGAAAGGAGTCACTACATTGTTTTATGCACTATCTTAATAATTTTTAACTCTTTTTTTAACAGCTAGATTAGAAAAAAATAATTTTTAAAAATTAATTTGTTTATTTTTTTTGTCCGCGTCGGGTCTTAGTTGTGGCACACAGGATCTTCGTTGTGGCGCGCGGACTTCTCTCTAGTTGTGGCGTGCGGGTTTTCTCTAGTTGTGGCACACGGGCTCCAGAGTGGGTGAGATTAGTAGTTGGGGCACATGGGCTTAGTTGTCCCATGGCATGTGGGATCTTAGTTCCCTGACCAGGGATCGAACCTGCATCCCCTGCATTGGAAGGCGAATTCTTTACCACTGGACCACCAGGGAAGTCCTCCAAATAATTTTTTATAGGTTTGTTTGTACTAATTTAATTTTTCCTAGGAAAATTCTGACAGAGAACTGACCTGTAGAGCAGAAGAAAGTGTAATATGGATCATTCTTTTAGCTCAAAGGTTACAGAAATACAGGTTTGCTGAATAAGAGGAATCCTTTGGTATCTGTTCCTAAATATAGCATAGGATAATTGAAAACAATCAATTAAACCAGCACTACTATTAAAATAAAAAGATGACTTTGGGGAACATGCGTAAATTTGAGTCTGTTCACTATTTTTTTTCTGTCTTCATCTTTATAAATTATTTTAAAGTCAAAAGTTTTTGTATTTGCTGAATGAGTATGTTTTAGGTCTTGTGCTCTAAAAGTAGAATATAATGTGAAAAAGACAGCACATTTTCTGGCTCCCAGATCCAAGCAAAAGACTATAGCAAACACTAGGCATTGTCATATATTGAACACCAGCTCCGTTCTAGTTACTTTGCAACCCAGTGAAGCATAGGTATTATGATTTCCATTTTACAGTGGAGGAAACTGAGGCTCAAAGAGATTAGTAACTTGCCCAGGGCTGCATGGTTAGTAAATGGTAGAGCCAGTATTTGAGCCTGGTCTGTAAAATCGGATTAGAACCCTCCTCAAACAAGTAGTACATTTGGATATCTTTCCAGGACTAAGGTTAGTCTGACGTTCTGGGTGATGGTTTCATAACTTTGGAAAATATCCATGGTATTAGACAAAGCTGCTGAAGTGTTGAAATGCTGAGTGGCACCCTGATCAGGCTTAGTGGAGTTTGGAAGTTAGAAAGGTAAAAGGAATGCTGTTTCTGAGTTTGATTTTAGAGGCAGATCAGGTTCAGAGAATGAAAACTCTAAGGCAGGAGCTTTCAAACCTGGCTGCACATTTGTCACCCAGTTGGGGAAAAGTTTTTTGTTTTGTTTTTAAACATACAGATTTGGAAATTGTTACATTAAATCCTGATGATTTGTCTGTGGTGGGGCCTGCATATCAGTTTTTCTTTCCAGGCCCCAGGGAGACCCACTGTCACCTTACAGTTTCGTAAGGGATGAAGCCATGAGCCGTGCGTGGCTTTATGTGCTCACACAGCTTCCTGACTGCACAGCTGCCGGGCCTTTACAGAGGGCTTTGCTGCACTTTGTGCTGTTTTCACATGTGAACCCACTGATGGATTCAGCTATTGCCACCACAGATGTTTGCCGTGTGGGGCCTTGGTTCCAGACGCTGGATCTTCACACTTAGATAAGACCTGGTTTAAAAATCTTTGGGGAGGGCTTCACTGGTGGCGCAGTGGTTGAGAGCCTGCCTCCCGATGCAGGGGACACCGGTTCGTGCCCCGGTCCGGGAGGATCCCACGTGCCGCGGAGCGGCTGGGCCCGTGAGCCATGGCCGCTGAGCCTGCGCGTCCGGAGCCTGTGCTCCGCAACGGGAGAGGCCACAGCAGTGAGAGGCCCGCGTACCGTAAAAAATCAAACAAACAAAAAAAAGGGGTAGAGGCAAAATTCAGCTTTAAGTTCCAGGAATGAGAATATTAGTCAGCCATGGATGTGGAACTCTCCTAAGGTGATCTCTGTGGCAGATATTTGAAGGTCCGGGGATTTGTCTGATATTGTACCATACTCAGGTGTCAGGTCAGTGCAAAGAAAGGCTGTCCTACAGCAAAACTAGCACTGAGGTAGTTTGTTTTAATTGAAGTACAGTGATTTACAATATTGTGTTAGTTTCAGGTGTACAGCAAAGTGATTCACATAAATATATATGTGTGTGTATATATATTTTAGATTATTTTCCATTATAGGTTATTACAAGATATTGAATATAGTTCTTTGTGCTATGTAATAAATCCTTATTGCTTATCTATTTTACGTATAGTAGTTTGTATCTGTTAATCCCATACTCCTAATTTATCACTACCCCTGAAGTAGTTTTTAAGTGTCCAATTTGTTAGGGCTCTTACAGGAAGAATTCCTATCCTGTGTCAGTGACCCCTCCAGAGTGACCAAAGAATGGTCTTCCTAACTTTTGCAGGATCCCAAAGCACACATTAGCTTTAAGATATGTTTCTGTTGATTTTGCCCCTTACACTGAAACATACTTCTAATTTTCGTTGTCAAGATGTATATTTTGGTTTTTTTTAGAGTTAAATGGTTGAATAATCTGCAAATCTAAATTAAGATTCAAAGTTTTAGCCATATGTAAAATTTAAATATATTAAATAAATATACTTCAGATAGTGAAAAATGAAAGTACGGAGAAAATGGCAGACATGTTTAAGCTTTTATTAAAGTGTGATATACATGCAGAACAGTGCACATGTCTTAAGTGTTCAGCAGTCTTTACCAGCACATGCTGTGTCCCCAGTGGCTGGATCAAGAGGCAGCATTTAGGCCCCTTTGGATCCACTTCTAGTCACCACCATCACTGCCCCTTAAGGGTATCCACTATCCTGACCTGCATTAGTTGTGCCTGTTTTTAAACTTCATTTAAATGAAATTTTATGGAAGTAGTTCTGTGTCTGGTTTCTTTTACTCAGCATTACATTGGTGAGACGCATCCATACTGTTGCATATAATTGTAAACCATTAGTTTTCATTGCTGTATAGTATTGCATGATATGAATACATGACAATCTGTTGACCTGTTCTATTGTTGATGGATATTTGAGTAGTTTCCAGTTTGGGGTTATTATGAAGAGTGCTGCTACAAATACTCGAACACATATTCTTGGTGAACATACGTGTGTGTTTCTGTTGCGTATATACCTGGGAGAGAACCCCTGGGTCATTGTGTACACATATACAGCTATAGTAGATTCTAAAATAACAAACATTTTAAAATCTGAAATCATTTATAGCTATGTGAGTTTGCTCTCTTAAATATAAGGCACAAGTTCTCATTCTTAACATGAGGTGTGACTTTAAATTAATGAAGGATTTGTTAATAAAGCACTAGGACAAGGGTCCACAAACTTTATCTGTGAAGGGCCAGATAGTCAATCTTTTAGGCTTTGGAAGACACATGGTCTTTGTTGCAGCTGCTCGGCTCTAGCGGTGCCAAAGCAGCCATAGGCAGTATGTAAATGAGCATGGCTGTGTTCCAATAGAACATCAGTTATAGACCCTGAAATTTGAATTTCATGTGTCACAAAATCTTTTAAAATTTTTTCCAACTCTTCAAGAATGTGCAAACCATTCTGAGCTTGCAGATCAATTACAGAACAGGCGGTGGGCCAGAGGGGGTCTGCAAGCTGCAGTCTGCTGACCCCTGCAGTTGAACCCACGCATCCAAATAATTTTTGTCCTTTTAAGTCACCTCGAGAGACTGATTCACTTCAGCAATGCTGCCATTGCTAAAAACGTCTTTTAATTCTTTGGAACTTCTTTCAGAGCCAGTTTACAAACCTCAAAAAAAGATTAGTCTCATTATTTTTTAGTCACTCCTCATTTTTGATCAAAAATATTTTATTCCATTTGATTTACATGCCTCATTCTACTGAAATTGCTCTGAGTGACTTTTGGCTGTTTCCAAAAACAAATTAAACTCCAAAGGATGAAGGTATACTGTCACTGATAGGACGTTTAATAATGTGCCACAGGTTCTGAAGAAAATCCCCAGAGAGGAATTCCAAAAGTGCTTTGAGCAATGGCAACATTCTTGGACTAAGGGTGTAGCTTCCCAAGGTGACTGACTGAGAAGGGAGGCAGCCATCATTTGGATGTGTAAATTCTGGTATGTTTTTGGTTTTGATTTTAGTCAATCCCATTGCATCAGCCATATTGCCTTTTTACCCTAAGGTAGAAGACCCATGGAAAAAGTAGCTAATTTTGAAGAACAGATGATCTGAATCTTGTTGACATTTGATTCTGTAAAGTCTTTTATGTTAGTATTTCTGTCTTCTGAGTTATGTTTTTCTTAGGCCAGTATTAATATTATTTGATCTCTCATTGGACAACATGAAGATGTAGCCATGGCACATACATCACCATTGGTCAAAGTCAACTTGGGAGTAAAAGTTGCTAAAAAATTAAAAATCTACACATAAATGATCAAAATTTGTCATTATAATAAAATTTACATTAATATTGTCTGATCTATCTCAAGTGGTCATTGGGTTCCCATAATCTGTATTTGACTCTATTAGTAATCACTACATTGTATTCAACTATTCTGTTTATATGTTTGTTACTTGGAACCTGGCCACCCTGAGCACCCAAAAGAATGTTTGTTGAACTAAAGCAATTGTCTTGAAATTTTGTTTCTTTTTCTCCTTTTGCCCTGAAAACCCACTGGGTAAGTAATTATAGATACAGTCCCTATAATTACTTAATGCTTGCAGTAAAATATTTGATTAAGGAACATTTGACAATTAGTTAAAATGAGTGTGGGGATTTATTTTTGCATAATTTGTTTAATTTGATTTATTTTGTGTAATTTGATTATTATTTTTGTGTAACTTGATCTATGTTAAACCTAGTAAAAATTACCAGTAATTTTTTAGATGGGATGCTATACTATTCTCTTTCCTTGCAGTTACCCAAATGTTAAAAAAAAAAGAAGGTACAGAGTTATATAAATGTTTTACTTATGCTTTTTTCCTACTTTAGTCCACCAATCGATGACTTTGATATATTTAAAGAATTAAAAGACCAAAATTTCTTTGAGTCTCAGGAATCTATCATTGCTTTATGTACTCACCTGCAAGAGTTGATGAAAACTATTGAAGACCTAGATGAAAATCAGCTGAAAAATGAGTTTTTTAAAGTTCTTCAGGTAAATGTAATAATCTCCTGAGTTTATTTAAATAGGTGAAAAATAAACTGGTACACGTTTAACAGCAAAGCATATTTACATAGTCATTTAAGTTATCAGTGATCATTTTTTATCATTTTAATAATTATCTATCTGAGAGATGAAAATCCGTTTAATCTCTGAAAAGGGGTTTTGAAGTTTCTTCTACTCCCAGTGGAGGTTTTAGTGGTACAGGAGTCATCTGGCTTCATAGCTCTGTCATTCTTGAGAGATACTGAAGTTCAGTCATCTGATCGGCCCAGCCCGACTTGGCTTTGAATATTGGCCGTGTCACTTACTTACTTGTGTTTGGACCTGAAGCAAGGTACTTGATGTTTCTGAGCTTCAGTTTCCTCATCGGTTAAGTGAGGGTGGTACTCTGTGCCTCATAATTTGACCTGAGAATTAAACTAGCTTCGTTCCTGTAAGTGTTGGGCACAGAGTGGAGCACAGCTGTCGTGCAGTTGTCATCAGCAGGTGGAAACAATCGGGTGGCCCATGGCCTATTTCATATGGTTTTATTACATTTCTTCATCTATCTTAAGTTTAGTTTTGAATTCTCATTCAAAACATCCTAAAATTTAAAATGTATCATTATCATCAGAACTATTTGAAAGTATGTGGTTTTACACAGCAGTTTCCCCAGCCCTTACTTCCGGGAAGATGTTCGAAACATTTCCAGAAAGAGATGTTTGAAGGTGCTCGGAAGAGAAATAAAGCGGGGAAGGGGGACCTGGAGTGGTGGGGGAGGGGCGTGGAGCTGCAGTTTAAGCCGTGCCCCCAGGGAAGGGCCTGCTGAGGAGGGGGGCGGGCCCCGAGGCAGGTGAAGGAGGGGGTCCCCTCACGTCTGGGTGGAGCTTCCTGCGGAGCCCTGAGCCGGGGAGGCTGCCAGGTGTGTGGGAGACCCTGCCAGGGAGGCATCAGGGGATGGGGAGCAGAGGTGAGAGGGCCTGCGGGCCGGGGCCGCACGGAAGCCAGGCTGCCTCCGGAGCAAGGGCGAGGACTTTGGTTTTTACTCACAATGAAGCGGGAAGCTGTTAGAGGGTTTTGCTCAGAAGAGTACTTTGGTTTTTACTCACAATGAAGCGGGAAGCTGTTAGAGGGTTTTGCTCAGAAGAGTAACTTTTTAAAAAAAATAAATTTATTTATTTTATTTATTTACTTTTGGCTGCGTTGGATCTACTTTGCTGCGATCGGGCTTTCTCTAGTTGCAGCGAGCGGGGGCTACTCTTCGTTGCGGTGCGTGGGCTTCTCACCGTGGTGGCTTCTCTTGTTGCGGAGCGCGGGTTCTAGGCGCGCGGGCTTCAGTAGTCGCAGCACGTGGGCTCTAGAGCGCAGGCTCGGTAGTTGTGGCACACGGGCTAAGTAGTTGTGGCTCGCGGGCTCTAGAGCGCAGGCTCAGTCGTTGTGGTGCAGGGGCTTAATTGCTGCGCAGCATGTGGGATCTTCCCAGACCAGGGCTCGAACCCGTGTCCCCTGCATTGGCAGGTGGATTCTCAACCACTGCACCACCAGGGAAGCCCAGAGGAGTAACATTAAGTGACTTATTTCAAGGATTACTTCTGAGGACAGACCGAAGGCACAAGGGTGGAAATGGGGAGATTTGTTACTACAGTGACTCAGGTGAGGGCAGACTGGACCAAGTTGGTAGCATCAGAGATGGTAAATGTCACCAGATTCTGGATATACTTTGAAAGTAGAGGCTGCTGAATGTGCTGATAGTTGTGGGATGTGATAAAGTCCTGATGAAACTTTGAGGGCGAGCAGAGTAAGCTGAATGATGAAGCAGGAAAGGCATATTTTGAGTTTGGAAGAAAAGTGGTCATGGTTCTGTTAACTCATAAACCGGAGTGTTATTTCCCCCTCTCACTATTATACTTAGCTTAGAGTTAGAAAAGAAAAGAAAAAAAAAAAAATCAGCATGTCACTTCCTGCCCCTAGCCAGCCCATTCTTTTGGGAAATAATCTTCTTTGAATATGTTCTTTGTCCCCTAAGTATAATAAATTGTGAAGAAGAAAGCGTACTGATCTATCTTCTGTCATCTAGTTCAGCCAGCTAGCCCAAACTGCCACCCTTCTCCCACGTAAAGGAAGCTAGAGGTGTCCCCATCAGTGCTCACGGTGACCAGCAGGTTACCTTCCTACAGGAAGCCTGAAGGTGTCTTAGTTTCTAGGGAATTATTGATGTTTTTAAAAGCCACAGCACTCCACCACTGTTCACACAAATATTTCAGTGTCAACTTCATCAAACACTGTTCTAGATGCCGGGCATGTGGTGCTGAGGAAAACAGGCTAGTCCTTGTTGTCATTGAACTTGTAATCCTGAAGGAATATAAACAAATAATGGCACAAATAAATACAGAATTACAGACTGGAAGATGATCTGAAGGAAATGTGCCATAGGCCAACAGAGACCCTGACCTCAGCTGGAGAGTGCCGTCACGTGTGCTGTTGTATGTTTCTTCATCAAATTTGGACACTTGAGTTATCTTTTTTTAAAAATAATATTCTTGGTTGGAACATGCACTTTCCTCTTATTTTGAATCACAGAATACTAGAGCCTGTTTGGGCTAATATTTATTGAATACTTCTGTATGCCAGTTTTTGGGTACATTACTTACATGCATTATATCAAATACTCAGAATAACTCTACGAGCTGAGTGCTATTATTATCTCATTTTTCAGTTGTGGAATTTGAGCCTTAGAGCTTAATTTACCATGGTTGTTTATTGGAGATGCTAGGATTTGAACCCAGGTCTGTCTGATTCTAGAGCCTACAGTTCTAAACATGTAATTTTAGTTAGAGCTTAAAAAAATGGGGCTACATACCATTTCCTACAAAATAAACTTGAGTATTTCAAAGTGGAATAATAGAGAGTTGGAAGAATCTTTAGTTATCACCGTGTTCAATTTCTTTATTTTACAAGTGAGAGAACTAAATCCCAGAAAAGTTGCCAGGTCCTAAGGATTGGGGAATTTTTATTTTCTCTTGCCTCTGGATTATAAAGTAAACTTTGTAGCCTCATTTTACAGCATCTGATCATGTTCTAATAATATCTGCAAGATGCAAAAACTTTCACTCTGATTAAACGATGTGAGTGCTAAAATTATTCAAACTGTTTTTTTTCTTAAGTTCATTGCATCCTGGCTAAAGTTTCATTGTTTTACCTTTTTTATACAGTATACTTAGAGAAAATGTAGATTGGGTGGACATTTTATATGAAGAGTTTTATTTTAAGAATTTTATGAATACTTTTAGCAACCCCACCTCCCATTACATCCTACGTAATAGAGTTTTTGTTGGTTATTCACAAGAAGGGTAAATGTTTTGTGCTTTTTCTTTTTCAGATTTCGCTGTGGGGAAATAAGTGTGATCTGTCTCTATCAGGTGGGAAAACTATTTCTCAGAAGACCAATTTAATAAATTCTTTGGAAGACCTAAAACCTTTCATTTTAGTGAATGACATGGAACATCTTTGGTCATTGCTTAGCAATTGCAAAAAAAAAAGAGAAAAAGCATCTATTACTCGAGTGGATATTGTTCTGGATAATTCTGGGTTTGAACTTGTTACAGATTTAGTATTAGCTGACTTACTGTTGTCCTCTAAACTGGCTACTGAGATCCATTTTTATGGGAAAATGATTCCATGGTTTGTTTCTGATACTACTCTACATGATTTTAACTGGATAATCAAACAACTAAAACATTCTAATCATAAGTGGGTGTCCAAATGTGGGGTTGACTGGGAAAACCATATTAAAATGGGCAGATGGGTTTACCTCGATCACATGTTTTGGACTCTGCCTCATGAATTCAGTGCAATGCCTCAAGTCGCTCCTGACTTATATGCTACACTACAAAAGGCACATTTAATTTTATTTAAGGGTGATTTGAATTACAGGAAGTTGACGGGGGACAGAAGATGGGAATTTACCATTCCATTTCATGAGGCTTTGAATGGCTTCCACCCTGCACCTGTCTGCAGTATAAGAACATTAAAAGCTGAAGTTCAGGTTGGTCTGCAGCCTGGGCAAGGTGAACAGCTCACAGCTTCTGTGCCCAACTGGTTGACCATTGGGAAATATGGAATATTTCAGTTTGATGGTCCACTTTGACTTGGTGTAGGAACTCTCAGTTGGGTAGAAAGATCTGACAGTCACTCTTCATCCCCAGAAAAGCTCTGGGAAGCTTGGCTTCTCAGTGCTCTTTTACACACACTCTCATGCTTTCTCCTTGGAACGTTTTGCCCCACTACATTGTTTTGGGGATAGGTGGATTACACTGGTTACAGATAGTTACATTTATGTTGGAATTTTAGTAACTTATTTCAAGTTCAATGCATCATTTCAAATGGTTTTAATGAACTTATTTTTAATTGGGCAGAAATATAAGTGAATTCTGCTTTAAAAGTTAACATTTTAAAAAATACTATGCTGCATGGTATTTAATATTCTAGGAGGCATGGAATTTTACTCAACTTGATTTTGGGCTCTAGAGATAAGGGCTCAGTGAAGATATATTTACATGTTAAATATGCTTTGTAAAGAGAGGCATTTCTTAACAACTGTGATATCTGAACACACGAAAGTAGAACTTACCTCATAAGTTAATTCTCAATTTGTTCTCCTTGAATTTTATTTCATTTCAATGACCTGTATTATTTGCACGCATTTGTATTTTGATTGACCTGTAGAATGGATGGTAGGAAACACACAATTGAACAGAATGAAACAATAGTACTTGAAGAAATGTAATATCTTTTACATTCTATTTGTGATGTCCATAATCAACTGAAATATGTTATTTTAACACATAAGTGTTTTAAATGAATGGGATTGCTCTACGGTTTAAAAAAAATGCTTTGAGTAGGAAAGATTCTTCTGCATTGACTTTGTACTACCAACGAGTTAATTCACCTTTTATAATCTTACACATTTATTGGTGATCACAGCTATTAAAGACTAAGTTTCAGGTCAGTTTGTTTTGAAACTGAAATTGGAAATAAACCTGGGAATGTTTTCTTGCACCAGAATAATAAAATGAATTGTAAATTGTACTGAAAATCTCACTGGTTTTATCTTCCAGTGGGGGAAGGTCAAGAAGGGAAGATTAAAAATGAGGTCTTTATGATGAAGAAACTCATAATGTATATTATAGATGTTGTCCAGACAGTTGTTAAATTATGTCACTTAAACGAAGTGATAGTCTGTGCCCTTGCTAAGTGCTTAAAATTTTTTTGGTAAAATGTTTATATAAAGCTGCACATTTTGAATTTACTCATTTCCTTATCTACATGTGTTCCTGTTTTAAACATTGTTACTAAAATACTGAGCACATGAGAATTACTTGCAGACACTTGCCATAAATTAGAACACAATTGTGTATTTGTATTGACTTCATAGCCACAGCAGGAGCTATGGTATAATACATTACTTTTTTCCAAAGCATGGGATTTTTTTTCTATGTTTATGTTTTATTAAGAACATGAGATTATGAGGAAGTAGTTCACCCTCTCCTACAAGAAAGAGAGCAAGGAAGCAAACTAGAGCAAGAAGATGGCATCATGGAAGAGGAAGTCAAGACGGCATTTTAAAAAATGCTTATTTAGCAGGAGGGAGGGGCCTGCTGGAGTTTCACCAATTGATTTTTTTTGTTTATAATTTTTATTTTTTATCTTTATTTATTTTTGGGTCTTCGTTGCTGCACGCGGGCTTTCTCTAGTTGCGGCGAGCGGAGGCTACTCTTCCTTGCGGTGCGCGGGCTTCTCATTGTGGTGGCTTCTCTTGTGGAGCATGGGCTCTAGGCGTGCGCGTTTCAGTAGTTGTGGCTCGCGGGCTCAGTAGTTGTGGCTTGGGGGCTCTAGAGCGCAGGCTCAGTAGTTGTGGCACACGGGCTTAGTTGCTCCGCGGCATGTGGGATCTTCCCAGACCGGGGCTCGAACCCATGTCTCCTGCATCGGCAGGCGGACTCCCAACCACTGCGCCACCAGGGAAGCCTCATTTGTATATTTTTGGAGAAGTGTCTTCAATTCTTTTCTCCATTTAAAAATTAGATTATCTTTTATTGTAAGAGTTTTAATTTTTAAAATTATGTTATTTTTATTTTTGGCCATGTTTCCATGCGTCATGCGGGATCTTAGTTCCCCAACCAAGGATCAAACCCTTGCCTCCTGTGGTGGAAGCGCAGTCTTAACCACTGGACTGCCAGGGAAGTCCCAAGAGTTTATGTTTACTTATTTTTTATTGTAAGAGTTCTTATATCTTTTGCATACAAGTCTCATCAGATATATAATTTGCAAATATTTTCCCCCATTCTATGGGGTGTCTTTGTTTGCAGCACAAAAGTTTTGCATTTTCATGATGTCTTTATGTTTCTCTTTTGTTGCAAAAAACTGCTTCTTAACATCACCTAAGGGCCTCTGAAATGAGGCCGGAGACACGCAATGGACAGGCCTCTGCCTGTCGCCTTCTCCTGCTTCCCCACCTGTGTCTACCCCAGCAAATTTGGCCTATTTACTATGTTTGGTGTAGGTACAGAGGAGTACGATGAGGGAAGCTGGGGCTCTGGAGTCAGCTGGGGGTGAATTTTCCACCGAAGAGCTGAGGTATCTTGGGAAACTTTCCTAAAATAGCATCTTCAATTGTTTCAACTGCTAACAATACCATACTTGCTTAAGTATGAAGTAACTCCTGGGTAAAGCAGCCTATAAATTTCATGCAACACTTTTTTAGCAAGACATAGATCCAGTATCTTAGGTATATTATGATGAAAACGTGGATGAAGGGCAGGTAAATAATTAGGTGGAGGATGGCGGTTTATACTCCATTGATTTATGTTACTTTTTGATTAGACAGCAAATGAACAAGATTTCTTGAGATGACCCAGCTTTTTTCTGTAATTCAAGATGGCATTTTGGTGTTTGATAAAATGCAGTAATGCTTTTGAACTTTTTAATAGCCAGAACCCGTGTTGTTCAACCTCAAGGTCATGTTTCTATAAAAGAAATTCCCACTGCAAAAGGCAAAACCAACGTAATTCAAACCATTTTCTTAGATTTTAAGAAAACCCTAGGGTGAATTGAAAACACAGTTCAGAGTTAGAATTATTAAAATTTCCTCTCCCACCCATTTTCCTAACAGCCCCCTCTGCCCAAGCCCTCACTGAGCCTTGTTCTGGAGCCTCTAACTCCACAAAACTTTCTCCCCTCTACTTTCCTATTTCCCTGGACTGGGTGTGGGGAGTCGAGGAGACTCTGAACACTTCTACACATGCGTGTCTTGCTACCTTGATAAAGTGCTGATGCAGTGTCTGACATTTATGGTATGCGATAAACGATATCCTGACATTACAGAAAATGAATAAAGCAGAGGGAAAAAAATGAGAAAAATAATAAGGATGTTATTCCACCACTTCCAATACTCCTGTTAAGATTTGGATGTATTTCTTTCTCCATGCCTAGACATATTTTTTACATTTTTAAGACAAAACACAAAAACCAGGTTTGTACTATTTAAATTAAAAATAAAATTCTGAAGTGGTTTTCCAGCTTCTGAAGTTTTAGTTTGGTTAATTGGTTTTGTTGTTGTCATTTTACTTTTGTAATTTTTGTCTAGTTTGCTATAATTAGTTCCGGCTGGAGGGATGGAAGATTTTTTTTTTTCCCCTTGGATAACAGTATGACCTGGGACTTAATAATGATCTGGGACTCATAAATACTTGATTGCTAATGCCTGGTCTCCTGTTAACTCCGTGACCTAAGTCACATTCTCACAATTTTACTGGAAAAGGAGAAGTTACTTCTGGTCAACTTGAACTACATTCAATCGCAAACCCAGATTCCCCTAGGGAAACGGGCGTCACGCTGAAAGATACCAGCATTCTGGCATCCCCTAGCGGCCACCTGAGTATTCCACGAACCCGGATATTTTCCCTTCATTTGTAAACTACAGATACTGTTGGGTGTGGAGTTAGTGTACTCTGAGCCATCCAATCAGATGCCACTGTTCACCTGGTTCTCCTACCTTCCTGCTTTTCTTTGGTGGGTCACATTTCCCCCCTTCAGTTTATTTAACATGCACCTCGCTCTCAGACCTTCCAGAACTTTGGAGAAAGGAAAAACAGTGCTTAGGGAAGACACTTCTAAAATGTTGATTCCCATAAGTTGTACATTTCTTGGGGACAGCCACTGACTTCTGTGTGTTTGCTCCCCACACAATGTAGAGTACAGAGTAGGTGTTCAATGAATGACTGATTGGTAGGTGACAAATTCTAGCACTTGAAATCATTTTCTTAACCCCCTGATGTGATGCTATTTAAATTGAAGTCTGAAGGATGAAACGGGTCTACTTGAAAGTCTGATCAATTAGACCAGTTGGTGCTTGTTAAATGAATAAAGAAATACATTTTATATAATTGGGAGTTTTCCATAAATGTGTGCATCTTTGAATACTGCTTTATCCCTTCAATATTACATTGTGCTCAGTTTCCCATTTGTTAATTCTTCAAAAATGTGACTTTTCATGGCTGCAAACACTTCATCATATAGCTAGATCATATTTTGTTTCGCTATGTAGATTGTTCAGAATCTTTGCTATTATAAAAGGAGCTGATATGAACATCTTCAGACAACTAGTACCCATTAAGCTTTGCAAGTCTTCAGTAACGGAGAATTATTTGAAGCCACCCAATTATTCTAGTCCTCCTAGAATAGTGCTTGTATTAGGCTTTTAGCCCCAGACTCTCAACATTGAGTAATTGCTTTACGTGAGAAGGAAAGTCACTTTTTGCCTTACCTTAAAAAAAAAATTCAGGGACTTCCCTGGCAGTCCAATGGTTAAGACGCTGCACTGCCACTGCAGGGGGCGCGGGTTCTATCCCTGGTCGGGGAACTAAGATCCCACTTGTTGCGCAGCCAAAAAGAAAAAAATAATTCATAACATATGTCATGCTGATGACTTTCAATCCTGCTTGAGTTCAATACAAAGTTTAGGCACAAGGGGGAGATCCCTTAGCACGGTAAAGTGGCTGGATTTTTCTTCGGTACTATTTAGTATGGCGAGTTCAGCAAGAAAAACTGGCAGAGTATAATTTTAATTGTTGACTGCACACATTCTTGTGGTTTCAACTTTAAAATCATTATGCTGGAGCAAGGATTTGGTAAAACACAGTAAGGTCAGTGACAACAAAACTGTCCTCATTCCTTTCTTGGCTGAAATTTTCTGTATACATATAATGTTTGTGACCCAACGTTACAGTGGTTTATCATAGAAGTATATCAAAATAGGTGAATTTGAAAATAAAATTCAGGAAAAGTGGAAAAAAGAAACAGAATTTTGTTAACAATGTAGAAAAGTCACCCTAGAAAAAACTTTGTAAGAAAATAAAAATAATTGCTTGTCATTTCACTTAAACTTTGCTTGAAGGAAAGAAGCAAAACTGTACTTGTTTCCTTATTTTGCTAATTGTAACACAGCAAGTTAATTTTTACCATGATTCAGAAAATTTAAAGGAACTAATATTCCAATTCTATCTTACATTTAGGAAGATACAAATTGGGCTTGGTATATCTCCAATGCAGAAATTCTGCAACTGGGGTCCAGGGGGTTCAGCAGATAGAATTGAGGTGGTCTGTAAGCTTGGGTGAGAAAAAATTTCATCTTTATTTTCATTAATCTCTAATTGAAATGTAGTATTTCCTTTAATATTGAATATGGGCCATAAACCTCAGCAATATTCGCAGTACCTGTACTTTCGTCAACTGCAAAAATCACAAGTCTTTTCATATTATATTACGGTTACTTCAACTATCTTGAATTATTGTTTCGTCATTACATCAAAAATTTAGATGCTTTACCTGGAGAAGTTCATGGCACGAAAACAATTAAGAATACCTGCTCTTATTTTTCTCCTTTTCTTTCAGTTTTCTGTCTTTCTTTTTCACAGTTGGTGAAAGCCATGATTTGGTTTATTTTTATGATTTTGTTTTTGAGGTGAAGAAGAGATACATCATACTATATTTTTTCTTCCCATCTCAGACTTCGCTTAATATAATTCCTCTATTGTCTAGCTTGATTTCTTCCAGGGGGCCTTAAAAGAAGGAAAAGATTTCACATGTGCACATAGGATGAGTCATCCTTAATCTTATCATTACAAGGCTTTTTGTGCATGTGTGTTTGTGTTAGTTTTTGTTTTAAAATAAAAAGATGAAAAAGTATTAGGAATGTTTTCCTATTTAGAACTCTTAAAAATATTTTAAAGATCTTAAAAATCAGAAATCAGAAAGCTGTTTAAAGTATAAAGCAAGAAGCAAAATTCAAAAAATTTCTTTTACATGTATTCTTAATTTTTATAATAATTACTGGCAATCAGTGAATAGCAAGCACATTATAGATACATTATAACAGAATAGATACCATTATGGAGCACTATATTCCAGGCACAGTATTAAGTGCTGTACTCATAATGTGGCATGATATCTTCATAAAACTCCCGGAGGCAAATATTTTTCCTCCATTATTCCTACAGGAGCACCAAGTCTCAGTGATTTCAAGTAACTGGGCACAAGGCCACTGAGCTAGTCAATGGCAGAGACAAAATTTAAACTCTGATCTGTTGGACTCCAAAAGTCAAGTTATGGCTTTTATTTGAAGTTACTATGCCTTTCCCATAATTTGTAACCATTTACTTAAGTTCCTTTTAAAAATGAGTAAATATACTTATTGTCAGTGGAAATTTGAGCCATAAGATTATGTGGGTGATCAACCACATTATGAGTTAAAATGTTGAAATCTCAGCAGCAGAAGAAATAAAGCTAAAGGTCAATTATCTGTTTTAAAATAGTCATGTAGAATGGGAGTAGGTGGGAACGGGGGTTTTTTTTTCTGCATCTTACATTTTGTATCGTTTGGGCGCTTATGAATTCATGGAATTTTATAGTAGGCTGAACACCACACTGAGAAAGGAAATCTCTAAGAACTTTGGTGTAGAGAGCTGAACATCAGCAAATCCAGTAAGGAAAAGAAAGCCTCTCATGTTTCAGGCCACCAACCAGCTGAAAACCAGTGGGTAGTTATTTTGAAGGGAAATTATTCTTGTGACCAGATGGAAGTGATTTAACAAGAATGAACTGGCTTATACTTTCAACCAAAGGGATGATATAAAAGTTGTTTTGCTATCTTGGAGAAATCCAAAATCTGTTCACATAAACTCTTCCAATTCTTGCCTGGTCTTTGATGGCATTACTGATAAGTTGTTTAAAATTAAATGAAGCACAATTTTATATTAATCTGTAAGCTTATACCTTAATTCTATATTTCTGTTTCGTTTCTCATTAGTTCCCAAATGGATTGTTATTTGAACTGCTGAAACCCTAATAATGATGATCTTACAGGAGACCCGTCAGCTACCTTCCTTTATTGAGGGAGGTTCTTGTTCAGAGTTGGTAATGTGGACAAGGAACCTGAATTCCAGTCCCAGTTATGTTACTAATTAATTATGTGATTTTGAGCTAGGCATTCTATTATTGTTACTTAATGTTTTGTATATAAGCCATAAATTTGCTCTTAGCTCTATGATTTTATGATCCAATTGTGTTTTCTGTCACGCACCCAGACAGGATAATCCTATTTACTCTTGCACAAACGTTGGCATTTTACCTTTGTGGAAAATTCTACTTCCTTCTTCCTACTTATTAATGTCATTTTTCTCTCCATAGAAAACTTTTGTTTCTATTAATCTCTGTTTAACCCATTGAAAGACTGGCTAGTTCCTATAAGACAAATCATGAGGATATAATTAAATATGTCAGTGAGAAGAACCAAAGAATACAATTTATTTTCAATTAAAAGAATTGATTAGGGGCTTCCCTGGTGGCGCAGTGGTTGAGAATCCGCCTGCCGATGCAGGGGACGCGGGTTCGTGCCCCGGTCCGGGGGGATCCCACATGCCGCGGCCTGCGCTCCGCAATGAGAGAGGCCACAGCGGTGAGGGGCCTGCATACCGCAAAAAAAAAAAAAAAAGAAAAAAAGAATTGATTGAAAGTATTGCACATTGTAGACTGTTGACACTATAGACAGAAATTCTTTATAGAATGGAGGAATATTTTGTTACATTGAGAAGTCTGGCTTAGCAACAGGACTCCAAAGGTAGAAGTTGAAGCTGAGACTGTTGAATGACAATACAAAAGTCATTTTCCCTTCTTTTTTCCTGGCATGGGCACCATCTGTTTGAACATCCTTCCCTATGTTGGTACTACTCCCTTTCTCAGTGATTGCGCTTAAAAAGGGGCTTATGGAAGGAGATCTCCCTCTTCTTCTGGAGATTTTCATGTCCAGAAGTGATGCTATATTTGCTTCATTTTACACACAAGATAAAAGACTCTGAGAGGATAAGAAACTCGCCAGTGGTAGCAAGTGAGAGGACCTGAATTTGAACAAAGTAAAAGGGCCCAAACCCATATTTGTTTTTGTTTGGTTTTTTTCTTTTTTGCGGTACGCGGGCCTCTCACTATTGTGGCCTCTCCCGTTGCGGAGCGCAGGCTCCGGACGCGCAGGCTCAGCTGTCACGGCTCACGGGCCCAGCCGCTCCGCGGCACGTGGGATCCTCCCGGACCGGAGCACGAACCCGTGTCCCCTGCATCGGCAGGCGGACTCTCAACCACTGCGCCACCAGGGAAGCCCCCAAACCCATCGTTTTTGCCCACACCTACACTGCCTCTCGTAATAATACTACTCTATCATACATTTTACAAAGCACTTTATACTTTACAAAAGAATTCACGTACTATGTCATGTCATCACGAGAGCACTGTGAGATGGGTTATTCTTAACTTGATCTAAGGGCAAAAGAGGTTCAGCAAGTTTCACACAGCTATTAAGTGGTTAGATTGGGGCTTGAACCCCAAATCTTCCAAGTCTCCTGCCCTTTAATGGTCCCATAAATTCTTTAGGACAAATAGCAAGATCTCTCAGAGATCAGAAATATCTCTCTAGAAAGTTAGACTTTGTTCTATTGGCCACTGGTTCTCATCCTGTGCTTCTAGTAGCGCTTGGGGTTCTGTGGAGGAACGCTGGGGACTTGGGGTGGTGTGTAAGAAGGAGCCATGGGGAGGCACTTCAGTGGGACTCTAGCACCCCACCCTTTGTCAACTAGGTGAACCAGGGAAATCTCCAAATTGGTCTGTTCTGCACACTCGGCTCCTGAAAAAGATTCCAGTTGAACAAAGATTCATTGGAGAAAAGGAGAAAGGCTTGGAAACCATTGCCATGAATGAAAGGGAGCCATTGAAAGTTTCTGAGGAGGTCAGATGGAAAGATCCATCTGGCAGTTTTGTGGCAGGAAACTTTCAATGTAGAGAGTCTGGTAGAGAGGGACTTAGGAAGGAGGGGATAGAAACAGGAGAGGTTACAAGAGAGGTTACTGGAGAGGCTGGGAGAGGGCAGGAAAGAGCAAGAAGTAGGAACAGCAAAAACTCAATTTGTCTGGATCGTAGTGTCCACAGGACCAAAATTTTTTTTGCATATTTATTTATTTTTTATTTTATTTTTAAAATTATACTAAACTTGACTTTCTTTCCTCTGGAGTACAATTCTGTGAGTTTCAGCACATGCGTAGATACGTGACCACCACCGTAATCAGGATGCAGAACAATTCCATCAATCACCGCCACCCCCCAAGCTCCCTCGTGCTATTCTTTTATAGTCACCCCTACCGCCACCCTTAATTCCTGGAACCACAGATGTTGTTCTTTGTCCTACAGTTTTGTCCTTTTGAGAGTGTCATATAAATGGAATCATCCAATACAAACCTTTCCAGTTTGGCTTCTTTCATCCAGCGTAACGCCTTTGAGATTCACGCACGTTGCCGGGAGCGTCAACCTCCAGGAGACTCTGAGACAGGAAGTAAGGCTGCAGAAGGGAGCTGTGCCTTAGTAATGCTGGGGCCTGAACGGTTTGGAGCTGGAAAGAGTAATCATTAGGTGCCACAAACTCTCTGAGGGAATTCGTTCATTTATTCCCTTATAGAATTATTTACTGAGCAACGGATATGTGCTATGTACTGTTTTAGGTGTTGGGATGGAGTAATGAACAAAAGCAAAATCCTACCCTCAAAGAGCTTACAGTCTAAGTGAGGGGAGACAAGCCCAGGCGTGATTTAATGTCAGGAAATGATATACTCTGGGTAGGGGCATAAAGGAGAAGAGGCTGTTTCACACCATGTGGTCGGGGCCAGCCTTTGAACAGGCCAGATCTGGTCTTGGTCCCGGATGAAATACATCAGCGAGCTGCCAGCCAGTCATCAGCAAAGTGAGAGGTGCAGGTTTAGGGAAACGTGAGTGTAAGGGGCCCTGGGATGGGAGCGTCCTTGCCACGTTTGAGGAAGAACAGGGAGGTGCAGCTATAGTGGCTGGGAGGGTGGAGCTGAGGCCAAGTCATGTGGGGTCTTAGGGGCCATTGAAAGGCCTTTGGATTTTTATTCAAAGTGTGGATGGGTAGCCAACGGAGGGTTTCCAGCAAGAGTGACCTGCTCAGATTCATATTCCCTAAGGGCCACTTGTGCTGCTGGACAGAGAATAGACTCCTTTTTTTTTTTTTAATTTTACTGAAGTGTAGTTGATTTACAATGTTGTGTTAATTTCTGCTGGACAGCAAAGTGACTCAGTTATATATTCTTTTTCATATTCTTTTCCATTATGGTTTATCACAGGATATTGAATATAATTCCCTGTGATATCCAGTAGGGCCTTATTGTTTATCCATCCTATATATAATAGTTCGCCTCTGCTAATCCCAAACTCCCAATCCTTCCCTCCACCTGTTCCCCACTTGGCAACCACAAGTCTGTTCTCTATATCTGTGAGTCTGTTTTTGTTCTGTAGATATGTTGATTTGTGTCGTATTTTAGAGTCCATATATAAATGATGTTACATGGTATTTGTCTTTCTCTGACTTACTTCACTTAGTATGATAATATCTAGGTCCATCCATGTTGCTGCAAATGGCATTATTTCATTCTTTTTAATGGCTGAGTAATATTCCATTGTGTATATGTACCACATCTTCTTTATCCATGGACAGAGAATAGATTCTTAAAAGGAAGTGGGCTGGATCGATTGGGAGAGTGGGGAGAAACTGAGGCAAAGGAGTCATGTCATGTGGGCCTGAACTAGGCTGATGATAGAGAAAAATGGAAGAAAGATAAATGTAAAGCAATATTTTAGAGGAAAATGGAGTTTATCGTCTTAAGAGTATACGGAGGTTGAAAATTTAAATAATTTCCAAAAATGCAGATAATGCATGGTAGATGATAAGGCCATTGTAAGTTCTGGAAACTAAGGATGCTTGGTGCGACTGTACCTAATATTTGCGATGGAATCGATGTCAATTGTGGCTTTGGAACTGTGCTCCTAAGAGCCTCTGGGGTTTTGTTAAGGTGTTTCCAGGAGTATCAGGAGCAGTTTGGGGCTGGAGCTGCATTTTCAACTCCCAGTTCAACCACAGCAGTGCCAAGATGATCTGTTTTATACATTTGCTTCCCTGAAAAATTTCACTGCAGCGAGGTATGACACAGGAAAAAGAAAAGGAGTGGGGTTACTGTGTAAGAAATCATACACCCCCAGAGTCTTATTCAGTGAATGAAGAGTCTTAGTCTTCTCCACAGACAGAAGCTATTCTGGTCCCACAGCACCGCTGGGGCCATGGGGCGGGGAGCGGGGAGGGAGCAAGAGGGCACAGCTAGTTGTATTACAGATCTGACCCAGTTAAAAAAAAATTTCCCCCTCAAATAATTGTATCGCTCCATGTTTTCTTCTAACCATGTTTACACTTAGAGTTTTGATTTTACTTGCCATTCACATGTTTTATTTTTTTACTTTGAAAAATGAAATGTTTTCTTTTTTTTCAGACAGATACGATACATTATATAGGTAAGGTTATGTCAGCTGTTATAACAGATAAGCACCCAAAGCTCAGTGGTTTAACAAACGGGAAGTCCAATCAGCCAGGACGCGTGTAGGGGAGGTGAGGGGGTTGTCTGTTCTACGCAGACGTTCCGGGACCCAGGCTGATGGAGGTTCGACCACATTCAATATGTGGCTTCGGATGCCATCGTGGAATCAGGATCTAGCCAGATCGCAGGGGAAGAGAGAGCGTACAGAATCACACGGGAAGTTTTTACAGGCCCAACCTGAGAGTGATGTACTTTACTTCCGCCCACGTACCAAAGGCCAGAAATTCAAGGTCACGCCTAACCATGTTTAGTGGACAGCTAACCTGTCCCTGACACCTACATGATTGCGATATAATAATTGGAAAACATAAACCTGGGCCCTGGATTTATGTTTTCACCTCGGGGCAAGTCAGGCTGAATTTATGTCTGAGTGTTGTTTGTGACTATGTGTGAATACTGAAATGTGTAAGAACTGATTCAGAGAGTTTTGTTCACAGGTATGTTATAGGATGGCTGCCTCTGAAGCATGGTGTGCTAAGGAATGAGGGTAATTCTGACTTTTCCTCATTTTATCTTTCAGAGTTCTGGGAAGATTCACCTTGCTAGCGAAGTCTTTCACCTACCATCAGGTACATTTATAACTCCAGCCATGATGACTTACCGTGTTTGCAATATTGCTTGGTGACTAATTGTTTTGTGATTGTGTTTTATGGTTTTTCTCTTTTCTGCATCTTATCATTCCTCGTTAACCAGAAAGTCCTCGAGGTTAGACTTAAATACCTTTTACTCTTTTGAACTCACTGTACACTCTGATCACCGTTCTGTATCGAGAGCAGGTATTAAGTAATTGTGGCTGATTTAGCAAATGAAATAAAGGCAGTTTACACTCATAGATCAGTATTTTGGAAACACCTCAAGAGACGTCTGTCCCTGAAAAGGCTGAGGCGTTCATTTCTTTAAAAAATGATTAGCCAAAGACTCAGCTTCCTGTAACTTGCTTCCTTCTCTTTCTTCTTCATTAGAGGTTTTATAAACCAAGGAAATCTGTGACTCATAATGCAAGCTTATAAAGAGGGTATTTTAATTGAGGTCAAATCTGTGAATCAGCAGAAGATTAAAATCTCTTTCCAAAAATTAGACTAATTTATTTTTATGATGTTGTTGAGAGGAGTAGATGAGGGTGACTTTATATGTATGTATAAGTTTGGCTAAATCGAATCGGTGATAAAATCTAGCCTGGTCCGAGTCAGAAAAATCATCGAAATGTTTTTGAATACTTTTGCACAAATCTCAACAGGAAGCTAGAATCGATACTGAAGACTCAGAGCACATGAGGAACAGTCTTCCCTCTCAACTTTTATAAGCTTTTTATTAACAAGCATTATTTGTTGCTTTTTGAAGGAAAGTTGGCATCATTTTAAAAGAAACCCAAAGCATGTCTAAAATGGGGTCAGGAAAATCCCACACTCCCCCACCCAAAGCCATAAGATTTTCCAAAATAATAAAGACATTTTAAAGGTCCAGAAGAAGCTGGGGTTTTGCTGAATTTAGAAACCACATTTGCTTTTGAAAGTTGTTTTTTTTTAATGGAACACTTGTTTGGCAAGTTATCATATTTTTCGGTGGAATGTGACATTGGTCCTTCAGGAACTTCAACTTGTGGGAGCAAAAAGAACCCGAAGCACTGCATTTCTGTTTTCATCGCTGTCTTGGAGTGACCCCGTCTAAACAGAACTGGGACAGGAGGGCCCTGCTGTCTTCAACACCCGGCATGTCCTGTGGATGGATGACCACCCTGAGGGAAGGCCAGGTCCCTGGGGAGGACTTGGTGTCCATAGGCTTGTAGGCTGTGAGGGTGGGCTCTTGCTCTTTAAAAACTTGAAATCCTATTTATTAATTTAGATGAGAAAGTTATCAAATGGGCATGACATTAACAGTTGAGGTTCAGTATCTTTCCCCTGAGCTTCCACTGGACAATAACCTCTCTTGTGGTTACCATTTTCTTTATTATATGTTAATATATTCCATTAAGTTACAGTCCTGTCTTGGCTGGGGAAACAGTGTCTTTATAAGGGGTTTTGCGTGTCTCTGCTTCGGTTTAATCAAATGAGGCCAACTGATTTCTTTTTTTAAATTGAAGTATAGTTGATGTACAGTAATGTTATATGTTGTAGGTGTACAATATAGCGAGTCACAATTTTTAAAGGTTAAACTCCACCTATAGTTATTATAAAATATTGGCTATATTCCCCATGTTGTACAATACATCCTTGTGGCTTATTTTATACGTTGTAGTTCATACCTCTTACTCTCCTACCCCTATATTGACCCTGCCCTTTTCCCTCTCCCCACTGGTTACCACTGGTTTGTTCTTTATATCTGTGTCCGTTTCTCTTTTGTTACATCCACTAGTTTGTTGTATTTTTTGGATTCTGCGTATAAGTGATATCATACAGTATTTGTCTTTCTCTGACTTATTTCATTTAGCATAATGCCCTCCAAGTTCATCCATGTTGCTGCAAATGGCAAAATTTCACTTTTAATATGGCTGAGTAGTATTCCTTTGTGTAAGTATATATATATACACACATATATGTATATGTGTATATATACACACATACATATAAAGCATATATATATATATATATATATACATGTAAAGTTTATATATATATAACATCTTTAGCCATTCATCTGTTGATGGACACTTTGATTGCTTCCATATCTTGAGGCCAATTGATTTCTTCTTTTTTTTTTGGCTGTGTTGGGTCTTCGTTGCGGTGTGTGGGCTTCTCATTGCGGTGGCTTCTCCTGTTGCAGGGCACGGGCTCTAGGCATGCGGGCTTCAGTAGTTGTGGCTCACGGGCTCTACAGCACAGGCTCAGTAGTTGTGGCGCACGGGCTTAGTTGCTCCGCGGCACGTGGGATCTTCCGGGCTCTACAGCACAGGCTCAGTAGTTGTGGCGCACGGGCTTAGTTGCTCCGCGGCATGTGGGATCTTCCCGGACCAGGGCTCGAACCCGTGTCCCCTGCATTGGAAGGCGGATTCTCAACCACTGCACCACCAGGGAAGTCCCAAGGGCAATTGATTTCTAAGTTCTTGGAGATGAGGTGACTCTGTTGCTTCTGCCTACAGCCTCTTTCTAAGATCCTTATTTTCCAAAAGTAATGAAAATGCTTTAAGAATTTATTCTTACATACTGAGTAGTTAAAAAAAACTTTTTTTAAGCCTGTGATAGTCCAAAGTTCTGAGTAATTTAGAATAAGAGTAAACCCTTTGCTTTTCTAGTGCTTTTTTGCAGTGTCTTGTGGGGGAATTTTCTACTCTGTTTTAAAATAATAATGCGAATAGCTAACACTTACTTTGTACTTTGTCCCAGGGTCTGTATTAGGCTCTTTACATGTATTAACTCATGTAATCCTTGCAACAACTCCATGGGTTAAGTACTGTTATTACCTCTACGGTACAGATGAGGAAATAGGCCCAAGGAGGTAGAGAAATTTGCCCAAGATCACAAGGCTAGGAAGTGGCAGAGCCAGAATTTCATGCCAGGCAGATTGGCTCCAGGGTCTGTCCATTTAACCACTGTTGGAAGGCCTCCAAGGCCAGAGATAAATTCAAGGACTTTTAGTATTTTTTAAAAAAGGACAAGACCTCTCATACAAGTTTATATTCTACTGGTGCTTTTTTTTTTTCATATATATGAAAAGAACTAGATCTCATTTATAATCTGATTTCAATTAAGGGTATATCTACTGATTGCCAACTTTGTTAAAGCAGGGGAAATGCTTGACCCTACAGAGTTTCACTGGGTAGTCAGTCTGCTACTTCCAGCTACCAAGGAGGGCTGGCTTTCATCTGGGAAAAATCTGCCAACTTTATGCATCAGTTCTAATTTTTCAGTAATACGTCTACTGAAGTGATACAGCAGTGATATCCTTTCAACGTCGTAAACCTCTCTTTGAAAGATTATATTGCTACATAACAACCAAAAATATTTTTGTAAACACCACTGCTTCTTTTTTTATTCAAAGAATTTCCTAATCTCTTTGATGCTTCCATGCACAATGAATTTCAATTCCTGCATTATTTTGCTGATAACACTCGTTTTTAAAATCATACCAAATGAACACAGAGCAAAGGCACTTAAAAGTTATTATTTTGAAGTAACGTTTGGCCTGCTTTTTAGAATACATGATAAATGCTGCAAATCTTTGAACTCATTTTTATTCTTCGCTTCTTTTTTTCATCCCTAAAGGGTTTAAAATATAGGTAGACTAAAAAATACTATGAGACAGAAAAAAAATAACAAGGATTCACAGATTTTTTTCATTTTGTAATGTGTGATAAATTTCCAAAACTTTCTACCTATAGAGTATTTTGGAAAATCTATTTTTACTTCAGGTGGATAATTTTTTAACAAGAATATAGAATTTAAAAATTCATATTACATGGTCATGTAACTGAATTGGCAGGAAATACATTTGACTTATCCCATTTAATTATTGCTTTTTTTTTTTTTTGGCTGTGTCGGGTCTTCGTCGCGGTGAGCAGGCTTCTCATTGTGGTGGCTTCTCTTGTTCTGGAGCATGGGCTCTAGGTGCGTGGGCTTCAGTAGTTGTGGCGTGTGGTGTGTGGGCTTCGCTTTGCGATGGCTTTTCTTGTTGCAGGTACGGGCTCTAGGCATGGGTCTTCTGTAGTTGTGGCGTGTGGGCTTCAGCAGTTGTGGCACACGGGCTCAGTAGTTGTGGCTCGCGGGCTCTAGAGCACAGGCTCAGTAGTTGTGGTGCACGGGCTTAGTTGCTCCAAGGCATGTGGGATCTTACCAGACCAGGGCTTGAACTCGTGTCCCCTTCACTGGCAGGCAGATTCTTAACCACTGCACCACCAGGAAGTCCCATAAGTATTGCATTATTAAATATGAATTATTTAATGGCAGTTGTCATAATGAAAACACTTGTAGATTTAAATTGTTAACTCCAAGATACCATTCTAAACAAAAAACAAACAGCAGATGATACAAACTGCATTGTGAGTGTCAAATTTAATCAGCAATTAATTCCAGTGGAATACAGTAGATTCTTGTTACTCACAGTAGTTATATTCTATAAAGTCGCTTTAAACACTGAATTAGCAAGTACTGATCCACTGCTTCCAGGGGAAATACAGGCTTAGGTTCCTGTGAGCCTTTGGTCACAGCATCTTCATTAACTGATCAATACATGACCTTGTCTTATGTGTGTTTCTGTTTAGAGACACTTTAATATATATTGTTGATTCATTAATGCTGAACTCATGACCAACAGCCATGAGTAACTCTGTAACTCATGCCTAAATGAAACTTATCTAACACACTGTTTTCTCTGTGAGGCACGTCACAGCCTTATTGGCTTAAGAACACTAGACAGCACTTCATCACTATGCCTAGGGGCCATTTAAAAGAGCAAAATCACACAAACACACAAAAGCAAAAAAATGCAAAACAAACACACAAACAAAAAAAGTGGAACTAAATGGACCACAAAAAGGACACTTGTTGCCACTCTGAGAGCTGAAACAATAAGGCAGAGTGTCGCTTTGTTTGATCTCAGCTGGGAACATGCATGTCGGTTGACTCAAATCTCTCACCAGTCTGTGCACGTCAGTGAATGACCGAGAAAGCTCCGTTGAGTATGGAGTTTGGGGTTGTGAATAAATTTTGGTAAGTAGGTGAATTCGCAAATATTGAATCCACAAATAGCAAGGACTGACTGTATTTGTAAAACTTAAAGATATACACTGATCCGTGTGTCAGAAAACCAGTTTCTTATTTAGAAACCCAAGTTGTTTTAGTTATTATTCACTTATCAAAGTTAGTCCTCCTTCATAGATCAAAGCAGCTGGTACATATCTAACCTTTTAGAAAAGACATTTTATTTCTATCAGTTGAAAAAAATGTCATATTAAATGTACAAACTGCCCATCTTCAAAATTTACAAAAGTGTAATAAAAATACAAAGAAATTTCAAAATAGCAAAAATGTCTCTTCTTTGAACAGTGTCCCTTAAAATGTGGTGCCTTCGTGCAGTGCACAACCTGACCAACCATATATGGCAGCCTGGATTGTAGCTAGGTTGCATAGGGGAAGCACAGTAGGCAGAGTGGGTGGGTTCAACTTTTGAGAAATGCTGTTAGATAACATCAGTTATAAAGAGTAGAGAACTTGGAGGCAGAGAGATCTCATTTGAAATACCTGTACTGCCATTTATGTCATGTGCATGTGAGCAAGTTCCCTCTCTGAACTTTAGTTTTTGTATCTGTAATAAGAGGATGATAGTACCCCCTTTAGAGGAGTTGATTTGAGGAGGAAAAATAAGACACCTATGAAAATTATAAAAAAAGAGGCATATGATGTTAAGACTCTCTCCCTCTTTTCCTATAAGCAGTGGGGTTTCCTTGAAGTCTTAGAACAGGGGAATCATCTGATCAGATTGAGGTTTTAAAAAAATAATTCTTGTGTTGGTTTGAAAATGGATTAGAAGCAGACTGGGATAAAGTCCCAGATTAAAAAAACAAACAAACAGAAAAAGCCCTAAAAAACTCCTTAAAACCTAGTCTAAGGCAATCAATCGATAGCAAGAATGGAGAAAGGAGAAACAGACTGAAGAGTTATTTCAGAGACTGAATTGTGCAGTTGAAGATGTTATCCTTTCTGTGCTCCTGCCAATGGCTGACTGACAGGAGACCGGGATGGGGCAGGGGGAGTGGGGTTGCAGGTACAAAGGGCCAGCCCCCTGGAACCAAAGTGGGAAGTTAGTTTCCAGGCTTGCCCCACATGCTTGAGTAGCTCGTTCTCCTGCCCTATCCTGTTTTCCTCACCTCCCTGTCCGAGGAGCACTCCTCAGTCAACCACTTCCTTACGAATCCTGACCACTGGCTCTTCCTGGGGAACTGACTCCAAAGGGGACAGACTTATCTAAAAGACCCATAGCTGCAAGGGAATGTGGAGGAGAGAGCAGTCAAAGAAGGCCCTTAGGGCTCTTGCTTCATCCCAGACTTGCCATAATCCTCCTGACTGGTTGACACTTTTCCCGTAGAGACACATGATGAAGTAGTTCTCTGACAGTCTGCCGGAAAGTTCACTGTCCCCTTGGGATAGAAAAATATTAACACTGACTGCATGATTAAGCCTTCCAAATTTTTCCTAAAATATTGAACTATTTTAAACTTGCAACTTTACAACTGAAGAATTGCTTCAGTAAGGCCATGGAGGATGGCGTTATGTACAACGAATCTCTTTGATGACTTGAGGAAATATAGATTGCAATTGAATGAAAATATGTTGAACTTAAAGTGAGGTAAAAATCATGTGAGTTTCAAAAGTATATATTTATCATGGATGTTTTTCAGAACCTTCTACTTATGCAGCTAAAATATTTTAAAAAGCACTTTAAGTTTTTGATAAGGATTTTACTTTTTTTATTAAAAAGAGCAGTCTGTGATTGACTTTAATGCTGAAACCAAAGGTCCTTGAATTGGTTATTTTTTATAAAGTGAGCTCTCAGTGGTTTCTAAGCTTAGCTTATCATAAAGTTATAAAATGGATCACATTTATTTTAGGTATAACATATGTTGGAAACAGTTATATGTATTGGGAAAAGAAAACAGACTTTAAAAATAAATGATTTGAAAATTTATGAAGATCTTTGGAAGTGACAGTGATAGATTGTTTTACAACTAGCTGTGTTGTCCTACTAGAACAAATAAGGGACGGGGATTTGTTTGAGGATGAATTGGTAAAACAATAATCATTGCTAAAGAAGGACTAATTATTAGAGAGATCAAATAGAAATCAGCAAAGCTACTGAAACAAGTCTAAGAAAGGGCTGAGAATGGTTATAAAGTCCTTTAAATGCAGTCACTTAAAGGATCGAAGTAGGTTTTGGTGGTCTGTCTTTTACCAATGAATCTCGTGTTGGATGACTAAGGTAGTTTGCAGCATTTGGCAACATTTCATTCAGGTTAGGAAAATATTTAAATCAAACATTCTTTGAAAACAATCTTTAGACAAATAAAATGTTATAGGAGTGCTTTCCAGACAAGTTTCTAAATACATTGAAAGCCCCCAAAGTTTCCTATTACAGATTTTTCCTATGAGAAACTTGTATATTTGCAAGACAAACAAGTAAACAAACAAAAGGAAGAAACTGGAGAAATAAACTTACGAAACCAAAAGAAAGCTCCAGAATAAAAGCCCAAGTGCCAGAGAGATGTAGATCTTCATCGCTTCCCAGAGCCACTGATGAGGCATTTTTTATCTTGTCTCAGATATCATGTTTATTGAATGTATATCTCAGCGTGCCAGCATTGTAAACATATTTCAGGATAAAATTTAACATTATAGCAGAATGAGCCGGAAATTCTGGTTTAAGCTGGGTGTGCCCAGGGCTTCCCGTTCCCAAACTACAAAATATTTGTTTGCCTTCTCCTATCAGCACCTCAGACTCAATTTGTCCCAAACTGAACTCCCTCTCCTTTTCCCTCCTCTGTTTTATGTCCTCACTGCTTTTCAGGCCTCACTATGCTTTCAGCCTGGCTGGTAAACTCAGACGCCAGTGGATTCCACCTCCGAAGCTTCCCCCTCCTCACAGTTACCACTCCCAGCCGGCCAGTTCCTCCTCTCACCTGGCCTGTGACAGCTCCTCCTGCAGCCCTTCTTGCCTCCCTCTCTCTCCTCCTGTGTATTCCACCTACTGCTGCCCTGTTATCTTTCTTTGGTTGCAGGCTTTGTATTGTTGCTGTTTAAAAACTTGTCCTAAACTACTATATATAAAATAGATAAGCACCAAGGTCCTACTGTAGAGCACAGGGAACTATACCTTATAATAAACTGTAATGGAAAAGAATCTGAAAAAGAATATACACATATAACCGAATCACTTTGCTGTACCCCTGAAACTAACACACCATTGTTAATCAACTATGGCTAAAAACTTGGCCAGCTGAAGGGTTCCTATACACTAGCCTGGCATCTAATAAGGAACCTCCCTCTTCTATAAAGAAGCAGGTATATGAGGTGGACTAGGTCAAGCAGCTGGCAGCTTCCTGACTCTGTTGTCATCATAAAGAAAAATAGAGGTCTGTACCGAGATATTACAAATCATAACATATTGCCCACACATGCAGTTTTGTGAGTAATCTGGGCTGGAACGCGCTTTGTGCATTTTTACTAACTGTGCCCACCCCCCAGGCCTTGCTTAAACTATCATCATACCCAGAGTTCCCCCCCGCACCCCGCCAGCCTACGTATTCTATCACCATAGTGCCAGCTAGTTCCAAACTGTAGTCCCTTCCAGGGTCCAGCTCAGACATACATCCAGACGCAGGGTCCTCCTTTCAATTCTCAAGGGACACATCATCGGGTGCTATCTTGAAGGATCACTTGGCTCATGTCTTGACATCCCAGAAAGTTTGCAGGCGTCCAGGGAGGGGTCAGGCCAGGTACTTTTTCTTTTCCCACTTACTGCAAAACTATATTGCTTTCATAGAGAAGAATGTGTTTAACACTGATTTAAAATCTTTTATTGTGTGTATTTGTTTTTTTTCCAGCTTTATAGAGGTAAAGCTGACAAAACTGCAAGATATTAAAAGTGTGCATAGTGGTGACTTGATATAAGTTATATTTTGAAAGGATTCCTCCCATCTCTTTAATTAACACATTTATCACCAACACCGATTTTTAAAGACTGTGTAAATTCATATCTTCTGGTGTCATGAAGAAGAGTTACAAGCTTGACCACTGTGACCAGAATTAGACTTTATGAAACTGAATTCTGCAACAATTGGACGTGGAGTTAATGGAGAAGGGACTTTTTCAGACAGTTTCTCTTCCAGGTGCCTTGAGGTTTCAATCAGCTTTTGTGTTTCCTCGGGCAGTGTCGTTTCATTGAAAATTTGACAAGTGGGATTTCCCTGGTGTCTCAGTGGTTAAGAATCCGCCTGCCAATGTAGGGGACATGGGTTCAATCCCTCGTCCGGGAGGATCCCACATGCCGCGCAGCAACTAAGCCTGTGCGTCACAACTACTGAGCCTGCGCTCTAGAGCCCAAGAGCCACAACTACTGAGCCCACGTGCCACAACTACTGAAACCTGCGCGCCTAGAGCCCGTGCTCCGCAACGAGAAGCCACTGCAATGAGAAGCCCGCACACGGCAACAAAGAGTAGACCCTGCTCACCACAACTAGAGAAAGCCCGCACGCAGCAACGAAGACCCAGAGCAGCCAAAAATAAGTAAAATTTTTTTTTAAAAAAGAAAATTTGACAAGCGTGTAGTGATTCTACTGCAAGGAAAAACTTCAAGTTGAAAGCATGTTTACTACAAACTATACTATTAATAGGAGATTTCTGAAAGCTTTCATTTGCATTAAGGACTTTTATTTTTTTTTTTAATGTTGCTTCAAGTGAAAGCATGGAGGTGATTCTGGACTGGACACGCGGCAATGTTACTGTAAAATCAAAAGCCATCAGGACTTCCCTGGTGGCGCAGTGGTTAAGACTCTGTGCTACCAGTGCAGGGGGCCTGGGTTCCATCACTGATCAAGGAGCAAGATCCCACATACATGCCGCAACTGAGTTCGCATGCCACAACTAAGGAGCCCGCCTGCCGCAACTAAGACCTGGTGCAACCAAATAAACAAATAAACAAATAAAATAAATATAAAAAAAAATCAAAAGCCATCCTCAAGGCCAAGAAGTCCTCAGAGTAGGATGGTTGGATGGAATCTAAGAAAAGCTGCCACATCTGTGATTTCATTTAATTTTAGAACAGCACACACGGAGGTCCATCAAGGGCCTTGAAGTGAGGTGAATGTGGGTTCCAGTCTGAGGTTCTGCTACAAATAGTGGGACCCTAGGCACGTTACTCACCTTCTCCGTGCTTTTAGTCTTATGCTCTGGGGTCTGATCATCATTCTGCCACTGACCAGCTTTACACTCTTGGACAATTTATTTCATTTCCCTGTGATTGTTTCCTCACCTTAAAAATTTATTATTCTTATATCCACTTCATAATCTTGTTTTAAGTAATGAAATCTTAGTTGGAAAGCAGTTAGAACAGCTCTTGAAAGAACACATGTGTTTTATAACTAGAAGCTATGGCTGTTCTAACACTAGTATTACTAATATTTATATTTCCCTGCAGGGTTGTTGAGAAGGTTGAAAGAGAGAATGCTACATGATTTGCGGATCCCAGTACAAAAGGCAAATGTAGGACCCTTTGTTCAAAAATCACTAAGAATTTCAAGAGTGGGACAGCAGGGAGTTAAACCAAGTGTGAGGCCCTTCTGAGCGCAGGGCCTGTGCCACCGCACGGATTGCGCACCCAGCAAGCGGCCGGGCGCTGGAAGACGCAGAAGCCTTGGCACACAGTGGGCGCTAAATAAATGCTCATTCACCTTCGTGACAGCGCACGCCGCCAGTCCTGTCAACACCGACCCCTCGCTATCACTCGTCCCTGACCTGAGGACAAGACTCGGAACTGTGCTCGCGATGGAGTCCCGCTGTGAAGACCAGCCTCCAGCCCCGCTGTCCCCAGTCGCTCCGGCGGGTGTCTGAGCCTCATCCTGGCCGGATGGGGCCGCTCGGCCGCTGCGCCGCGCACCGGGGGGGACACCCTCGGGAGGATCGGGGTCGGTCCGGCGCCCCCGGGCGCGTCTCGGAGGCCCGGACGGCTCGCAGCCAGGCCGGGATTCCGGGTTGCGCGGGCGCAGCGTGCGTCCGGGCCTCGCCGCCGTGTTTACCGGTTGCCCGAGGAGACGCACCGCGCGCACCGCCGGCTCCCGCGCCCGCCTGGTTCCCCGCCGCCCGCGGGTCCGAGCGCGCAGCGGGGCCCCGGCCGCCATGAGCTGCTCCGAACGCCGGCGCCCTCAGCGCGCCCGCAACCCGCCCGCCCGGCCGCCTTCGGCGTCACGTCGCCAGCGCCCGAGGTACCGTCGTAGCTCGCGGCCGCGCGCGTGGGTGGCACCGGCGGTCCGTCTCCACCCGGGAGGGCGCCGGGGATGCTCGGCCCCGGTTGCGCGGCCCGGGCTGTGCTGGGCGCTCCTCGCCGGCAAACTTTCCTCTCGATGGCGTGGGGAGATCGTAGTCGGAATGGGACTGGGATTGCCAGCGGCCGGTTAATTTTAGGAAGTTAGAGGCAAGTCGTGAGTTTGTGAAATGCTGTTGAATTTTGAGGTTGTACCAGTTTGCTTCTCTTGGCCATTTAAACGGGTTAAGTTCTAAAAAACGGTGTCTGGCTCCTGTAGACCCTCCCCTCCCCCGGAGCAAAGCGTTCTTGCATTTAAACTTAGACTACTTAGCTACTAAGACGTGATTCAGAGCAGTTTCTTCAACGTCTGAGGTGGTAGGATTATAGCCGGTGTTGGGCGAAGTCGCTGGCCTCCTGGTTGCCAATCACTCCAGAAACAGTAATTCGGTTGTCGTTGGCTCCATTTACTCATTTACTCCCAGGAGGTACTTAGGCACTGGGGACTTTCAGGCTCAGCCTGGGTTAAGTGTCCTCTTCTGGACGTGGCACCAGGGGCCCACCAGGCATAGAGTGTGTCAGGGGTGCTTGCCAGAGACACGGGGGAACTGTGTTCAGCGGAACTGCTGGCCCCAGAGGTGTCCTCAGCCCAGCCGTACTGACCACAAAAATCCGTGGGTCACACTCTTCAATTCAAAACATGGGGTGGATTCTCCAGCATGCTGTAGGAGTTGTAATATTCAGCGGCTTTGATTGTTGCCTTACATCTGACCCAATAGTGCCTTACTTACAGTTAGATTTTTCTGATTCCTGGTATATTTTTGGAAAACTAGTACCGTCTTGTACAAATAAAATTAAGTTTTCTTCCACTGGACATTTGCATATTTTATCCCTATTTGGTATCCTCTGTGAATTAAGAATATTAGCCCATGCATGAGTATGTAGAATTTTTATATTATTTATATTTGTTTGGGGAACAAACTGAAGGAAAATTACAAACTTCATGGCCCTTCATCCCCAAATACTCTAGTGTGTATCTCCTAAGAGCAAGGGCATTCTCTGACCAAAATACAATGATCAAATTCAGGGTGTTTAGCATTGTTGTAATAGTATTTTCTAATGTACACTATCTGCTAAAATTTTGCCAATTGTCCTAATAATGCCATTTACTGCAATTTTTTTTTTCATTTCAGGATCACACATTTTATTTACTTGTGTGTCTTTAGTCTCTGTAAACCTGGAACAGTTCCTCAGCATTTCTTTGTCTTTAATAATACTGACATTTTTACAGACTCTAGGTCATTTGTTCTGCAGAATAAGTTTATCTGATTGTTTTTCATGATAAGATTTTTGGTAGGAATACTATATAAGTGGTGTGTCTCAGTGTGTCACAGCAAGAGGTGCATGATGTCAGTTTGTCCCACTATTGGAGATATTCCTAACTGGTGGTATGTGCCAGAGTTTTCTACTGTAAAGGCGGAAAAATAAGTAAGTTTTAGTAATAAATAAGTGATCATTTTGAGTAATCTTATTGAGATTTTTAAAAAATAAATTTATTTATTTTATTTATTTTATTTTTTTGGCTGCATCGGGTCTTCGTCGCTGAGCGTGGGCTTTCTCTAGTTGTGGTGAGCAGGGACTACTCTCCGCTGCGGTGCACAGGCTTCTCATTGCGGTGGCTTCTCTTGTTGCGGAGCACGGGCTCTAGGTGCGTGGGCTTCAGTAGTTGCGGCATGCGGGCTCAGTAGCTGTGGCTCGTGGGCTCTAGAGCGCAGGCTAAGTAGTTGTGGCACACGGGCTTAGTTGCTCCGCGGCATGTGGCATCTTCCCGGGCCAGGGGTTGAACCAGTGTACCCTGCATTGGCAGGCGGATTCTTAACCACTGTGCCACCAGGGAAGCCCCCATATTGAGATTTTTAGGATAAATTTTACTACCTACATAAAGGAAAATATCCACCAAGCCCAAGATTTTAACTGACCTGAAAGACCTAAATTTTTATTGAGAATAAAAGTAGAAGCAAAAGGCCAGCATTTATTATAATTGTTTTTTCAGTTTCCAAAATACGTCATCTGAGACAATCTTATAACTCAGATAGTCAAGGCAGAAATTTCCCATTATACAGATGATATAGCTTGCTCAATTAGCAAGTAATGGAGCGGGAACTTAAACACCTTTCCTTTGAAAGTTTAGTACTTTTCCTACCACACCATTATGACACTGAAAAACTGATTAAAACACAAAGCAGGGATAATATGCAATTGTATGAGGAAGTAGAATACTGCAGGGACCAGAGGTATTAGCTTTGAGTTCAAGCAGTCCTGGGTATACCACTTACCTGTGACACCTTGGGCAAAAAAATTACTTAATGTCTCAGAACTTCAGTTTCTTCATCTGAAACATGGGATCATAATGCTTATGACATCGTGTGGTTTGGCGATTCACAGTTCATATATGTAAAGCTCCCAACAGAGTGACAGAGTAAATGCTTCTTAATATTCGCTCTTCTTCTTCTTTCTTTTTTCTTTTTTTAAAATTGAAGTAGAGTTGATTTACAATGTTGTATTAGTTTCAGGTGAACAGCAAAGTGATTCAGTTATTTGTATATATATAATGTATAATTTTTCAGATTCTTTTCCATTATGGCTTATTACAGGATATTGAGTAGAGGTCCCTGTGCTCCACAGTAGGTCCTTGTTGTTGTTTATCTATTTTATCTATTAGCTATTATTAGTCTTTATAACTTGTGAGATTGCCGTACATCAACACCACTGCCACCATCCCTGACACCTCCATCCTTACCTCAGGACCACGTCAGCAGTCGGTTACTGAGGGTCTGTATGAGGGACTGAGTATACAGAAATGAATCTGACACAGTCCCTGGTGTCAATGAAAAATCAAGAGTCTACAATAACTCATAACAAGACTGTGTCATTTGTAGTATCATCCCTGCACCAAATCTAATGTTGCATTTATCTCAAGTTGGGTTTACCCCTTATCATCAGCAGAGCTTTACTAGGCTAGGAAAAGTGACAGATACTAAGAGCAATATTGTGTGACTTCAAGTGTCACAGCTCAAGCGTGGAAGACAGAAACATGCTTTGGGGAAATTTACAGATGTCACTTTGAGCAGAACAGTGTAACTTTGCCATGCATCTGAAATGAGGTATGGAAGCTGGAAAATGTCACCAAATTATATCATCAGTCAGCAAAAAGCTCTAGCATTCATCTGGTGAAAAGTGCTTGGATTTGGACTCAGAGGCCGCAAACATATGTAGCTACTTTGCTGTGTCAGTGTTTTCATGGGTTTGGAAGACCTGAACCAAAGTCATGGCTCCAGTATATACCATTGTTGGGGATTTGAGCAAGTTTCATTCCTTTCTGTAAAACAAGGGTTAATTAGAATTGCTGTCTGATGGGGTTGTTTTGAGAAGCGAACGTAAATCAACAGCTATAGTTCCTGAAAGTAAAGGACTTAGAGCTGGTCATGTATAATTGTGAAGGAAGTCAAGTCACTTTTCCTTTATTTCCCCACCATTTCAAACTTTAAAAAAATTGTGGTAAAATACATATAAAATTTACCATCTTAATATTTAAGTGTACAGTTCAGTGGCCTTAAGTACAGTCACATTATTGTGCAACTGTCACCACCATCTGTCTCTGAAACTCTTTTCATTTTGCAAAACTGACATTCTGACCCACTAAACAGTAACTCCCCATTCCCTCGTCACCCCAGCTCCTGGCAACCGCCATTCTATTTTCTGTGTCTGAATTTGACTACTCTAGTCAGCTCATATAAGTGGAATCATACAGTATTTGTCCTTCTGTGACTGGTTTGCTTTACTTAGCATCATACCCTCAAGGTTCATCCATGTTGCAACATGCGTTAGGATTTCCTCACTTTTTAAGGCTGAATGACATTCCATTGTATGTATATACCATGTTTTGTTTATTCATTCATCAGTACAAGGACACTTGGACTGTTTTACTGTTAATAATGCTACTATGATCATGGGTATACAAATATCTCCTCAAGATCTTGCTTTCATTTCTTTTGGGCATAAGAATTGGAATTGCTGGATTATTTGGTAATTCAATTTTTAATTTTTTGAGGAACTGGCATACTGTTTTAGTGGATACACCATTTTACATTCTCATCAGCATTGCACAAATGTTCTAGTTTCTCCACATCCTTGTCCGCACTTGTATTTTCCCTTCCTTTCCTTCTTCCTCCCTCCCTCCTCTCTCTCTCTTTCTCTCTCTCTCTCTCTCTCTCTCGTAGCCATCCTACTAGGTGTGAGGTAGTATCTATTTCCACTTTTTTTTTCTTTTTTTTTGGCTGCACCGTGTGGCATGTGGGATCTTAGCTCCCCAACCAGGGATCGAACCCGTGTCCCCTGCAGTGGAAGCATGGAGTCTTAACCACTGGACTGCCAGGGAAGTCCCTATTTTCCACCTTTTAAAGAACCATTTCCTTTCTCTTCTGATTTGCTCTGTTCTTTTTGGTTTTCTCCTTTTAATCCACTTTAAGAAAAGATCTGACTCTAATCACATCTTCATATGAACTTAAGTCAGAAGCCTCCCTATTCTACATATAAAGAAAAACAAACAACAACCCTAAAGCTTCCCAAAAAAGGTAAGAAGGGAGAGAAAAAGAAACAGAAAAAGCTAAGAAAAAAAAAGATGATGAAAAGAAATACAAATGTACCAGTAATTACAATAAATATAAATGGACTAAATGCTCAGTTAACCAACAAAAATGTCACATTGAATTTTTTAAAAATCCAGGTATATGCTATTTATGAAAGACACATATAAACAAAAGTATATGGAAAAGTTGAAAGCAAAGTGTATGAAAAGATTTACCAGACACATAATAAGCAAAAGAAAGCTTATTAGGCATAATAATATTATACAGAATAGTTTTAAGGCAAAAAAGCATTACTAGAGGTAAAGAAAGTCACAATAATAACACAAATTATATCACTATCACATAATAATAAAAATTTTTATTCATCAGGAACTTTAACAATTCTAAATGTGTATGCATCTAATTAAATGGCCTCAAAATATATAAAACAATAATTGACAGAAGCAAAAATCTATAAGGAGATATAAACAAATCCACAACTACAGTAGAACACTTTTAACATACCTCTGTTAGTATTTGAGAGATACACCAGACAAAAATTTGGTAAGGGAACTATTTAAAAAGCTAAAAATACAAACTTGGTTAAGTCATTATAAAGAAGAAGAAAAGTATATAAAATATTTGGGATATGGCTGTAAAAGTTAACAGGATGACTTTTTCTTCTTGCCCAAGGGAATAAATACCTTTAGACTATGAAACAATCAATTGGACAAACTCCTAGAAAATGTACTCTATTGGTAGGGATTGAACTAGATAAGTAACTAAATGTTTTCCCTTGTTTCAAATAAAAAAGAGCTTTATACTATCAAAAATAAATCGTAACAATCTGATCATGAGAAAACATTAGACAAACCCACCTTGAAGGATTTTCCGCAAAATAATTGGCCAGTACTCTTCAAAAGTGTCAAGGTCATGATTGGCAGAGACTAAGGAGACATGACAGCTAGATGCAATGTGGGAGCCTGAGTCGGCTCCTGGACCATAAAAAGGGCATTATTAGAAAACTGGTGAAATTTGAATGAGATCTGTAGTTTAGTTAATAGTATTGCATCAATGTTGATTTCCTGGTTTTAGCTGACTTCAGTTATGTAATTAACATTAGGGGAAGCTGGGTAAAGGGTACATAGAATCTCTCTGTTCTAATTTTGCAACTTTTTTTCTGGGTCTAAAATTACTTCAGAATAAAAAGCTAAAAAAAAGGAATGATAACCAGTTAATTCATTTGTATATCCAACTTTCTTTTAACTGTAACACTTAATTTCTCTTGGTATCTAATTATTCTTTGACCACCTGGCTTTAGAATGCAGCACGAGGGAAAGCATTCAAAGAACAGGTAGGAGAAACGTTTTTGAACACCAAACAGAGAGCAAGTTTTTCCTTTCATATTTTAAAAAGGTCGTGTGTATCTTTACTCAAATGTTGCCAAATGTAATGGGTAGTGTATTTGAAACAATAGTGAGTGCTTCTTGGTCTGTACTTGAGTTAAGTTGACTCATTACAAAGACTTACTTTTTCTGTGTTCAAGGACAATTAAAAATTTTAATTTAAAAGGGAGTAACATTTGCTGTACTAGGAATTATTTATGCTAGGTTATTTACCCAAGATTTCTTTTTTTCTTTGTTTCACTTCCAATTTTTTTCCTTTGAAATTGGTGCTTTGGTGACTTTGATCTAAGTCAGAGAAGTTCAAAGCATTGCTGAGGTGGACCGGTAACACTGCACTCTTTCTCTTACTGATACCAGCACCACTATTGATTATGGCTTCTATCTCTACATGTTTAGATAGTGCTTGAATAAAATATTTTAAATATTGCTAATAAAAGGAAATATGTGAATTTTCTTTCTTTCTTTTTTTCTGTGGTATGCGGGCCTCCCTCTGTTGTGGCCTCTCCCGTTGCGGAGCACAGGCTCCGGACGCGCAGGCCCAGCGGCCATGGCTCACGGGCCTAGCCGCTCCGCGGCATGTGGGATTCTCCCAGACCGGGGCGTGAACCCGGTTCCCCTGCATCGGCAGGCGGACGCGCAACCACTGCGCCACCAGGGAAGCCCGTGAATTTTATTTCTGAGTAACTGAAATAACTTCTTTTTGTTGACTGAATTTACCCTTGTGCTGTCCCTCCTGAACCTTCCCTGTTAGCTTTGTACAGAAATGTATTTTTCAGCATTTCCAGGTCATCATCATCTAATCGCAACGTCAGTGCAAAGGGGAACAATATTAAGAACTGACTGTAATTATCACATTTTCCTAAGTCTTTTCTACTTAAGGGTAAATGAAATGGGTAGAGTGGAGAATCAAAAAGGAAGGTCTTGGGCTTCCCTGGTGGCGCAGTGGTTGGGAGTCCGCCTGCCGATGCAGGGGACACGGGTTCGTGCCCCGGTCCGGGAAGATCCCATATGCCGCGGAGCGGCTGGGCCCGTGAGCCGTGGCCACT
>NC_041223.1:14713949-14822180 GCF_002837175.3 Physeter macrocephalus | reverse complement strand
CGGGAGAGGCCACAACAGTGAGAGGCCCTTGTACTGCCAAAAAAAAAAAAAAAAAAAAAAAAGGAAGGTCTTGGTGTTGAAATTTTGTGAATATTTGGAGTAAGCAAAAATGAGAACTTGGGAGGAAACCTGAACCAGAAAAATTCTGCTTGGTGAATCATACATTGCATGAGTCACCCATGTGATAGACGTTCTTTGAGTCTTAGGGCACCAAAGATATGGAAATTCTTTCCTTCAGCAGTTAAAAAGTGAGGGCCTAGTCTAAAGCAGGCACTGTTTTAGATAAGGTCCGACTACTCATGAAAGTTATATTTTAGGGCTTCCCTGGTGGCGCAGTGGTTGAGAGTCCGCCTGCCGATGCAGGGGACACGGGTTCGTGCCCCGGTCCGGGAAGATCCCACATGCCGCGGAGTGGCTGGGCCCGTGAGCCATGGCCGCTGAGCCTGCGCGTCCGGAGCCTGTGCTCCGCAACGGGAGAGGCCACAGCAGTGAGAGGCCCGCGTACCGCAAAAAAAAAAAAAAAAAAGTTATATTTTAGTGGGGGAAATAGATAACAAGAGAAAACAAATAGATAAACAAGGTAATTTCAAAGTGTGTTAAATGCTTTGAAAGGCAGTGAAGTGGGATAGCAGGATGGAGGTTGCCTGGGGAGGGGGTGGAGTGGGTCCGGAGGGCTCTCCAAGGGGAAGACGTCTGTGCGGAGTTGTCGGTGATGATGGGAGGGTGTGTTCTCAGAAATAACAAGGGCAACTACAGGCCCTTAGGGGCAGTGTGTTTAAAAACAGTACAGTTTGTAGCGTGTCCCTCCGTCTGGGTATGCCTCATGTTTCCTCATCCTTAGATTCAGGTTAATCACTTTTGGCATTTATGGTGATTCTATATGAGACACATTGTTTACTTCTCAGTGCTTCATGTCAGGAGCCATATGTCAGTTTATCCCGTTATTGATGTTATGAAAGAGAAAGGAAGGCCGAGAACTGGATTAAACAGAATAAAGATACCTGACAATACGTGCCACACATTTATAGTTGCTCTAAGGAACATTACCGAGATAACTGGTGAGTAATACGGTATCATAGTTAAATTTCTTGAATCTGACAGCTGTATGCAAAGGAATGTCCTTGTTCTTAGGAGATACATGCTGAAGTATTTAGGGGATAAAGGCTATGATGTCTGCAAAGTACTCAGATGATTTGGCTATCATGATTGTAACGTACAGAGAGAAAGGAATAAGTCAAATGTGACAAAATGTTCTCACAGCTGATGAATCTAAGCGAAGCATATACTTGATTATTCTTGTAACTTTCCTGCAAGACGGAAATAAAACTTTAAAGAAAGTACGTGCCCAATCGGCAGGCGGACGCGCAACCACTGCGCCACCAGGGAAGCCCGTGAATTTTATTTCTGAGTAACTGAAATAACTTCTTTTTGTTGACTGAATTTACCCTTGTGCTGTCCCTCCTGAACCTTCCCTGTTAGCTTTGTACAGAAATGTATTTTTCAGCATTTCCAGGTCATCATCATCTAATCGCAACGTCAGTGCAAAGGGGAACAATATTAAGAACTGACTGTAATTATCACATTTTCCTAAGTCTTTTCTACTTAAGGGTAAATGAAATGGGTAGAGTGGAGAATCAAAAAGGAAGGTCTTGGGCTTCCCTGGTGGCGCAGTGGTTGGGAGTCCGCCTGCCGATGCAGGGGACACGGGTTCGTGCCCCGGTCCGGGAAGATCCCACATGCCGCGGAGTGGCTGGGCCCGTGAGCCATGGCCGCTGAGCCTGCGCGTCCGGAGCCTGTGCTCCGCAACGGGAGAGGCCACAGCAGTGAGAGGCCCGCGTACCGCAAAAAAAAAAAAAAAAAAGTTATATTTTAGTGGGGGAAATAGATAACAAGAGAAAACAAATAGATAAACAAGGTAATTTCAAAGTGTGTTAAATGCTTTGAAAGGCAGTGAAGTGGGATAGCAGGATGGAGGTTGCCTGGGGAGGGGGTGGAGTGGGTCCGGAGGGCTCTCCAAGGGGAAGACGTCTGTGCGGAGTTGTCGGTGATGATGGGAGGGTGTGTTCTCAGAAATAACAAGGGCAACTACAGGCCCTTAGGGGCAGTGTGTTTAAAAACAGTACAGTTTGTAGCGTGTCCCTCCGTCTGGGTATGCCTCATGTTTCCTCATCCTTAGATTCAGGTTAATCACTTTTGGCATTTATGGTGATTCTATATGAGACACATTGTTTACTTCTCAGTGCTTCATGTCAGGAGCCATATGTCAGTTTATCCCGTTATTGATGTTATGAAAGAGAAAGGAAGGCCGAGAACTGGATTAAACAGAATAAAGATACCTGACAATACGTGCCACACATTTATAGTTGCTCTAAGGAACATTACCGAGATAACTGGTGAGTAATACGGTATCATAGTTAAATTTCTTGAATCTGACAGCTGTATGCAAAGGAATGTCCTTGTTCTTAGGAGATACATGCTGAAGTATTTAGGGGATAAAGGCTATGATGTCTGCAAAGTACTCAGATGATTTGGCTATCATGATTGTAACGTACAGAGAGAAAGGAATAAGTCAAATGTGACAAAATGTTCTCACAGCTGATGAATCTAAGCGAAGCATATACTTGATTATTCTTGTAACTTTCCTGCAAGACGGAAATAAAACTTTAAAGAAAGTACGTGCCCAGGGCTTCCCTGGTGGCACAGTGGTTGAGAATCCGCCTGCTGATGCAGGGGACACGGGTTCGTGCCCCGGTCCGGGAAGATCCACGTGCCGCGGAGCGGCTGGGCCCCGTGAGCCATGGCCGCTGAGCCTGTGCTTCCGGAGCCTGTGCTCCGCAACGGGAGAGGCTACAACAGTGAGAGGCCCCCGTACAGGAAAAAAAAAAAAAAAAGAAAGTACGTGCCTGTAATAAATCGGGATACTAAGTAGAAGAGGCTGTTTCTAACTGTCGAGCTCACAGTATAGTTAAGTAAATAATAAATGGGGTCATAAATAAAAGTTTGAAAAAAGGAAGAAGGCAGGCATGGTTGGAGTGGGTAGAGGACGATGAGCTACAGGAGGCAGAGAAGGGCCAGGTGCGTCAGAGAAAAGGAGAGCTGCCTGGGAGAGTGGTGGTGCGGCGGGTGTGAGGCAGGAGAGGTCAAGGAGGGTGTCCTTTGTGTGGCAAGTGCCAGAGGGAGGTCAGGTCAGGTAAGGAGTGAAAGTGTCCCCTGGACCTGGTGCTGGGGGTGGTCTTCCCGCAGGAGGTGAAATTTCAGCTGAGCTCTGGGAGGTGAGTAGGAGTTAGCTAGGCAACGGATCCGGGCTGGGAGTGCTGGATAAGTTTTCTCCACCGCGCACGGTGGAGAATGGGAAGAAGCAAAGTCCATTCAGGCCACTGTGGAAGCCACTGGGGCGGGGGTGTAGTTGGGAGAGACCGTGAGGTGGCAAGAGTAGTGCGAGATGAAGCCGGTGAGGTAGGCAGGGGTCAGGTTATGCAGGACTCCATAGGAGTTTGGATTTTGTCCCGAGGCCCAGGGGAAGTCCCTGGAGAAGTTCAAGCCTTGGGAATATTGAACACTTCTACAGTTTGAAAAAGATCACTCTGGCTATACATGGACTAGAGGCTAGGTGAGTGGTGAGGGTGGGCAATAAATCTGACGTCGGGGAGACTGTGTGCCGGCCGTTATGGTAACTGAGACTTGGATGGTGGACAAGGAGGTGGAGGGTGGGTCGTTATTTGGGGGTGAGAGTCAACAAGACAGATGCATTGGAACTGGGAGGAGGGAGAGATTGTAAAGCACAGGTTTCTGGCTGGAGGAACTGGGTGCATGTTTGGTGCCATTCACCGAGACGGAGAAAGAACAAGTTGGGGGAAAATAGCATGAGTTCAGATGGAGACATGTTGGGTGTGAAGGGTCTGTCTGTTTTCCACGTTACATCCAGAAGGCAGTTAGCTAGGTAGATCCTGAGCCCAAAAGACAGGTTTTGGCTGGGGATCATCTGATATATGGGGCTCATCACCGTTTAGATGATTCTTGAAGTTATGAATAAAGGAAGGCCAGAGAAATAAGAGGTTTTCTAGGGAGATAGTGAGAAGGATTTTAAAATTCACAGTGAAATTTACCACGTGATGGTTGAGGATAAGCAGACCAGGGAAGCTGAGAGGAACAGATGAAGGGAACAAATTCTCCCTATTATGGGCACCTCATAAGAAAACCGTTTGCGGGGGCTTCCCTGGTGGCGCAGTGGTTGAGAGTCCGCCTGCCGATGCAGGGGACGCGGGTTCGCGCCCCGGTCCGGGAAGATCCCACGTGCCGCGGAGCGGCTGGGCCCGTGAGCCATGGCCGCTGAGCCTGCGCGTCCGGAGCCTGTGCTCCGCAACGGGAGAGGCCACAGCAGTGAGAGGCCCGCGTACCGCAAAAAAAAAAAAAAAAAAAAAAAAGAAAACCGTTTGCTTGTCAACTCAGTCATCTATTGAGCAAACGTCTGTTGGCCTAAAAAGAATATTAGCCAGGGAGTCAGGAACCCTGGGTCTTGTTGACTCTGAAATGAGTTGATTTTGTTGTCTTGAGCTCACTCCTCACTTTCTCTAGGTCTGGTTTCTGGATGTTTTAAGGTTAATTTCCACCTTAAATTTTCTAGGAAATATTGATAAACTAACCATAACTTCCCAAATAATTTGAGGGGGCTTATAAAGAACTATGTATAAGACAGTAAGTTAGAAGATACGGCATAAGTGAGCCCCACCATTTGAAAACGTTGCTTAACCCTTCTAGGCCTCAGTGTCCTCTTTGTGAAAGTGGGATTATTAATAGCTGATCTGGGCTTTTTGCTCAAGATTCTGGACTTGAGTACATGTGTTTATGTCCTCCGCTTCTCTAAACCCCATTAAAAGAGGAGAAAAAGTAGATGATAGAATCATTCTCCAACACTGTTGGGAATAAGACCAAACATTTTTAATTTTTTTAACCATTCTAGAAAATACAAAGGCAGTGGCATCATGATGGTGAATAAATGGCATAGGAGAAGGTAGCAGTGGAGGTGGAATTGTTCTTCCCAGAGACCTCTGGAAGGTTCCATGCTTGGAATTGCCAGTTAGGGATATGGATTAGGAAATAGGGAGAACTCGGGGTGATTAATTGATGAACAGAATGTGGATTGGCTGCCTTCACCCCCAGTGCCCTTCCACTGCCTACACTTTGGATTTACCTGTTCCCACTCCGTGCAATTCAGTGTGCAGTCTGTTGTGGGTGGAGTGTTGGTGTCCTCCACAGGTGTGCATGTTGAAATCCTAACCTCCAATGTGATAGTATCAGGAGGTGGGGCCTTTGGGACTTAATTAGGTCTAGGTGAGGTCATGAAGGTGGGACCCCCATGACGGGATTAATGTCCTTGTAAGAAGAGGAAAGACTAGAACTCTTTCTGCCGTGTGAGAACACAGTGAGAAGGTGGCCATCTGCAAGCCAGGAAGGGAGTTCTCAGGAGGATCTGAATTGCCCGGCACCTTGATTTTGGACTTCCCAGCCTCCAGAGCTGAGAGGTAATCAATGTGTTGTTGAAACCACCCATCTGAGGTATTTTGTTACAACAGCGCGAGCTGACTAATAGTCAGCCTTTGCTAAGGTTAGTACAACCACTAGTGCTGAGAACTCACACCACAGAGGCCTTTCAAATAAACATAACGTGTTATTATGATGGAACGTAATGGACGTTGTCTTTAATTGCACAACTTTCTTCTTACGAAGTTTCCTCATAACATTTATCCCTAAAGGCTGAAGTGTATTAAGCTGTACCTTAGCGAAGTCACTTCTCTAGAGAAATAAACTTTCTGCCACTCTAACTTGTAGACCCTGAAGCGATTAATTAACTCGTTTCTGTTACTTTTCTGCTTAGGTATTGGTTTTCTTTATGTATTTAGCTGTGATGGATAGCTCTCTTTGGTGAGTGACTGAAGTTCAGTTACTACATATACAGTGAGTATAAGGTTTAGAGAGGATGTAACTTAGGTGGTGGGCAAACATTTTGTAACTTTTATAACAACTCTGCTTAGCTCCGAAGACACTATTTCTTCTCTTTAGGAGAAAAATACCATTTTGTCAATTCAAGGAAACTTATTCCATTTGTTTTCCTCATTCCCTTTCCCCTTAGATGAACTAAGTCTCTGCAGGTGGGAGCGGAGTTGGTTATGAGTTTCTTGGCACTGAAGGATGGGCCGAGCACCATCCTGTTCCCTTTGTCCCCGACTTCCCTCGTGGACTTGGATAGCAGTCTCTACTGAGATCCTTAACTTTGCCCTGGCTCTGAAGGTTCAGCCATGCTGTAAGCTCTTCATTTCCATCCCAAGTCCCTTAAGTCTGTTGTCTTATCTACGTCTACCTTTTTGCTTTACTTGGGAAAATGGACTTCCTTCCCATTTAGGTCCCCGCAGAGCATTGAGCAGAGTTCCCTGCGCTCTACAGTAGGTTCTCATTAGTTATCTATTTTATACATAGTATCAATAGTGTATATAGGTTACCACAGTGCGTTAGGTAGAGCTCCCTGGGCCATAAAGTATGTTCCCATCAGCTCTCTATCCAAAAGGGAGGGGATATCTGTATGTGTATGGCTGATTCATTTTGTTGTGCAGTGGAGGCTAACACAACATTGTAAAGCAACCATACTCCAATAAAAATTAATTTAAAAAATAAATGTAAAAAATAGTGTCTCCATGTCAGGGAAACCAGGGTATGGTTTCCCCTCCTTGCCTGGGGAGGGGGTGCTGGTGGGGGGGGGCTTCCCAATGGGCACAGCACTCGGTCATCGCCATTCATTCTACGCCCGGGAGCTTCCTGCCTGTCGGGCTGTTGTGAGAGGCTTCCACTCCAGGGCCACATCCTGGGAAGCCAGGGCACTAGCTGGGGTCTTCATTAGCGCTGGGGTCTTCATTCACCGCTCATGGCAGGCGTTAGGCCGCACTAGGGCCGGTATCATCTAAGCGCTGGTCGTGTCTCCCCCCAGTTCTGCTTTTCCCACGTGTTGGAGCCACACTTCCCCTGGATTTGTTTAGAATGGACAGTTTGAATTTCGAGAATAGCTGCCAAAACCAATGATTATGGTTTTGTCCATACTGGCTGTTAAATGTTCCTTTCTGATGGTAATTAACTAAGTATTTTAAGGCCATTTCTGGTCCCTGGTTTAAAAACCATGCTATTTGGGTAAAGAAGAATGCTTACACTTCTGTTCATAAAGGCAAATGGGCAGGCTGACATTTACTTAAAAGCAAAATCAAGATTTTCAGATTTATTCAAGTTTACAAGGCTAGGTTTGTTCAAGACACAGGTGATACAGTTTTGTTTCACATTATTTTGACCTTGAGACAATTTATTTCTTCTCTAGTCTGGCAGTGATATTTGCGTGAAGATCTTTGTAACCTTGTGTAACAGCCTGGTAGCAACCTCAAGATCATATTTTTTGAAAATACAGGGTATAATGGTTACTTTTTTTTTTTTTGAAGTATAGTTAAGTTACAATATTGTGTTAGTTTCACGTGTACAGCAAAGTAATGGTTACTTCTATGTGTCAGCTCGGCTAGGCTAGGATAATATAGCCATAAACCAACCTATATTTCACTGTTGAAGGTATTTTTTAGGTGAGATTAAGATTTAGATCAGTAGATTTGAGTAAAGCAGGTTTGCCTCCATAATGTGGGTGGGCCTCGCCTAGTCTGTTGAAGGCCTGAGAGAAAAGACTGAGGTCCACAAGGAAGAGAGAATTCTGCCTCCAAATTGTCTTTGGACTCGAACGGCCACATCAACTCTTCCCTGGGTTTCCAGCCCGCCAGCTCACTGTGCAGATTTCAGACTTGTCAGCCCCTACAATCATGTGAGCCAATTCCTTAAAATAAATCTATCTATCTATCTATCTATCTACATTCTATTGGCTCTGTTTCTCTGGAGAACCCTAATTAATACACAGGGTACTTCACTGAGTCCTTCCATGCTTGAGGAGGTTGTGAGAACCAATGGGTTTGTAGCCCACCACAAAGGACAGTGCAGCAAGGCCCACAGGGGCTCAACACACAAACACAAAAGCTAATAATCAACAACAGAAAACTGGGGAGAGTTTGTCTTATCTACTGCCTGATTTTCTTAGAGAGACAGGACCAATCCATCCATCAGCATCACTGGCGACCACCATATTTTAAGGGGCCCATGAGAATGTTTTAATTTCTTTTAAAATCAGGAGAGAGAGAGAAAAAAATAACTTTTAAGTTGAAAAAATATTTTAATATGTAATATTTTGATATGTTCATCTTTATACCAATTAGTTATAAAATATAATTTTTAATATCTTTATGGAGGAAAGAGACCATGAAGGCAAAAGTGCATAGGACCCACAAAATTTATAATGTGGCCCTGTAGGGAGATGAAACTGTGTAGAAACATTGTATAGAAAGCGTTGTTAAGCAGCAGAAGAGATGATACGAAGACATAGATAATAGAACATATTTTTTCCCAGTTTTATTGATATGATTGACATACAGCACTGTGTAAGTTTAGGGTTTACAGCATAATGACTTGACTTAAATATATCGTGAAGTAATTACCACAATAAATTTAGTGAACTTAAATTTAATACCTATCATCTCATATAGATACAAAAAAAGAAAATGTTCTTTTTCCTTGTGATGAGAACTTTCAAATATATTTAGGACTTTCAGATATATCGTGCAACAGTGTTAACTATAGTCATTATGTTGTACATTACACCCCCAGCATTTATTTATCTTATAACTGGAAGTTTGTACCTTATGACTATCTTCTTCCAATCCCCCCACCCCTGACAGCCCCCCACCTCTGGTGACTGTAAATCTGATCTCTTTTTTTTTAAATGAGTTTTTTGCTTGTTTTAGATTCCACATATGAGATCATACAGTATTTGTCTTTGTCTGACTTATCTCACTAAGCATAATGCCCTCAAGGTCCATCCATGTTGTTGAAAATGGCAGGATTTTCTTCTTTTTTACGGTTGAGTAATATTCCATTATTTAGATATAGATAGATATAAATATGTCACATTTGTTTCCTTACCCATTCGTCCATTGATGGACTTTTAGGCTGTTTCCATGTCTTGTGAATTGTGAATAATGCTGAAGAAAATTTTATCTTAAAATTGCTTGTTCCTTCTCCTAAAGGTGGACATAAAATGATGAGTATTGAAATGAAGTCCAACAAGACTTAAATCTCCCTATGACAATTTTATTGCGCTAGAGAATTGCTCCTTTGGAAGATGGATTAAGCTATATTTCAAGTTCATTCTAAGGGAAATATTCCTGAGGAGCCACTTTGAATAGACAACTTATTAGAGTTTCAAGCACACCACTCAGCATAGGAAGTAAAATATTATATCTTGGAAAAATTTTCACTTTAAGATAATTTATCAAGTGTTTGATAATAGATGGAGTGAAAAAAATCCCACTTGGGAAGAGTTCTAGAATCATTAATATGTGAAAAGATATATACAGGATTCCAATGAATAAAATGTCCCATCTAGTTGTCAACAGAGATTTTTGTTTCCACCATTCCACTCACAGAAGCTATTCCATATGTGACAGTGTTCCCAAATCTGCATTCATTATTAGCCTTGATAGCTACACCTGATACCTCCCATGGAGATGTATCCAATATAAACGCTGAGAAATTGCTAGTCACTTAAAATAGGACCTTAAATTAATTAACTTGCCTGTGACTTTCTTAACTAAGAAGTTATCTTGGTAACAGATAACTTGGTAACAGGTTAAAAAAAAAATTCAAAGGACTTTATATTAAGTGAAAATATAAGCTTCTAAATTGACTAGACCCGACCTGTACAACATTCAGGAACTTGTAGAAAGCAGAAGGAATCTATTTATTTATTTGTTAATCAATTACTTATTTATTTATTTTGGCAGCGCTGGGTCTTAGTTGCAGCACGCGGGATCCTCCAGTTGCGGCATGTGAACTCTTAGTTGCGGCATGCGTGCAGGATCTAGTTCCCTGAGCAGGGATCGAACCCGGGCCCCCTGCATTGGGAGCGCGGAGTCTTACCCACTGGACCACCAGGGAAGTCCCAAGAATCGTTTTTTAAAATTAATTTTTATTGGAGTATAATTGATTTACACTGTTGTGTTAGTTTCTGCTGTACAGCAAAGTGAAACACTTATACGTATATCCACTCTTTTTAAGATTCTTTTCCCAAATAGGTCATTACAGAGTATTGAGTAGGGGTCCCTGTGCCATACAGTAGGTTCTTATTAGTTATCTATTTTCTATATAGTAGTAGGTATATGTCGGTCTCAATCTCCCAATTTATCCCTCCCCCCAGGAATCTTCCAAAAAGTGGTTGGAAAGAGATTTATGAATTTATTAAAGTTAAATTTTGTGAACTTAAAATTAGTTATGGAAATAGACCTCATTACTACAGCAGCCCTACTTGCCTTGCAGACAGCAATATTGAGTGAAGGTCGGAAAAGAATTCAATTTAGGGAGAAATGATTGCATATCTATATATGATGATAACATAGTGATTAACACTATGGGATTTTGAGTCAGATAGGCTTTGGTTTGAATTCTGGCTGTGCCATTTCACTCACTCCTTCATTCACTCTGCGATCTTTACTGATACTCAGTCACTGGGGACACGGTGGTGAACAGAACAGGCATTTTCCTGCCTCTGTGGACCTCATAGTCTAGTGGGGGACATAGATATTAAGTATATAATCATACAAATAAATAATAGTTAATTTGGTGATAACACGAAGGATAAGTATTAGGCGACATGAGAGTGAATAACACAGGAAACTAATTTAGATTGAGGCTCAGGGAACATTGATTTAAAGACTGAAAACAGGTCACAGTGGCTAGGTAGAGTGAGCCAGAGTAAGAGGTTAGAGTTGAGGGTAGAAAGGAGAGGAGAGGGAAGGAGACGGGGTGGGAGGGGGGAGGAAAGGGAAGGGGAGAGGAGGGGAGGGGAAGAGAGGAGCCAGAAAACACAGCTGTGGGATTCAGATCAAATGCCTTATCATCTCTGAACCTAAATTTCTTTTGTATGCAATGTGGATAGTTGTAACAGCTTCACATGGTTGCACTTGGGATTAAATGGCATTGTATTTGAATCATATGCTTAATACAGAGCTAGCGTGATTACTATTTACTACCTGGTGTCTATAAATAATAACGCCCTCGTGGAGTTTACATTCTGGTGAGGTAATCATATCCACCTCAAGGATGGAACTAAGCAAAGAGAGGCTAATAGCTGTTTGAAGAGCTTCCACATTTATGCTCATTTTAGAAATGATTTTAAAAATTACAGTCACAACTGAAGAAAAAGGCAAGACAAAACATCTTAATGTTTTCTGATTAACAAGTGAATGTAAGTGACGTATCAGCAAGGTTACAAACTGAAGATACTGAGAGTGTGGATTAATGTAATTTCCCCTCATGTCCATGTAGCATGTAAAACCTTGAGATTAAGAATAGCTGTTACATAGGGAGTGACAATAAGCTTCTAAAGACAGGATGAGTTAAAGAAGCAACTGCAATTTTATTAGCCAAGATATTTTCATAACAAGATCTAGAAAAATTACAAATTAGATAGGATGAGACCTTCACCCTAACAAGGATTGAGTTATAATTTTGGTTCCTTCAAGGTAAGTATTTTTTCAGTCTTTTAAACTTTTATTCTTATCTAGCAAGATGTGGCTGAATAAGTAATTCATGGCCTTTCCTCCCCAGTTCATCTTGGTCACCTGTCTCCTCTCCCTCCCATCTTCTTCTGAAGCTCATATCTCTGTTCTAGGTTGATCTCTCGCCGGGTCTAATTTTAAAAATACGAGGCTTGTTACTTTCTATTTTTACAAGAGGTGAGTAAAACTCCATCTATACTTGTTCCAACAGGACCACTGTTTAGCAGTAGTAAAGTGTTATTGAAATTAAATAAATAAGTTCAGCCAGGTATTTTTATCTTTGATAAGCTAATTCTAGAGATGTGAACAGAGGGGAAGAAGCCTTTCCATTCTGTTTGTCCATCTGTCCATCCATCCATCCATCATCCATCCATTCACTCATTTACTCATCAAACAGCAAATGTCTATCCACTCAGCAGACATTTATAGAGGTGTCCATCATGTGCTAGGGAATGTGCTTGGTGCTAGGGATACAAACATAACTGATTTCTAGATTCTTCCCTCAAACCCACAACCTTGCAGCTGAATCATTTATTCATTGATTAATATTCAACATGTCTTTCATTAGTGTACCAGGCAGTGTAGACACTGGAGATACAGTGCTAAAAGACAGACACAGGGCCTGCCCTCGTGGAGCTTATGTCCAAGTGATAGACATCAAAACCAGTGTAGAAGATAAGAGCTGTGCTCCTCAGAAGTGGGCTTGTGTCTACAGGAGGTGTGCAAAGTGATTTACGAGAGGTTCAGGAAGAAAATATTTGCATTATTATTTTAATCTCATCTTAATTTGTATTTTTGTGTATATTTGGTAATATGCCTAATATGACAGTAGTATATTTGGATGGATATGTCTGGATACTAATGCTACTGGAGACGGACAGGCTGCGATGGGGCATAGTGGGAGAATCTGTGTGTTTCCTAAACTAGCCCATCATCTCTGGGGCTCGGTGTGCAGTAGAAATCAGCCAGCTCCAGAGACTGATGGAACTTGGTATAGCAGATGAGAGCGGGATGAGATTGTGGGGTGAATCAAATGGGAGGACTAGGATATTAATAAAAAGAGCATCTATCCATCCATCCATCCATCCATCCATCCATCCATCCATTCACTTATTCTACGAATAATTCTTGAACATTTACATTGTGAGGTACTGGTTACGTGCTAGGTATGACTTCGTGAACATCACAGTCTTCTGAGGGAGGGAGACATTAAATACTTAATTACACATATAATGCATTCCTTACCATTGTGTCAGTGCTGTGAAGGAGAGGCATAGGCTGTGTGAGAGAATAGCTGAAAGACAGTGGTGCAGTCAGGTGCGAATTTTGATGGGTCAGGACTTTCAGAAGATTAAGCAGAGGGAAAAATGGAGTGCGAAGACTTTGAAATTGCAAATATGAGCAGAGTGAGAGGATTACTTCTTTTTTTTTTCGGCTGCATCGGGTCTTAGTTGCGGCACGCGGGATCTTTCATTGTGGCGCACAGGCTTCTCTCTAGTTGTGGCGCGTGGGCTCCAGAGCGCACAGGCTCAGCAGTTGTGGTGCGCGGGCTCAGTTGCCCCGCGGCATGTGGGATCTTAGTTCCCCGACCAGGGATCGAACCTGCGTCCCCTGCATTGGAAGGCGAACTCTTAACCACTGGACCACCGGGGAAGTCCCGAGAGGTTTACTATTCAGGTGAATACACTGTCCATTAGTCGATTTTCTTGTGGCCTCTGACCCCTCCTTTGATCTTCCCCAGCTGCCTCTTGCTGAGCTCTTTATTAGGGATGATGTGATGCAGGTCCTGGGGAGGAGAGAGGGTGAGATTAGGGGTTCTATCTTTAGAAAGGAAGGGCTTCCTAAACAGGAGTCTGCCCACTCTAGTCTGTCCTCTAGAGTGTGCTGAGGACATCCTTGTCCTCTTCATGATTAGTAATGAGAGTTGCTAAGCACTGCGGTTTGGGATTTGAAATCCGCCTTTAACCCGTTTTATTCTGGACACAAAAGAGAAAAATTAATTCTGAAAACTTATTTGTGGATCTTGCCTTGTCATCTTGCTTCGTCACCTTGCAACAATTCTTATGAGGAGGTTAAAAATTATTTGGTTTCTTTCTAATGTGAAACCTGGAGAGATTACATATGCTAACGTTCCACAGTCTTCTCATTGTTTACAAAATTCATCTCTCAGGAGACTGTCGCTGTCAGGAGTGTGTATACTGGAAGTCATGGCCTCCTTTTAACAGAAGAAATATTATCAAAATGATGAAGCAGCATCATTTTTGTTGAGTTTTCTTTGGGCAGAGCTAAGAGTTACCTTGGAAGAGAAGGCAGGGATTTAGTGCAACACATGTTATTTCGGTTGTTTTCTCTCTCTGGCTTGTCCTTTGTTAATTGGAGATCTTCTTAGAGTTAATAAAAACATTAAGAATCATTGAATTCTTGTTTTAATCCTTGAAGATACTGTTTTGGCTATAATATTGTATTATTCCATTCATTTTTGTGGTGAACTTCCTGTCTGAAATGTAGTCAAAACCTTCTTGCTGCCCAAAAAATACATTCCAAGTATTGCTGGAAATTCAGTGGTTCTTTTTACCGCTGCTGCCTTGTGCACGCTGAGGTTCAAGTTCAGGGTTTCCTGCTGCCTCTGCAGCCAGTAAAGAATTCACATGGTATTCAGTTTCTTAAGTCTGAAGATTAGGATGTGAAAGCTGAGAACATAGTAAATTGGCCTCTTTAAACATGCTTTCAGTTGTCTTTCACTTAATTAAGAAATTGATTTTAATATTACAATTATATCCACTTTTCCTTTAAAAATGAGAACATTACATATAAACTATAGTTCCTTTTGTCAATCACCTCTAATCCTGATCCCCTTCCCCTGTTCTCCAGAGGTAATTATTAAATACGTTTGGTGAGTATCCTCCAGACCATTAAAAAAATACTTTTTGCATTCATACGTAAACCTAGAAAATATGTTATTTTGTTTAACATGTATTTTAAAAACATAAATGGTATCATACTATTAGTTTTGTTCTCTGATTTACTTTATTTGAAAAACAGTATGTTTTTGAGATCTATCTGTGCTGCTCTAAATAGGTTTAGTTCTGTTCTTTTAACTGCTTTCTAGTTTCCCATCTTATGGATGTACTGTTGTTGACCAATTCCTGTACTGATGGACACCGCGAACCACGAACATTCATGTAGAATTACAGGTAGAATTGTGGGTCACGGGGTATACGCCGAAGTGTCTCCTGCAGTGGCAGGGACATTTTATATGCCCATTCATTAATCCTACTTTAAACTTAATTTTAAAATTATATAGCACAGAAAAGCAATCACTGCTTCCACATCTACTACCAGTTGTTTGCTATTTGGCAAAAGAATTTCCTTTTTCGTCCTTAATAGCTTCATTTTTGGATGAGAGGATAAGAACAGTCCCTGGGGGATAAGACTAGTCATAGGGGACTTCCCTGGTGGCTCAGTGGTTAAGAATCCACCTGCTAATGCAGGGGACACGGGTTCGAGCCCTGGTCCGGGAAGATCCCACATGCCGCGGAGCAACTAAGCCCATGCACACCACAGCTACTGAGCCTGTGCTCTAGAGCCCGCGAGCCACAACTACTGAAGCCCGCCTGCTGCAACTACCGAAGCCTGCGCGCCTAGAGCCTGTGCTCCGCAACAAGAGAAGCCACCGTAATAAGAAGCCCGCGCACCGCAATGAAGAGTAGCCCCCGCTCAAAGCAACTAGAGGAAGCCCGCGCGCAGCAACGAAGACCCAACGCAGCCATAAATAAATAAATAAATAAATTAAAAAAAAAGAATAGTCATAGGGCTGTTGTGAAGATTGAATGGAAAGAGTCCCCCCCGCCCCCCCAAAAAGAAATAGTTCCTGGTTCAGTGAATATTAGTTATGATCATATATATGTGTATATGTATGAGATACATATCTAAGTATATATAAGATACATATTTAATATTGGAGTTATATCAGGATTAGTACTTGAAGCAAACCCTCAGAAGGTTTGGCATCTAAGTTTTTCTAACTGCAACCCTTCCCCATCTGAAAAGATGACTCAGTTTCTTTTAGTAGAGCCATAGTATTAAGAACAGTTTGGAATACTGCATTCTTTGCAACAAAGATATAGAGTTAGAAGGGTTTTTAAGTGACACCCAAGAAAAAAGGGATTAGAGAACAATGGAAAAATAGTAGATCGGCTTCTTCACAAAACTTGATTTAATGCAGAAATGTCTTCCTCCAAAATTTGTCCCACAACTGCTAAAATGTAGACACTCAGATTTATTTCCTGAATTCCACACCCATCACACTGTCCCCTGCGGGCACTAGTAAACCCCGGAAACCAAATGCAGATATAAGAAGGAAAAGCAGGAGGGCCAGGAAAATCCTTCAAAGCCCGGAGAAGAACAGATGAGTAGTCAAAATTGGCATTGGTTGGAGAAATACAATTTGTAAGACTTAATTTATGTGCTGTAAATTAGGGAAGAAACTACTTGGGGGGAAGAAGTTGGAGAGTAGGGGAGAGAGTCTTAGAAGGGACTGCTCACTGGGGCAGCCCTGGAGGCTTAAAGAGGGATGGGGAGAGAGGGAAGGAGATAGAGAGAGAGAGAGGCTAAAGGAAGCATTCCACAGTGGAAGTGCCTTGGTGACACCGTCATGCGCTGCGGTATGGAATAATGCTGGAACAAAGGGGAGGTTGGTTATGGGATAGAAAGATAGGAATGGATTTAGGTGCTTTTGTGAGTCAGAGGTAGGCAGTGATTTTCCTCTCATTTTCTTTTCTTTTCTTTTCTTTTTATTTTTTGTCCATGGGAAAATAAGACAACTAAATACCATAGAAGCAAGACTGGCCCAAGACATTGTCCCCAGGTCAGATAATTGGACACATTGTGTACTAAATTATGAATAAGCTGATCTCTTTTTTCTGCCTTTGCGCTTTGAAACTATCCTTTATTCTGAAAAGCCTATGAGCCACCCTGTGAGGCAATTTCAATCATTATCATAATATCAGTAGCTGAATCAAATCATAGGTAGTTGGCTTTCTAAAATTAATGTAAAATTGCTTCATGGATTGGCTGAGAGAGACCTAGTAACTTGGAGTGTCCTCATATGAGGACAAATGGATGAGTTTTTAATCTTGCCATTTTGAATAGGGTAAAATTAGTTTCTTTAAAGTGAAGATTGCTTAATATTTATAGAAAAAGTTGAAGAATTTTCCAAAAATCTTACTAACTTGAGGGGGCTTAATTAAAAGTGCAAACCCCTGAGATGTCTGCTCTTACATGCATTCAAATTCCTATGCTACTGGGATTGTTTCTTTGTCCTTGTGTTTTCCATAAAGGCACCACATGGCAGGTTTTGTGATTTTTGTCTATTCTTGTCCTTATTCCTTTTGTTTTTATTTAATGGGGGATGTTTACTCTGATTATAAAATTAATGTACAGTCACTAAAAAGGATTTGGAAAATATAAAAACATATAATAAAGAAGAAAATAAAAGGTAGTCCTATAACTAAAAGATAATCGCAGTAACATTTCTTCCCAGTATTTTTCTTTTCTTTAAATTATATTTAATTATACAAGTAATGCATAAATATATCCTTCTTGACAAAAACAAAGCCTTTCCCCTCCCAGCTCCAATACTATTGTCGGCTCCAGAGGTGAGGACTGTTATTAAGGTGATGTGTGTCCCTTCAGACCTTTTTCTCTTTTTCTTCTCTAAATATATTTATAGAAAAGACGTAGTGCTTTCCCTCCCTATGTGTTTTATGAAAAAAGGTATCAAACTGTGGATCTATACTTTCTTACTTTTGTTCAGTGGTATGTCTTGGAGATATTCTTATGCCCAAACATACAGCACGATCTCCTAACTGCTTGTTGCCTAGTATTCATAGTTTGGGAGTGCCTTTTTTAGTAATTGCCTTGTTGATGGGAATTTATATTGTTTCACACCCCCCCTCTTTTTTGCTGTTATATCGTTATGCACATATGTGACTATTTTTCAAGGGGAGATAATTGAGAGGTAGAGCTGCTGGGTCATAGTATTTACATTTCAATTTTTAATAGATATAGTGTAATTGGAAGGGTATCCAAAGGGATTAACCAACTTTATTTACATATAAGACACCCAAGACAAAGTGATACCGAAAGGTTGACAGTAAAAAGCTGGAACAAAGGTATATGTAGTCAGATGCAAACAAAAAGAAATCAGGAATCATGATCTCAATTTTGGAAAAAGTTGAATTATGAGCAAAAAGGGTCAGACAAATAATGGCACATTATCGTCCTACGTGGTACAATTCACAACGAATATACGAAATTTCTGAATCTTTGCACCAAGTCAAGCAGTACCAGTATTCATTCAGCAAGAATACAAGTGCTACAAGGTGATAGAGAATTATAGTAGTAATAGGAGGCTCTAACTCACCTCTCTCGAGCCATGATAGAGTAAAAGGATAGAAATTAGACAAGACTAGAAATGCCTAATTAAAATGATGAATAAAGTAGAACTAATTGATACATATTGAATTTCAAGCTCAGAAGATTGAGAATATACCTTCCTTTCAAATACCCATTGGATGTTCATAAAATTGAGTATTCACAAAAACCTTGATAAATTCCCTGAAGTAGAAATAATATAGAAAAGGATAATGGTGAAAATGTGTAATGGCTGGTATAAGAAGGACAACCTTCCAGTCTGAATGGACCCAGTTCTGAATGGACATTGGTCCACCCCACTGGTGTACACCCATGAATGTCAGCCTGGAATACAGATGGGTTGTCTGAGCACAATGCAATAAAACAGACATCGTAACAAATTCTGAGAACAGAGAGCCACAAAAACAACTAAGCCCTTAAGACAACTCAGGTCAAAGAAGAAATCCAAGCCAAATATGAAGAACACTAACATAAGGATCTATGGGACAGCCAAGGAAGGGCTAAGAGGAAAAGCGTAGGCATATATAAACAAATTCGTGTATTCTTCTTTCAGTTTTCATATTGTTTTTTCTTATCCTTGTAATCCTCTCATGCTACTGCTGTGCATTTCTTCTCATTTCAAGCTACCTCAGAGTGTCTTGAAGGAATGCATTTCTGTGGTATACTCCATATGGCAGCTCTGTTTTTAGTTTTTTTTTTTTTTGAAGGAAACTTGATACTACTGAGTATTTTCCATAGTGACTGTACCAATTTACATTCCCATCAACAGATAGGAGGGTTCCCTTTTCTCCACACCCTCTCCAGCATTTGTTATTTGTGGGCTTTTTGATGATGGCCATTCTGACCGATGTGAAGTGATACCTCATTGTAGTTTTGATTTGCATTTCTCTAATAATTAGCAATGTGGAACATCTTTCCATGTGCCTATTGGCCATCTGTATGTCTTCTTTGGAGAAATGTCTGTTTAGGTCTTCTGCCCATTTTTTGATTGGGTTGTTTAATTTTTTGTCATTGAGTTGTAGGAGCTGTTTGTATATTTTGGAGATTAAGTCCTTGTCAGTCACACTGCAAATATTTTCTCCCAGTCCATAGGTTGTCTTTCATTTTGTTTATGGTTTCCTTTGCTGTGTAAAAGCTGATAAGTTTAGGTCCCATTTGTTTATTTTTGCTTAAGAAAACATTGGTATAGCAACAGAAAAAAAAAAAAGAAAACATTGGTATGATTTATGTCAGGGTGGTATACTCCAGATCCCAGCTCAACACAGAGGTGTCTCTGGGGCTCAGTCAGGGTTCTTTGGAGAAGCAGAACCAGTAGGATGTATATGTATGTATATGTGTGTGTGTGTGTGTGTGTGTGTGTGTGTGTGTGTATATATATATATATATATATATATATATGACAAGGAATTGGCTTGAGTAATAATGGAGGCTGAGAATTCCCAAGATCTGCAATAGGCCAGCTGGAGGCCCAGGAGAGCTGAAGGTATAAATTCCAGTCTGAGTCTGAATCCAAAGGCAGGGGAAGATTGATGTCCCAGCTCAAAAACGTGCAGAAAGAACAGATTCTTCCTTACTCAGGCTTTTTGTTCTATACAGGCCTTCAGTGGATTGGATGAGGCCCACCCACATTGGGGAGGGCAATCTGCTTTATTCAGTCTACTGATTCAAATGTTAATCTCATCCAGAAAATCCTCACAGACACAACCAGAATAATGTTTAAACCAAATATCTGGACACCCTGTGGCCCAGTCAAGTTGTCACATAAAATTAACCATCACAGCTACATATATGACATATGAGAATTCCTGAACAAATGGAAAAAGGATGATTTTATTTGGAAAACTCAACATTTAAGAGATGTTAATTCTCTTTAAGTTTATTTATAAAGTTAACATGCTCCCAATAAAAAGACCAACAGGATTTTTTGGAATTTGATGAGCTGATTCTAAATTTCATATGGTAAAATGAACACATAAGAATAGCCAAGGAGGAATATTTTAAAAAAGAAGCCCTATCAGGTACTGAAATATATCAATGGGCTCAGGGCTGTCTTTCGAGCCCTGCTGCCAGTATTCTTCACCTGCTCTGACCCCTCAGCCTCACTGCCTTCTCTCTGATCCTTGATCGCACAGGGCATACTCCTGCCACAGGACCTTTGCTCAGACTTTTGGCTATTTGAAAGATGTGGGTTGCTCCTGTGTCAGTACCTCTTGCCTATTTAATTTCTATTTAATCATCACTTCTTTAGGGAAATCTTTCCTTCCACCTCCCTAATTTTAAGTCACTTTCCTTTGTTGTCTGTTTCTTTCTTTGCTTGAATTTATTTCAGTTTGTAATTACACAATCACCAGTGTGGTTGTTTGATAAATGCTCTTTTTCTTATAAGACTGTAAGCTCAGTGCCTGACCCAGAACAGGCTTTTCCTAAACATTTGCTGATGAATAATCTCGAGTCTCCTGGACTTTGCAAGGTGATTTAGACCCTAGCAACTGTCTTCTAAACTCAGTAATCAAGAGTCCTCCTCATGTAGGCCCTGCTCCAGTGTCAAAGGTCATAAATATCTTAATATGTGGTTTCTTTCGCCCACGAGCACGTGAAGATGCTAATGCTTTTGGTGGTGTCCTGCATTACACTGTAACCTCCTCAAATAAAGGCCCACTTCTGAACTGTCTCAGGGGCTCTTAATATTATATCCAACGGACACAATATTTTTTTATAAGAAAGATATAAAATTATAGTATGACAATGTCATGTCCTAAAAAATGTTAGTCAATGAAATAAATAATCATAGCCATTAAGAAATTTATTTCCCTAAGGAATTTTAGAAAATGGTCCATGCATGCTGTAGCTCAAACCTCTTGTAGGTGACCTAGGTCCTCACACGGCTTATTTTGGAAAATATTGCTGGAGTGGTTAGGGTGGAAAAGTTCCTTCGGAATGCTGAGTGAGGCTGAACAGGATGTGGTTCTCTTAACAGATGCAGTTAACTGTTCTATGCTTTCTCCCCAGGAGTACAGGCCTACCATCTTCTTGCATATGTTGTAATTGACAAACACTGGCTGTTACTAAGTGCCTGAAGGTTTTGTTTAGCATTTTGTGGATTGAAACACACTAGTCGTGACAACGCTTGTTGTGAAGTTCAGGGCTTTAAGATGACTTTTGCATTCATGAGTGTTTCCAAACAGTAGTCTTTGGTAGCTCAGTAGCCTGGCAGAGTCATAGACAGGTTTTATGGGTGTTTCCCTCGAGGACACTAGATATTCCAGGGAAACCCTCCTTTATGTGACCTCTTTCATATTCCTTCAAAAATAAATGGCTTTCTCGTATGTCTTTCACAAAGACCCCAGGCCCTGGAAACTTCATAGAGGTGGGTATCTGTCCAAACTCTGGAATAATTCTTTCAGAAAGCAGGTATTATGGCATGAATAGGACAGAAACAGAACCAGAGGTTACATACTGACCCACAGCCCAAACCCATCAAATCTGCTCTGCAGATGTGTTTATTGGGATCATATGGTGTTTTTATTTTTTTACATTTAAATTAGTTACCCAGGCAAAAACTGGGAATTTTTACTTCAAACAGCCCAAATATAGGACTTGTCTTGAAAAATTAGAGTAATGAGGCCATGCTGGGATCCATATTTCTGCATTGGCAGCCATCAGTGGAGCTGAGAGCTGTTCCCTTCTGGATGGAGAAGGACTCCAGGCATGACCGCTATCTCTGGCCTCAGGCATTCATCTGAGTAACCTTCAAAACCCCAAGATAGGGCTTTCCTGGTGGCGCAGTGGTTAAGAGTCTGCCTGCCAATGCAGGGGACACGGGTTCGAGCCCTGGTCTGGGAAGATCCACGTGCCACGGAGCAACTAAGCCCGTGCGCCACAACTACTGAGCCTGAGCTCTAGAGCCCATGAGCCACAACTACTGAAGCCTGTGCTCTGCAATAAGAGAAGCTACTGCAATGAGAAGCCCACTCACTGCAACCAAGAGTAGCCCCCGCTCACCACAACTAGAGAAAGCCGGCGTGCAGCAACGAAGACCCAACGCAGCCAAAAATAAGTAAGTAAAAAAACAAAAACAAAAACCCAAGATAGGCTATGAGATTGAGAATAATGGCATAGTGGATAATTATGAAGGAGACAGACTTCTATACTTAAATCACAGGGTCTCTTTGATAAACACATGCAACAGTTGTTCAACAGACCAGAGATGAGTTGATAATCTTTGTAGTCTAGAAACAGAAGAACAATAAAAACTGCCTCCTGTTAACCATCTCTTCTGGTGGTTCTTTGGTGGTTCTTTGTTGTTGCTATCTGTTCTGGTCAGAGGTCAAACAACATTGGAGTTGGGCGGAAGGAAACTCTGTAAAGTGTCAAAGGCCAAATCTTTTTTTTTTTTTTTAAATATTTAATTTAATTAATTAATTTATTTTTGGCTGTGCCGGGTCTTTATTGTGGCATGCGGGATCTTTGTTGTAGCATGCAGGATCTAGTTCCCTGACCAGGGATTGAACCCCGGCCCCCTACGTTGGGAGCGTGGAGTCTTACCCACTGGACCACCAGGGAAGTCCCCCAAGGGGACATACCAACTCTTAAATGTCAAACTCCACTACTGTCCTGGGGGAGCCTATCATTCGTTCCTGGGCCGCCTCCTGCTTCCCTTAGAATTTTGAGAAGGAGAATGAAATAATCTGAACCAAACACATCTCTGGGCAGCCTTTCCAACATATTTGGACTACAAAGAATGCTTCTGTACTTAATCTTGCTTTGCACAGCTGCATGGAAAAGATTGTTTAACTCTCTTTTGTATATTTTGTCTTTTGGGAAACCCTATCAGGAAACTTATGATCATCTCTTGGAAGTCGCAGTTACCCGGGAGCCGTTAAACCACTATCGGAATGTGGCCGAGGCTGCCCGGGGTGAACGTGCAGCAACTCTGGTCAAATTTGAATCTGCTCAGTCTGAGGTGAGAGTCTGCGTCTTCATAACTCACAAATGGCCTTGTTAGCTTCTTATGGAGCGAGCAGAGTATAGAGGTGATTAGAAATAGGACAAAGGGAAACAGCTTTAAACTCTTTGGCAAAGTTTATGCTTATTCTCTTATTGTGCCCCTACCCTCTAGCTGTGGAGAACTCCTGAAAGGCTGTGCATTTGCCTTGCTGCAAAGCAGGGTGACGTGGGCTGGATTCTGGATCTCAGGGGAGCTCTACATCCTCGAGAGCACCTGGGGACACCTGGGGACTTCGGGTTTGGGCTGTGTGGGCTTTGGATGGCTGTAAGCATCCCTGGGAGTAGCTGCCTCTAACGTGGATTGCTTGCAATCTGAAGCCCTGGGGATGGAAATCTGAATCCCTTTCTTGTGGTTCTGATTGTCTGGGGGAAATTCTAGGAAGATGATTGGGATCCATTTACCCTCTGGGCTGGATCAGGTCTATTGTGGAGTTTCTGGGAGATTCTCTCTAGACTCACTGTGCTTATAGCCTGATGGCCCCAAGGAATCCTAGGCTTGCCTGTGAGGTAACTAGCAGTCTTAGCAGTCTCACTAGGCTGCCAGGATCCCACTGAAAGATGAGTTGATTGTGTGTGTGTGTGTGTGTGTGTGTGTGTGTGTGTGTGTGAATAAATGTATGCATGCATACTTACAGTTCCAAAAAAACAGATGCATTCATAAAGTTTTCTAATGGGGGTGGATCTGGTAGCTTAATAAGGCACATACTGTGTTCAGCAATTTTTTTTTTTGCGGTACGCGGGCCTCTCACTGCTGTGGCCTCTCCCGTTGCGGAGCACAGGCTCCGGACGCGCAGGCTCAGCGGCCATGACTCACGGGCCCAGCCGCTCCGCGGCACGTGGGATCTTCCCGGACCGGGGCACGAACCCGCGTGCCCTGCATCGGCAGGCGGACTCTCAACCACTGCGCCACCAAGGAAGCCCCTGTGTTCAGCATTTTGATGCCACAGAATTCATAAAAGTTAAAACGTTTCCTTTGTATAAATCCTATAATGATTTTCCTTTTCTCCTATATTTTTTCCAGAAATCCGAGTATTATTTTTCTTTATCACCCACAATAAGGGTCCAGAAGGCCAGGGGGAGAAATGCTGTGATATATCACATAGTCTGTATTGACTTGGGAAACAGCTATGGCCATGAAATTCCAAATAGCTTACCTTGCAGCTTCCTTGTTTCATCATGAGCAGCAATAGCAGTAATACAGATTTAGAAAATGAATTCTCATTGCAAAATATTTTATTGCTTTTTGCAAAATACACCACACATGTCTCTTGAGTGAGACTCAATTACCACAAGACATTGCTCAATTGTTTTTTGAAAAAGACAGACTATGAAGTCCACTATTTAGGCATAATTTCCCAGCTGGTAATATGGAAACAAATATGAAGAAAAAAAAAGTGAAGTCGGAGGAAGTCATGAATAAAAGATTGAAATTTTAAATTATGATTTTGGGGTTTTTTCAGGGTACTTCCAACTTATACCATTGACATCTTTTCCCTCTTTTTACTTCTTTTCCATGTTAGCTTCGAGAACTGCGATCCAAGATGCTTTCCAAAGAAGTTTCCTGTCAAGAGTTGAAAGTTGAAATGGAGAACTACGGAGAAAACAATGCCAGAAAATCGTCTCTCCTCACCTCTTTGAGAGACAGAGTTCAGGAGCTAGAAGAAGGATCAGCGGCACTCTCCACTTCTAAAATTAGAACTAAAATCACAGCTCAGTCTGCAATCAAGGAGAACCAGGAGTTAAAGAAGAAAGTTGTAGAACTGGACGAGAAATTGCAGTGAGGACATTTCAATATACTTCTCAGTGGAGCTAGTGTTAAAATACTAACTTTTTTTTTTAACTTAAAAAAATAAATTTATTAATTTATTTTTGGCTGCGTTGGGTCTTCGCTGCTGCACGCAGGCTTTCTCTAGTTGCGGTGAGCGGGGGCTGCTCTTTGTTGCAGTGCGCGGGCTTCTCATCGCAGTGGCTTCTCTTGTTGCGGAGCACGGGCTCTAGGCGCACGGGCTTCAGTAGTTGTGGCACGCAGCCTCAGTAGTTGTGGCTCACGGGCTCTAGAGTTCAGGCTCAGTAGTTGTGGTTCATGGGCTTAGTTGCTTTGCAGCATGTGGAGTCTTCCCGGACTAGGGCTTGAACCCGTGTCCCCTGCATTTTTAAAAAAAAAAAAAATCATTGACCCCACGTATCTTTGGAGTCTTGAAAATTTTTTTCTAAGCTCATTTCTAAATGTCACCGAGAATCTTAACAAACATGGAGTTGTCCTAAGCATGTTTATGCCCTATTGATTAGGGTTGCAAATTCTTAGATATATACAATTTGGAAGATTTCCTCTAAGTAGAGGTTTAAGTGGAGGTGGTGAAATAGTGCACAGGGGGAAAGGTTTATTCAGAAGTTAGTTATTAAAATACCCCGGAAACCCAGAACACCCCAGACCACCCTGAACACTCCTCATTAGGGTTTATTGCCAGTTTATGCAGAGAACTCAGGAAATCTAGGTTTTCTACCCTTAGTTCTGACAAAAGGTGATTATTGAGATAAAATTGGGAGCTACCTGTTCTTAAGATACACTTTAAAAATTCTGTGTATAATAACTTAAATCACTTTACTAATAAAATACTTGATAATTGTTTTACTTATTTCATCTTATAAAGATAAAAACAAAAACCCAATGCTTCTAGCTCCTGTCCTCTTTCTCTCCTTCCATGTACTGCCAAACTCCTGGAACATGTTTATATGTACTCACTGTACCAGTTTCTCTCCTTTCTCAGATCTACTCCACTGAAGCCACTCATTAAGGTGACCAGTGACCGTGCATTGCAAATTCAATGATCAGTCCTATCTTACTTGATCTTCCAGTACATGAACCAACAGTTGGCTTTTCTCTCTGAACCACTTTCTTGTTTTAGCGTCCAGGACACTGCGCGTGCCTGCTTTTGATCTTTCCTTTCTAGCTGCTCTGTCATAGTCTCTTGCTTTTGTCCTCCTCATCTCCTTGACTTCCAAGTACTGGAGTGCCCCAGGGCTCAGTCCTTGACTCTCTTCTCCTATCTATCTAAATTCACTCTCATCCAGTCTCATGACTTAAAGTATGATCTACATGCTCGTGACCCCCCAGGAGCATGTAGTTTCTAGATCTAGCCTGGACCTCTTCCCAGCGCTCAAGACCCACATATCTTCTGACTTACTGGGCATCTCCATGCGGATATCTAACAGGCATCTAAAACGGAACATGTCCAGAATACCTCCTGGTGTTTCCACAAAATCCTCCTGTGCTTTTCCTAATCTCGTTTAATGATAATTCCATTCTTCTAGTTGATCAGGGCCAAAATCTTGGATCATCCTTGTTTCTCTTTCCTTGATCCTTCAGTAAATCTCATCATCTATCTCTGCCGTCCAAATAAATCTAAATTTTGACAACTTCCCATTGCCACTAACCTGATCTTAGCGACTACATCTAAAATTTCACCCCACTCCTCCCATATGTTTCTTACTCCTTTTCCTGCTTAATTGTTTTTGTCTCCAGCCCTTTTATAATATACTATACATTTTACATACATTTATTTTTTGATTATTGTCCATCTTCCCAACTAGAATGTAAGCCCCATGAGGGATGTTTATCTGTTTTGTTTACTACTGTATCCTTAGCACCTTTTTTTTTTTTTTTTTTGCGGTACGCGGGCCTGTCACCGTTGTGGCCTCTCCCGTTGGGGAGCACAGGCTCCGGACGCGCAGGCTCAGCGGCCATGGCTCACGGGCCCAGCCGCTCCGTGGCATGTGGGATCCTCCCAGACCGGGGCGCGAACCCGGTTCCCCTGCATCGGCAGGCGGACTCTCAACCACTGTGCCACCAGGGAAGCCCTTTAGCACCTTTAAGCATAGTAAGTAGCATAGTTAGTGCCCAATAAATATTTATTAAACAAATGAGTAATAAAATGATATATATTCATTATAAGAAAGTTTTTAAAGATATAATAAAGGGCCCCCCAAGTTAAAATTACTCACAACCTTACGATTCCAGAAATGCTATAGTTAACATTTTGTTGAACAGATCTTCAGACAGTTGTACATAAATGGCATCATGTAGTGAACTATTTTTCCTGAATAATTTGTTGTAAATACTTAAAAAGTCGTTCATTGTATCATTTTTAATGGCCAGTGATATTCCATTGCCTGTTAATATCATAATTTACTTAACCAGTTCTTTTTGCTCTTTCCTTTAGGCACTTAGGTTAGTTACACTCAAAAAATTATTATAAACCAAGATGCAGTGAGTACCCATGTGCATTCATATTTTCACATTTATGTGATTATGCCTTTATGATAGATGCCTGGGACTTTGTTGGGTCAAAGTGAAATGCAAATAGAAGTGGAAATAATTTAGAAACTCCTGGAACAGAGAAGTAAGACTGAAATCTTAGAGTAAATGTATAGAATCATATACATAAATAAATCAGAGCCATAGCATTAACTATGACTTAAATGAGTGAGAGAGACTGAATAAATATTACCTTTCATATGCTGAAAATAAGAACTTAGAGATATATTGATGTTGGTCTTTTATTGTTATACATTTTTTCTAAATAGAAATATGATGTGCTTTTGAGTATATGCAATTAACATGCTTTGTTAATCTTTGAACAGCGTGAAAGAATTGCAGTAAACACTCAAGATGGTAAAAAGGGAAAGCAATAATCATGTTTATTATCTAGGGTACTAAAAAATGATGCCAAATTATTGAAATGATCCTAATTTGCCTTTAAAATATGTCTGCTTTTTATGATCTCTTAGTTTTTAACATTTAAAGAATTAGAAATAGACTATGCTATTTTAGCAGACCTATCTGAGATTTGAAATAAAATATTCACAGCAGAGCATAAATTGACTGCTTTTCCTTGACTGGCCCATTCCAATACTCTTTAAAAATTCTGGATGTGCAAAAACTAATAGTGATCTTTGCTGATGATTGAACACCTCTCTTGTCCAGGGGTGGGCACATCCCCTGCTTCTGATGTATTTTTTTTAACATCTTTAATGATGTATTTTTTATTATAGTTATGCTTGGCCATGAGCCAGGGAAAGCTCTAAGTAACCCTTATGGATCATTGTGTAGTGACCAAAGCATGGTCTCTAGACCCAATGTAGCATCACTCTCTTTCTTCCCCATGAAGCCACAACAGAGACTCATGGCTGAGTGGATCCATGTGTGATCTAGAGAACCACCTTCCACTTCTGCAGATCCTAAAATGTCAGGAACAGGAGGCAGATAATCTGTCTCCCTTGCTAGGATGCTGTAAAGATCTCCCTGCATTTCTGCAAAGTGTACGTGCCCCAGAGTTGTTTCCACTTTTCTCCGTCTTTAACTGGGCTTGCAAGGCGATATCGTGCTCTGTGTCTGGGAAACGTGTTGTGTTGAAATGATTATTGGTTATTTCCCGACAGAGAGCTTGAGTTCTGAACTTTGATGAATGTTATCTTCTTTGGTGTTAAAACTTGACTTGTTATTTGCCCGACAGAAAATGTTTAAAGGAAAACGAGGAGAATAAGGATCAAGTCTCACAGAAATGCAGGAAACATGAGGAATTTCTGGCTCAACTTCATGACTGCTTAGACCCAGGGAAGAAGAATGAAAAGGCATCAGATGAAGATTTAATTCTAAAGGTATTTGTATGAAGATTAAAAAGACTATACATTTAGTGGTCATTCTGAAGTGTGCCTTAAAGGAAGAGCTGTGGTTGAGTCTGGGGGTGCAGGAGAACAGGACAGGAGCCCTAGTACAGTATTAATTGGCTGTGTGACCTGGGAAAAACCATATCACCTCTCTGAGCCTCAATTCCAAGATCCTTTCTAGCATTATTTGAGATTAATTATTCTCCAGAAGGGATTGATTGTTTTGTCTAAAATGTATTTAGGTTGTCAAATACAACTAATCATTCATTTTAATGATTTGTTTTAGGAAGATTTTTGTTTGTTTGGTTTAGTTACAGATAGAAACACAAACACACACACAACCAAAACCAAAACCAGCTGTGTGTCATTTTTGGGATACTTTTTGAGCATAAGGTTAAGATTATCTCTAAAGTACTTTTAAATTTTACACTAAAGCCAAATAAATAAAAATCCTACTTTAATGGTAGGTTGCCATTGAGATGGAAATTAATTATATCACTACTTGGACTGTAGTGATTCATTAGAGAGCCTGAAGCTATTTGAATGGACACCATATCTTTGCTCATTTATAGACCTTTCATATCCTTGCTTCCTGATAGACTTCCATGCAGCCATTCTTTTTTTTAAAACATATTATTTATGTATTTAAATGGAAGTATAGTTGATTTACAATGTTGTGTTAGTTTCAGGTGTACAGCAAAGTGATTCATATACATATGATTCAGTAATATATATATGTATTATATATATATATTCTTTTTCAGATTCTTTTCCCTTATAAGTTATTATAAATTATTGAGTATAGTTCCCTGTGCTGTAAAGTAGGTTCTTGTTGGTTATCTATTTTATATATAGTAGTGTGTATATGTTAGCCTCAAACTCCTAAGTTATCGCTCCCCCCTCCCCCTTTGGTTACCATAAATTTGTTCTCTATGTCTGTGGATCTATTTCTATTTTGTACATAAGTTCATTTGGATATTTTTTTTTTTTAGATTCCACATATAAGCGATAGCATATGATATTTTTCTTTCTCTGTCTGGCTTACATCACTTAGTATCATAATCTCTGAGTCCATCCATGTTGCTGCAAATGGCATTATTTCATTCTTTTCTATGGCTGAGTAATATTCCATTGTGTATATATACCACATCTTCTTTATCCATTCATCTGCTGATGGACATTTAGGTTGCTTCCGTGTCTTGGCTATTGTAAACAGCACTGCAGTGACCACTGGGGATGCAGCCATTCTTTTTTTTTTTTATTTTTAAAATACGAGGACTCCCATATTTTTTTAAAAAATTAATTAATTAATTATTTTTTTTTTGGCTGTGTCGGGTCTTCGTTTCTGTGCGAGGGCTTTCTCTAGTTGCGGCAAGCAGAGGCCACTCTTCATCGCGGTGCGCGGGCCTCTCACTATCGCGGCCTCTCTTGTTGCGGAGCACGGGCTCCAGACACACAGGCTCAGTAGTTGTGGCTCATGGCCCTAGTTGCTCCGTGGCATGTGGGATCTTCCCAGACCAGGGATCGAACCCGTGTCCCCTGCATTGGCAGGCAGATTCTCAACCACTGCGCCACCAGGGAAGCCCGATGCAGCCATTCTTAAAGGCCTCCCCTCAGTGGGTTATTAGTAAGCGTGCCACATGAACTCTGTGAAAGCTGCGAAATGATAACATTTTGCTTCAGGAAGTTCCACCTCACTCATGGGTTTTGGTTGATCAGGCCTGGGGTCTGTCTGATACCCTCAAGGTGCTGGATTCAGCTCCTCCTCCTCTTCCCTGTTGCTAAAATGTGACCAGGAGCCTGGCAATAAAAGTCCACTTCACATTGTAGTTTGGGGGGTTATCTTTAAAGCCAAGTGGTGGGGAAAAGAAAAGGAAATTAAGAAGCTTCTTCTTTCAGGCACCCTTTCCCTCATCAGAGACAATCTCCAGGTGCTCATCTGGGTGTTAATACTGTATTAATCTTGCCTTTTTGTATTCTGTACTTCGAATGCTTTGACATCTGGGGCCTTGTTGGCCCAGGAAAGACTGGGTCCCAGGATTAGCCAGTTCCTAGTAAATGACTCTCCTGGGTGCACAGCTTTCATATGCAAACCAACCAATACAGAGCCCATACCCCAGCCACTTCTTCTATCAGTCAGGCTTTTATACTCTGGCCACTATCCAACTAATCACCCCAGGGTCAGGTGCCAGACAACTAGAGATGGCTCCTACACTCCAGAACCCACTGAAATTACTCAAACTAGGCAATTCTAAGCTTGCTTACCCTGCCTCACCCGTTCCTTCCTGTGGAAAACATGTTTTCCCCTGGCTCTCTCTGTCTCCTGACCAGCCCAGGTGCTCCCTGGGTGGCCCTGCATGGCATGGTGTGCCCCTTCCTCTCAGAAACTGTGAGTAACACAGTTTCAGTGTCTCCTGATCTGTTGGCCTCACGATACTTGAATGATAATATAACCTATATTTTTAAACAGATACTGGGACCCTAGAGTTTTAGCATATCCCAATCACCTGAGGAGGTCCCTGTCTTAAAAAAAAAACAACCAAAAATCTCGCTGGCCAAGAGCAAAAAGGCTACTGTCTTGAACACTCACTAGGTGTTCCCCTGAGAAGGTGAACAAAACCACTGCAATTTCAAAGCCATTCCCTTACTTTTATCGCCCTTATAACCACATGTACACACACACTCTAAGGAAACAGTAGAAAAGAAGGGATTCCTTATTTGACATTCATTCATCCATTTCCCATACATTTAGTGAGTGATTACAGTATGCTAGACGCTGTTCTGGGTGCTGGGATACAGCAGTGAATGAGACAACACTGAGTCTGTGCCCTCCTAGAGCTTCCATTGTTGTGGTTAAAGATGCTGAGGAAATAAACACATATCCAGTATTATCCCATGTAATGAAAAGTGCAAAGAAGAAAAACAAATCAGGATATGGGGAAAGAGAGTGAAGCAGGTTAGAGGCATGGGATGCTACTTTAGGTAGACTGGCTGAGGAGTGCCCCTCTGAGATGGGGACTTTGAAAGGATGTTGGAGAGGAAGCATACAGATATGAGGAAAAGTGTTCAAGAGAGAGGGAACAGCACTGAGTCAGGAGCAGGGCACCATGTTGGCAAATTGCTGAGGCTAAAAGATATGTCACTTCCCCTGATTGTCCTAACACAAATGCTGACCCTGTCATGAGGAGTTTCGGGTCTTTCTACAGGCATCCTTGAGCTGTCTGTGTGGCTGTTTCCCTGGGGCCAAGGAGCCTGGTTGGTTTTATTTTCCCTCCTTATAAGTCATACAAGTCTTATTCTCTCAGCTAACCACTCGAATACATTGTTTGAGCATGTTATTCAGGATTTTTCTATGCTTATATTAATAAGAAGGATTTTCTTTTCAAAAAAGAGAGTACTGCTTTCTTCTCTGTATGTCCCCACCCCGTGCCAGGTAACGCCTTGCAGGCAGTTGGTGCCAGTGGATGTGGGCTGAATAGAACACCCTTGCTTCCTTGCCTGCTGTAACTGTAGGAACATCACCGGCCCTTGAGTATTTAGCAGCCAGGGGCTTGTTGATGCTTGTTCTGTCTGGAAGTTTTTGGCTGAACTCTCATCATTGTTGCCTTGTAGCTACCTGTTGATTAATTTTCGTTTGACCACTGGTCTGCACATAACAAGAGCATTTAGAGGCTGCCTTTGAAAAAGTTATCTTTTGAGTGGATGGAGGGATAGCTCTTTTCCTGTATTCATGTGATAATGCAATCATTGGGGTTTATGGATCAGAATTGCTTAGAGTGGTATGAAATTATTAATTTTTACGGGACAGCTGTAATTGCTTTCTCTTCAGCTTGGAGAGCTGTGCAAGGAAAATGCATTGGTGAAAGGACAAATTGTTACTCTTGAAGAGACTAAAAATGTCCATGAGATGGAGGCAAAAGCTAGCAGAGAAACAATCATGAGGCTGGCTTCAGAAGTAAACAGAGAGCAGAAAAAAGCTGCCTCCTGCGTTGAAGAGAGAGACAAGCTGAACCAGGTACAGTATGTGGAGCGTGTGTGTGTGCATCTGTGATCATGTTTATGAAGCAGAAATTGAAAGCCAGATGTGGACGAGCACACTAGTGTTATTGACTTTAATTTCAAAGGCTCCTCTCAACAGGAGGTCTGGGGCCCCATGGGAGTCAGTGACCTGATCTGGCCATTGGATACAGTTTTTTTCTGATTAGAAAAAAAGAAATACAAAACACTTGAAAGTAAAAAGTTTGTAGCTAGTACGTCTTATTTGGTTAAGCTGTAAGGATTACAAAATTTTTAAATTAATTTTTGAACGAATAGGTAATGCAGTCACAAGATACAAAATTCTAAATGGACACAGGGGAATGTGATGAGAAGTTATCCCCCAATCCCTTCCCCCCAGCCACCCAGTTGGTCTCTCCAGAGGCAACCTGTTAACAACATCTTATATACTTTTCTAGAAATATTCTACATATATATATGCATATGTTTATTCTTTTAATTTATTTTTAACACAAATGGCAACATACTCTGCACCTCTATGTTTTTCTTTCTATTTACTTTTAAAAAAATTGGTAAGACACTACACACTATTATACACAAGGCTGCTATGAATAATCTATCAGTTCTCATATGTGAGACTATATCAGCAAGACAAAAATCCTAGAAGTATACAAAAAAAAAAAAAAAAATCCTAGAAGTAGACTTGTTTGGTCAAAGGATATGGGGTTTGTAATTTTGAGAGACATTGCCAAAGGGAAGTGACTCTTTTTTTTTTTTTTTTTGGTACGCGGGTGTCTCACTGTTGTGGCCTCTCCCGTTGCGGAGCACAGGCTCCGGACGCGCAGGCTCAGCGGCCATGGCTCACGGGCCCAGCCGCTCCGCGGCATGTGGGATCTTCCCGGACCAGGGCACGAACCCGTGTCCCCTGCATCGGCAGGCGGACTCTCAACCACTGCGCCACCAGGGAAGCCCCGGAAGTGACTCTTAATTCCAAACTTTTATTTATCCAATGAATTGCTTTACCTTTTATTTAAATTAGCTGGAGCCTGTTTGAGCATGGGAATTAATACTGTATTTTTTTAACGCTATATAATCCTTTAATTATATTTTTAAAATTTTGTGTCAAGGAAACTAATTATGGGATTAATAATAACAATGAATTTCCAAAAGCAAAAGTGAGCTAGTGCAATCAGTTAGTAAAATACGTAGGAGAAAGTGGAAGAGTAAAGGAGATGGAGTTTAAAATTAAGGGATGACTAATGCTGAAAAAGAGAGGCTCCATGAAGGGTGAAGTTTCAGTGGTGTCCCACAGGCTGTGACGGGGGTTCTGGAGCCTGCAGGATGCAGTAGAAGGAGCCATCTTTGTGGGATCATCTCTTAGGTCTTCCAGGTCTACAGTGATCTCACTGCCAAGCTGAGGTGAGATGGGAAGTTGGAATATGAGAGTGATCCACAGTAATGATAATGATTTCTATTTCCCCCAGTTCTCTGTATCAAAAGCCCTTCTTACCACTGGATTTCTTCTTCTGTCACATTAACTTTGTGAAATGAGTAAAAATTTTATCACTGTTATCAAGTCACTTCAATCATTTGAGTACCTTGTCTTAGTCTACTTCGGCTATTATAATAAAATGCCATACACTGGGTGGCTTAAAAAACAGACATTTATTTCCTGTAGTTCTGGAGGCTGGGAGGTAATTACATTTAGTGACCTCATCTAAATGTAATTACCTCTCAATGGTCCCATCTCCAGACACCATCACGTTGGATGCTGGGGCTTCAGCATATGAATTTTGAGGGGACACAATGCAAATAACTCAGTTATTTTTCTCCAAATTTTTCTTACAAAATATTTCAAACATGTATAGGCAGGAATACAATGAACATCCATTTATTACCCACCTAAATGCAACAGTTGTTAGCATTTTGCTCTATTTGCTTTATTACTTTATATACACACACACACACAAACACACACACACACAAAATAGGTTTAGACATCGTATGTATTGTTTCTGACTACAGCAGCATATATATTCTAAGAATAAGGACATTACCGTACATAATCACAATACCATTATCACATCTAAAAGTCAACAGTAATGCCACAATATCATCCTTGGAGGTTATCAGACCCACACGTTTTTGGTACTCCTTAAGAGGAGTAATTTAATCCCCCTCCCCTTGTGGGCTGGATGAATTGACTCACTTCCAGTGAGTGGACTATGTCAGAAGTGGTGGGATCTCACTTATGAGATTGGGTTATGAAAACACTGTGGCTTTTGTCTTAGATACACTTTCTTGAATTCCCTTGCATCATTGCATTTGAGGAACACCAGCTGTCATGTGGTGGGGCACTCAGGTAGCCAGTTGCATGGCCCAGGTGCCCAGGTACCGAGGCCTATCAGCTGCCATGTGAGTGAGCTTGGAAGTGAATCCTTCAGATGATCTTGAGATGACAGTAGTGCTGGTCAACAGCTTGACCATAACCTTCTGAGAGACCTTGAGTCAGAAACACTCAGCTAAGTCAGTCCCAGATTTCTGGCCCATAGTGCTGCGAGATAATAAATGTTTGTTGTGTTAAGCCACTAAATTTGGGCTAATTTGTTACACAGCAATAGATAATCAATAACCATCTAATATTGACATTCACATTTTATCATTTTCTACAAGAATGTCTTTTATAGCTGTTTTCTTCCCCAAACTGGGGCTCAGTCTAGGTTCATTCATTGCATTTATTTGTTATGTTTAGCCTTTTATAGTTTTTCAAAAAATATTATTGACTTGTACAGAGTACAGAGCAGTGGTCTGATTGTTTCTTCAAGATGTTATTTAACTTGCTTATCTGTGCCCTATACACTTAAAGTTGGATCTAGGGGCTGTATTGGATTCAGGTTAAACCTTTTTTTAAAAAAATTAATTAACTAATTTTTGGCTGTGTTGGGCCTTCGTTGCTGCACGTGGGCTTTCTCTAGCTGCGGCGAGCGGGGGCTACTCTTTGTTGTGGTGAGTGGGCTTCTCACTGCGGTGGCTTCTCTTGTTGCAGAGCATGGGCTCTAGGCGTGCGGGCTTCAGTAGTTGTGGCATGCGGGCTCAGTAGTTGTGGCTCGTGGGCTCTAGAGCACAGGCTCAGTAGTTGTGGCGCACGGGCTTAGTTGCTCTGCGGCATGTGGGATCTTCCCAGACCAGGGATTGAACCTGTGTCCCCTGCATTGGCAGGCAGATTCTTAACCACTGCACCACGAGGGAAGTCCCCAGGTTAAACCTTTTTGGGAAGAATATTTCAAAGTTGTATACTTCATATTGCATTGCATTAGAAACAGATAGTGTTAGATTTTTCTGTTGTTGCTGAAACTAAATTTGATTGCCCATATCTTTAGTGTAAAGGTACATTTTTTTCCCCTGCAGTTAAGTAAGGTATCTGTGGGGTGATCATTGGCAGGTTATTTCTGTTCCACATCAAGTTGACCTAGTGATGTTATCATCCATTGACTCTTTTCTGGATTAACTTACATCAGGGGTGGCAAAGTGGTAATATTCTAATTTCATCCTTCCTTCTACTTATTAGTTGACATTCTTACGTAAAGAAAAGCTTTTTGTTTTCTTACCTTTTATTTTCAATTCTATGGACACATGGATTTTTATTTATTGATACTTACTATGTTATAATCAGTTATTCTCCTTTTGGCTTTCCAATCCTCCATGTTTGGCTAGGACGAGTCCCTACAAGATGGTCTCTGTGACCTTATAACCTGACTCCTTTAGTCTTTCAATGCTTCCTTGCCTTTTGACAGAAGATGATATCTTAGGCTCACTTACAATTTTCAGACCACAGAACTAAAAGCAGCCTATTCTCTATGGAGCTTTGACTCCTTTTACTGGGGAATGGTGCTTTGAAACCAAGATTCAGGTTTAGGTGTGCTCATTGCTATTGGGGTGTCATTGCTTTCAGTGGACAGAGCTAGAAATACTTTTTTTAGTAATAAATTAATACTGGTATTTTTAATTAAAAGTAATATTCTAGAGTTAATTAGAATATTACTTTTAAATAAAATTAATTAATTTAAAAATTTAAAATTAGTTAATTTATGAATAAATTAATATCTTTTAACTTTATATTAGTATCTTTTGGATCCTAACAATAATATTTACTCATTTGCTTTGTCTTACAATATACATAAAATTATTTCAAAATTACACTTTCAATATTCTACCTATAAGTAAACCTTCTTAGTGAAGTTTAAGACTCTCAGACTTTTTATGTTAGTACTATCAGCAATCATTAGTATAATAGTCACCATTTATCAGTCGCTTGCCATTAGCATAGTCATTTTTCTAAGTGCTCAGAGGGGTTATGTACTTTGCTCAAGTATGCACAGCTATTAACTGGCAAAGTGACTTGAACCCTGGTCATTATGTTGTTGTGCTTTTATCAGTAATCCCCTTCACATGTATATTCACAGCTACGTCCAACATACAAGTCTGGTGCCAAATACTATTTGTCAGTGGAACAATAAAAATAAGTAGCTATGCAAATTTCCTCAGTGAATGAATGATTTTAATTTGATTATAGATAGTAGTTATTAAATTATCAAGCCTTGAAAATTATGAAGAATTGAGTTTGTCTATAAAAGTGCGTTTCTGGGGGCTTCCCTGGTGGCGCAGTGGTTGGGAGTCCGCCTGCCGATGCAGGGAACAGGGGTTCGTGCCCCAGTCCGGGAGGATCCCACATGCCGCGGAGTGGCTGGGCCCATGAGCCATGGCCGCTGAGCCTGCGCATCTGGAGCCTGTGCTCCACAACGGGAGAGGCCACAACAGTGAGAGGCCCGCGTACCACAAAAAAAAAAAAAAAAAAAGTGCGTTTCTGGAGATGAGCAGTAGGAAATGACAATGTATTGCAAGAGCACATTAAAAATACAGAACTTATTCCTCTTTTATATGTGTCTTTACTTGTAAATGACTGATGATGCAATGTTGTTCAGACTTGTGAAACACATTCACTTTGGGATCAAGTTCCTGCCAAAATAATACAAATTATTAAAAAAATATGGGCAATAAAAAACTTGAGGTCTTTAATAAAGTGCTCATTCATGGGATTATGACTCCAAAGATTTACTACTGAAAAACACTGTCAAGTGGTTTTACTCACACATTAACGGTTTCAAGAAGAGTTTTCATAATGCTTTCTAAAACTCTGTTTTTGAGGTTGGAAACTTACTTTATTAATAAAGTCCAGAATGACTGCAGAGGTAGAAGTATCCACAGGGCTGGGGTGCTACTTCTACCAAACTCAGCTTTTCTTATTATCTTAATGTTTTTTTTTAAGTTACTTTATGAAAATTCCCAAATAAAAATCCAGGTGATTTATTATACACATGGATAATATATTATTTGACAGTCTTTAATAGTTAAAATTGCAGTACGTTTTAAAAACTTTTATAGATTGGCACCTTTTGTTGTTGTTGTTGTCTCGAAATAATCTAATGCTGAGAAAAGTAGTCACTTTATCTACATTAGCCACACACGTTTGCTACAGATCAGACATTTCAATCAGTGAATCAGAAATTAAACTTACATAATGGATTTAAAACAGCTTATTTTCCTGCACACTGTTCACATTTTCCTTAATTCTAGTGGCTAGAATTGAAGCTAGGAAGGAATATTGGTTTTGGAGTCAGCAGGCTTGGTTTGGAAGGATGTCCCTTCTGCTTTCTTGGTTTGTTGTCTACAGCAGAGTGTGTAAGAGGGGAGAGGCTAAGAGAGACACACTGAGCAGGGTGGCTCAGAGGCGAAGCTCTTGGGTTTTTAATATAGGCTCCGGAATCATTTGGCTGTGTGATCTGAGGCATATGACTTTACCTCTTTGAACTTCAGTTTCTTGTATGTAAAATGGGAAAATAATTTAAGGATCTACCTCTTCCAGTTATCGTTAGGATTGAATGATGTAATCTACATATGGTACTCAAGACAAGCCCAGCACATAACTGATGCTCAGTGTTTTAATCTCCTTTTCCTAGTTATTTACTTTTATCTAGGGATTAAAATAAATGTATGGTTATTTTAAGAGTACAGACATATGGAAAGAGTTCCTGGAAGTGAGAAATTATCAGACAGGATAAATTACTAAAGAAGTTAAAGATCTCTTTATAATCATAGAATCACAATGTTGGAAGTGACCCTAAGGTCTTTGAGAATCTAGATCATCTAACTCTCTATTGGAAATAAGAATCATCTCTAAAATGTCCCTGTCTAGCTAGTACCCAGCCTTCCCTTGAACTCCTCCAGAGGCAGGGAACTCACAGGAGGTCCACCTCCTCTGTGCAGTCTTAATTATTTGACAGTTCTTCACGGTAGCAAGTCAGGATCAGAATCCCTATAATTCACATCCTCATCCTGGTTCTCTCTTTTTTTCCAGTTTTATGGAGATATATTCGCTATACAGTACTGTATAAGTTTAAGATGTAGAGCATTATGGTTTGACTTACATACATTGTGAAATGATTACACAGTAAGTTTAGTGAACATCCATCGTCTCGTATAGATACAAAATTAAAGAAATAGAAAATTTTTTCCTTGTGATGAGAACTCTTAGGATTTACTGTCTTAACAACTGTCCCGTATAACATACGACAGCGTTCATTATACTTATCATGTTGTACATCACATCCCTAGGATTTATTTGTCTTTTAAGTGGGAGTTTGTACCTTTTGACTGCCTTCATCCAATTCTCCCTTCCCCTACCTCCCACCCCTGGTAACCGATGAGTTTGTTTGTTTTTGAAGTATATTTGTCCTACAACACTATGTTAGTTCCTGTTATGCAACATAGTGATTTGATATATCTGTACATTTCAAAATGATCATCATGGTAAGTCTATTTACTGTCAGTCACAATAAAAGGATATTACATAATTATTGATTATATTCCCCAATGTACATTTCATACCCATGACTCATTTAATTTGCAGCTGGAAGTTTGTACATCTTAGTCTCCCTCACCTACTTCTTTCCTTCCCTCATCCCCCTACCCTCTGGCAACCTCCTGTTTGTTCTCTGTATCTGTGACTCCATTTCTGTTTTGTTATGTCTGTTCATTTGTTTTTTAGATTGCACATATAAATGGAATCACACAGTGAGTCTGTGTCTTTCTCTGTCTGACTTATTTCACTTAGCATAACACCCTGTAGGTCCATCCATGTTGTTGCAAATGGCAAGATTTCATTCTTTTTTTATAGCTGAGTTTATAGCTGAGTTATATACATTCTTTTCTTATAGCTCAGTTTATAGCTGAGTTATATATATATATATATATATAATGCTGCAAGGAACATAGGAGTGCATATATCTTTTCTAATTAGTAGTTTCATTTTCTTTGGATAAATATCCAGGAGTGGAATTGCTGGATGATATGGTTGTTCAATTTTTAATTTTTTGAGGAATCTCCATATTGTTTTCCACAGAGGCTGAACCAATTTACATTCCACCAACTGTGAACAAGGGTTCCCTTTTCTCCACATCCTCACCAACACTTGCTATTTGTTGTCTTATTGATAATAACTGTACTGACTGGTGAGAAGTAATATCTCATTGTGGTTTTGATTTTCAATAGTGATGTTGAGCATCTTTTCATGGATCTGGCGGCCATCTGTATGTCTTTTTGGAAAAATGTCTATTCAGGTCCTCTGCCCATTTTTCAATCTAGTTGTTCTCTCTTTTTTTTTTTTTTTTTTGATGTTGAGTTGTATCAGTTCTTTGTATATTTTGGCTTTTAACCTGTTAAAAGATTTATTGTTTGCAGATATCTTCTTCCATTCAATAGGCTGCCTTTTCATTTTGTGGATAGTTTCCTTTGCTGTGCAACAGGTTTTTAGTTTGATGTAGTCCCATTTGTTTATTTTTGATTTTGTTTCCCTTGCCTGAGGAGACAGGTCCAAAAAAATATCACTAAGACTGATGTCAAAGAGCATATAGCCTGTGTTTTTTTTCTAGAAGTTTTATGGTTTCAGGTCTTACATTTAGGTTTTTAATCCATTTTGAATTTATTCTTGTTTATGGTGTGAGGAAGTAGTCCAGTTTGATTCTTTTGCATGTAGCTGTCCAGTTTTTCCAACGCCATTTATTGAAGAGGCTGTCTTTTTCCCACAGTATATTCTTGCCTCCTTTGTTGTAGATTAATTGCCCATATAAATTTGAGTTTATTTCTGGGGTCTCTGTTCTATTCCATTGATCTACATGTCTGTTTTTGTGCCAGTACCACACAGTTTTGATTACTGTAGCTTTGTGTAATAGTTTGAAATCAGGGAGCATGATACCTCCAGCTTTTTCTTCTTTTGAAGAAGGTTTTGACTATTTGAGGTCTTTTGTGTTTCCATACAAATTTTAGAATTATTTGTTCTAGTTCTGTGAAAAATACCATTGGTATTTTGATAGATACTGAGTTGAATTTGTAGATTGCCTTGGGTAGTATGGTCATTTTAACAATACTATTCCAGTCCATGAGCATGGTATATATTTTTTTATCTGTTTCTGTCATCTTTAGTTTATTTTATCAGTGTCTTATAATCTTCTGAATACAGGTCTTTTACCTCCTTAGATTTATTTCTAGATATTCTATTCTTTTCGATGTGATTGTAAATGGGATCGTTTTCTTGATTTCTCTTCCCAGTAGTTCATTGTTAGTATATAGAAATGCAACAGATTTTTGCATATTAATTTTGTATCCTACAACTTTACTGAATTCATTGATGAATTCCAGTAGTTTTTTGGTGGCATCTTTAGGATTTTCTATGTGTAGTATTATTTTTTTTTTTTTTTTTTGATGTTGAGTTGTATCAGTTCTTTGTATATTTTGGCTTTTAACCTGTTAAAAGATTTATTGTTTGCAGATATCTTCTTCCATTCAATAGGCTGCCTTTTCATTTTGTGGATAGTTTCCTTTGCTGTGCAACAGGTTTTTAGTTTGATGTAGTCCCATTTGTTTATTTTTGATTTTGTTTCCCTTGCCTGAGGAGACAGGTCCAAAAAAATATCACTAAGACTGATGTCAAAGAGCATATAGCCTGTGTTTTTTTTCTAGAAGTTTTATGGTTTCAGGTCTTACATTTAGGTTTTTAATCCATTTTGAATTTATTCTTGTTTATGGTGTGAGGAAGTAGTCCAGTTTGATTCTTTTGCATGTAGCTGTCCAGTTTTTCCAACGCCATTTATTGAAGAGGCTGTCTTTTTCCCACAGTATATTCTTGCCTCCTTTGTTGTAGATTAATTGCCCATATAAATTTGAGTTTATTTCTGGGGTCTCTGTTCTATTCCATTGATCTACATGTCTGTTTTTGTGCCAGTACCACACAGTTTTGATTACTGTAGCTTTGTGTAATAGTTTGAAATCAGGGAGCATGATACCTCCAGCTTTTTCTTCTTTTGAAGAAGGTTTTGACTATTTGAGGTCTTTTGTGTTTCCATACAAATTTTAGAATTATTTGTTCTAGTTCTGTGAAAAATACCATTGGTATTTTGATAGATACTGAGTTGAATTTGTAGATTGCCTTGGGTAGTATGGTCATTTTAACAATACTATTCCAGTCCATGAGCATGGTATATATTTTTTTATCTGTTTCTGTCATCTTTAGTTTATTTTATCAGTGTCTTATAATCTTCTGAATACAGGTCTTTTACCTCCTTAGATTTATTTCTAGATATTCTATTCTTTTCGATGTGATTGTAAATGGGATCGTTTTCTTGATTTCTCTTCCCAGTAGTTCATTGTTAGTATATAGAAATGCAACAGATTTTTGCATATTAATTTTGTATCCTACAACTTTACTGAATTCATTGATGAATTCCAGTAGTTTTTTGGTGGCATCTTTAGGATTTTCTATGTGTAGTATTATGTCATCTGCAAACATGACAGTTTTGCTTCTTCCTTTACAATCTGGATTCTTTTTCTTTCTTTTTCTTGTCTGACTGTTGTGGCTAAGACTTCCAATACTATGTTGAGTAAAAGTGGCAAGAGTGGGCATCTTTATCTTGTTCCAGATCCTAGAGGAAATGCTTTCAGATTTTCACCATTGAGTATGATGTTAGCTGTGGGCTTGTCATATATATGGCCTTTATTATGTTGAGGTGTGTTCCCTCTATGCCCACTCTCTGGAGAGGTTTTTTTTTTTTTTAATCATAAATGGATGTTGAATTCTGTCAAAATCTTTTTCTGCATCTATTGAGATGATCGTATGATTTCTATTTTTCAATATATTAATGTAGTTTATAACACTGATGGATTTGGAGATGTTGAAACATCCTTGCATCCCTGGGATAAATCCCTCTTGATCATGGGTATGATCCTTTTAATGCATTGTTAAAATTGATTTGCTAATTTATTGTTGACGATTTTTGCATCTATGTTTATCAGTGGTATTAGCCTGTAATTTTCTTTTTGGTGATTCTTTGTCTGGTTTTGGTATCAGGATAATACATGGCCTTGTGGAATGAGTTTGGAAGTGTTCCTTCCTTTGCAATTTTTTGAAACAATTCGAGAAGGTTAGGTGTTAACTCTTCTCTAAATGTTTGGTAGAATTCACCTGTGAAGCCATCTGATCCTGGAATTCTGTTTGTTGGAAGTTTTTAAATTACTGATTCAATTTTATTACTGGTGTTTGGTCTGTTCGTATTTTCTATTTCCTCCTGATTCAGTCTTGGAAGATTGTATGGTTCTAGGAATTGGGGCTGGCTGAGTGGCCCAGGGTGTCCCAGAGCTGGTGTTGGCTCCTTCGTGTGTGGGCTGGGTCCTGACATGGCAGGTTCCTGGGTTGCAGTGGTCCTGGGTCTGTTGTCTGCCTGCTTGTGGGTGGGGTTGGTTCCTGGGGTGGCTGGCTGAGGGGCCCAAGGTATCTCAGAGCTGGTGTTGGCCTCCTAGTGGCGGTGGCCAAGTAATATCAGCTGGCTGCGGGTCTTGGGGGTCCCAGGGCTAGTGCAGGTGCACAGGTGGGTGGGGCCTGGTCCTGGGCATTCTGGTGGGTGGGCTAGGGGATTATAGGGTCCTAAGGCAGCCAGCCAGCCTATTAGTGGTGCTGTATCCCTTCCCAGCTAGCTACTTGGCCTGAGGCATCCCAGTACTGGTGCCAACAGGATGGTGGGTAGGTCTGGGTCCTGGCACTCCTAAGCTAGAGGAGCTCACCATTCTAAAATGGTGAGTAATTAAAATGAAAATAAACACTAAAATAATATCTGCTCATATTATAAAAAATTAAAAATGTTCATAAGGCTCCAAAGTAAAATTAAAAATCATCTCTCCTTCCACTTCTAGCCTCACTTTAACACTCTTGTTTTAACCTCTGATATTACCATTAAGACTTTAAAACAATACATTTCTGTTCCTGATTCAACAACCTGATATAGTATTTTTAGATGTTCTGCTATGATATATGATGAATTTAATGCCTCCTACTTTTTACTCCCATCATTCTGCATTCCATTTTTTATTTTATTATTGTATTTACCTTGTCAAGGTTTGTAATATTTTCATTCTGTTCTGTAACTATAATTAAGTTTTCAATGCTTTGTCCTTAGGTTCATTCAACACATTTAAAGTAAATTAAAACAGAATTTAAAATAACATGATTGCATAAATATTTTTATTATGGGTCTAATCCTAGCATGTGATGCAGAACTCATTCCATTTTGACAATGTCCCTCTTAAAATTTCAGCTGGGAACTGTCCATGGTCCTCCAGGCACAGTCTGACCAGTTCAGGGCAGAGCATTTTGCAGTACTGAAGTGAAGCCCAGGAACACACTGGCCTCATGGACAGTTAAATTTATTGTTAACTTGTATGGGGTTTGTCAATAATGGGAATTTCAAATTTAAGTTGAATTCTTATTATTTTCCAAGGTTGATAATGCCACTGGGACAGCTCAGATTTGGGAAAGGTCTTCCTCATTTTGAAGTAAAATGTTACTCTGCAGCTTCCACTCTAATAGATCATGGAATTACAGGGCCAGAGGATATTGTGCATATTACATGTTTTAGATATTTATATCAAAATTATACCTATTCACACTTCCACCAGCAATGTATGAGAGGACATGTTTGGGGGAATTTCTGAGTTTATTTGTTAATGTAAACTGCAGTAGGTAGAAATAACCAACGAATTTTTAATTTTATGAAATTTGTCTAGGGTTGGATGAATTAGCTCAAGCCAGAGGTTTCCTACCCTGATGATAATTAGTCATTTTAGTTTTGAGAGGCAGTTTGATCTCAGGCCTATCCAAATCCATAGGATGGTTAGCTACATTGTACTAGGAATCAATTGTGTTTTAAAAACACAAACCTTTGAATGATTTCATTACTTAATGCATTTAACTGGGAAGTTAAATTGAACACCTTGATCATATTATTTACAAACGTTTTTGTTAAAAGTAATTGTGAACGGGTCATTATACATTTGTTGCATTAGTAGCACTGAATCTAAAGATTTGTTAATTTAAAAATTTTTTAAAGTGATCACTGTCTCGATAGGGTCTGTGCTCATTTGCCAGTGCGATTTCTTCTGGGGAGGTCAGCCCTGATTTTGCTCTGAGGGAGCTACTTGTTTCTTGTTCTGCGTGTCAGTGTGCTCTGACAGCAGTCCCGAGGTCCTGGCCAGCGACACCAATGTCACATTACTTCAGGGTATCCTTGAGGTAGCCATGCAACCAGACTCCACTCTAGCCGCTGTCTCCCAATAGCTCTACAAGTAATTGCATTTGCAGTCTGAGGACATCTGTTTCCAGCAGATCGGCCGCGTGCCTCTGAATTCTGAAGCGCTTAATCAGAGCACTGGGGGAGCAGGTCCCCAAGGCCTTGTCGCTGGCTCCCGAGTCTGCATTTCATACGAGAAATAGCATATAGTCCACTGGGCTGAAATGTGTCCAGAAAAAAAAAAATCTGACCTGCTGCCATGTGCCACTATATTCTATGACCACAAAAGAATTTTCTGATTTTTATTAGACATAAGCATTGGTGCTTTGGATTTGTTAAAGAAGACTGTTTTGACCCTGGTCTCTAAGGCAGTGAGAAAAAAGTCTGATATTGGGGTGGAAAAAATTCCTCATAGCCGAAATATTTTAATTGTGTTTATTGGTCTCCTGGTGTAAGCTGCCGATTGATTAGTTTATTCCAAACTGACAGTAAGTCTATAGTACTCAAGTGTCTGATATATTTTTTGTGTATTTTTAGGATATTTTGTAAATTCCTGGTTAAAAATATCTCTCCATTGGTCATGGAAACTCCCCTCTTTTGCATTAGGGACTTTCTTTCAATGTAAAAGTTAATATGTAATTTCCTATCGAGTTTTAGAACTCTGAGGGGATTCGGATTAATTTTCATCCCTGCATCGTCGAATTTAGGACCTCAGTTTTCTAACCACACATTAGATGGTAGTTTCTAAGTAATACATGGGCCCAATTTATTATCGCCAATGCTGATACTAGTTACTCTAATTGAGCAGCTACTGTATTACTATCTGAAAAGAAATCTGTAAAGTGTTAAAATATTGTATTTGTGATAAAGTGTACATAATTTAATTAGCAGTAATAATGGGACTTCTCTGCACAGACGACTGGTTTGGAAAGGGAGTGGGGAAATAGAGCTGGTGCCAGGACCTGGAGAAGCAAAGCATTTCACAAACTAATTTCTATAATTAGTTTAGTTATTACATCTCTGAAAGGGGCAGCTTTCTCTAACTACCTACATCCACTCGATGACTTTTCATTCAAATTGATGCCCAAGACTTCCTTGATTTAAAAAAAAATCACCAGGAAAAAAAGGAAGATATTCTCTTTCTCTTTTTAAAAATAAAAAGTAGGAGGTAGCATTTCAAGTAACATTCTTCCTGTCTTCAAGCTCTAATGCAAAAGGGATTATTGCATTTTAACTAGCAGCCTGAAATATTACTGGCCAGTTTAGACGTAGAATCTGTTATTTGAAGATATTGTTTCTTTTTAGTTATTTTTGCCCCTAACATACTATTTTAAATAAAAACCAAAAATATGTTTGCCATTTACCTAGACTACAGTATTATAGCAGTGCTGGCTAACCGACTGCTTAATCTTATTTGATGTGAATTCACTTACTTTGGAACTTGATGTCCACAAGTGTTTTTTGTTTTTTTTTTTTAACGAATTTTAAAGATATCCTCTTTATGCCTCTTTGGACCATTCTACATGTAGTAAATAGAAGTAGGTGTACTGGTAACTTTCTCAATGCCTTTTATTTTTACAAACCTAATCATACATATCATATTCTTTGAAATTATTCTTCTCAGTATGGTACTCTATCTCCCTCTAACTTTTAATCCACCCACCCACCAAATGGCTACTCCTTTCTGTTTCCTTTCTTCAGGTTCTATCACTATTGGTTTTATTTTTATGAGACAGGGGGATACACAGTCAATGAATATTGAAAGAAGGATTTTACTCTCCTTTATACAATGATGTTTTATGATAATTCTACACTGTTATTTAAAATAGTTTTAAGGGGAGACATCTTCATTCAAATAACTTTTAGTGACTTATTAGGACTCTGAGGGTTTACTGTTTACTCAACATCCATTTCCATTTATACGAAACTTAAGAACACATAGGCCTGTAAACATATTCTATATATGGATCGAATCTACTAGTATGTTAGCCAATGATTTGTTTTTATTAACTCTTTCCAGAGGTCCACATAGAAAAGGCTTATATGTCAGTTTCCTTTTTTTTTTCTAGCCCTGATTTTATATCCCTTCTCCTTTTCAGACATCTAAATTTACCTAACATAGCTTTACCATTGAACAACTGTATGAAGAAAGGATAGGGCACCTAAAATTAAAAATGGAATATGAGCATTTAACCCGAACTCCTTGAACTCATTATCAAGCAAGGTTAATGAGAAGCAAATGCAGGGTCCCCTCCTTGGCCGATAGTGCTATTGTCCTCACTTTCCGAAATTATTTTAGGACTTGCTCAGTGCTGTAGCGGCGAAAGAAGCTCTTGAAAGGGAAGTTAAGATCCTCCAAGAAAGGCTGCTTGCTGGCCAGCGGGTCTGAGCTGAGCCTCTTGAAGAGAAGCTCTCTGGAGTTGGAGAAGAGTTTGAAGGCCAGTGTGGATGCAGCCGCAGCCTCGCAGAGCCAGTACTCCTCATTTAGGGAGAAAATTGCAGCCCTCCTGAGGAGCTGCTCGGGCACGCTTAGGCCCACGGAGGATGCCATTCTGGAGAGGATTCGAGAAATGGGCGGCCGGGAAGAGAGCGGGAAACGGGTGAGTGGGTGATGGCTGCGTACAAGCTTCTTAAGGACAGTCAGCTCCTTCATCTAGCATACTCAGCAAGTGAGTGGGTTGTCCGAGTTAGTTAAAAGTAGCATTTAAATGTGGTTGTACTACTTTCAATTATATATTATACTCCCGAAGCCTGACCGCATACTGCCATGCGGGTTCTGCACTCAGAACTACCAGGGCTGAATCTTGGTCTCTACTGCACACTCACTTGCTCCAGATGTGACCTTGGGCAGGTTCCTCAGAGGACAGCCTCTGAGATTTTGTTTCCTGGCCTGCTGTACAGGAACAGCCCAGGGTCCACACCCCTTGTCTGAAACCCTTGGAGCTTGCTGTGGTTTTTTTTTTTTTTTTTTTTTGCGGTACGCGGGCCTCTCACTGCTGTGGCCTCTCCCGCTGCCGAGCACAGGCTCCGCACGCGCAGGCTCAGCGGCCATGGCTCACGGGCCCAGCCGCTCCGCGGCACGTGGGATCTTCCCGGACCGGGGCACGAACCCGCGTGCCCTGCATCGGCAGGCGGAATCTCAACCACTGCGCCACCAGGGAAGCCCTAATGAGGTTTTAAGGTAAATAATATCCAAATTCTATGTATAATTCCATTAGGAACTATTTCTTCTATTGAGCTCATTTTTTTGCTTGAAAGGAGAAAATGCACTTTTCCTCCTTTTAATGATCCTAAAAAACTCAAAGTGATCACTAACTCAAAGTTTGGGGTTGCATTTGTAAATTTCCTTTAGTGATAAAACTTCTTTTAAAAAATAAATTTATTTATTTACTTTTGGCTGCGTTGGGTCTTCGTTGTGGTGCGCAGGCTTCTCATTGCGGTGGCTTCTCTTGTTGCGGAGCACGGGCTCAAGGTGCACAGGCTTCAGTATTTGCAGCACGTGGGCTCAGTAGTTGTGGCTCGTGGGCCCTAGAGCACGTGGGCTTCAGTAGTTGTGGTGCACGGGCTTAGTTTCTCCGTCGCATGTGGGATCTTCCTGGACCAGGGGTTGAACCCGTGTCCCCTGCATTGGCAGGCGGATTCTTAACCACTGCGCCACCAGGGAAGTCCCGATAAAACCTTTTTTTTTTTTTTTTTTTTTTGCGGTACGCGGGCCTCTCACTGTTGTGGCCTCTCCTGTTGCGGAGCACAGGCTCCGGACGCGCAGGCTCAGCGGCCATGGCTCACGGGCCCAGCCGCTCCGTGCCATGTGGGATCTTCCCGGACCGGGGCACGAACCCGTGTCCCCTGCATCGGCAGGCGGACTCTCAACCACTGTGCCACCAGGGAAGCCCACTGATAAAACCTTTTTAATTCCCTTTAAAACTCTGCAAAGTTCACATGTACTCCAGGAGCAGCCCTAGTGACTCCTTTGTTCAAGTGTAGGATTCTCTGTGGATATAAAATGTTCACCCCTGTAACATGTGTGAGTCTCTGAGAGTGGCTCAGTTTATCTTGTGATGCAGTACACATATAGGTCCTGGATTGGGGAAGGGAATTATTTACAGGACTGGGAAAAACTTCAAGTGACTTACCTTGAATAGTAATAGACGTACTTCAATAGCTAATGGATCTTTGCCATTTCATTTTATTGCTTCCCTCTTCTATTTTCCCAAATGTTTTCCTAAAAGTATTTTAATTCCAGCATGTGAAACATGGCATAAAGTTGTCAGCATGAAGTATATGTTTATTTTCTAAAGCAAAATGATGTAAATTAGTTAAGCTGGATATGCCTTCTCCCTCTCCTCATAAAAATGAGAATGATTCAGTGTTTTTAGTGCCTTTGTCTGCCTTTCCTACCCTGAAATTTTTTTCAATAGCTGCTCTCACTATTTAAAAGCCTGAAATCAAGCATATAGCTGGCATCTTGTGTGACTCATCTTCAAGTAAAATCAGGAGAAAATGGATTCCATATATTGTCTTAGAAATGTTTCTGAAGAATGGGAGCTTTGCAGATTGATGAATCTGTTTGTTGAGGAGGCTGCAACGCCCTGCCAGCTGCCGTAGATAAACACACAGTCCACTGTTGAGTAATACCCTTGTGCTCCGGGCCTGGCAAATTCTCCCCTTCACCGTGACTCCTACTTACTGAACATTGCTTTTCTTGTTTACCTCTTCGCTATTCATTTTCACTCTCCTCTATTTGCAGTTTGAGGTAGAACTCAGGACACCACCCACACTTTTTCAGTAAGTCATTTCTACTTGTTCCATGCTTTTCTGATTATAACAAAATCTAATTTTCTTTTTAAATGCTTTACTATATCTTAGAGCAGGGTGTCTCAGCTTTTGACATTTTGAGCTGGATAATCCTTTGTTGTAAAGGCCGTTCTGTGTATTGTAGGATGTATAGCAGCATCTCCAGCTTCTACCCACTAGATACTGATAGTACCTCCTCTTCTCCCCAATTTGTGACAAGCAAAGATGTCTCTAGACATTGCCAAGTGTCCCTGTGGGGGTGGGGTGGGCGGTGAAATTGCCCCTAGTTGAAAACCACTCTCTTAGAGGAATGTTCTACTGTCGGGTTCCCAGGAACTCTAAATGAGTATTTCGATGTTATGTAGCCTGCAATTTCAGGACACTCGTAACAAGTGTTTTTGAAATCATGATTTCTTACACAATGACAGGAAGCCGTGACATTTTCAGATTTTAGTTTAGAATCTTGAGGCAAAGTTTTTTTGTTTGTTTGTTTTTTAACTTTTAGATGTTTCCAAACTGGCTAATCACCTGGCTGAGAATGGATTTGTACAGAGAGGACAGGACCATGAGTGATTTCCATGTCGTCTCCTTAATTATAGACAAATTAGTACGACCTTACAAAAATTTATCTAGACAGCTCATCTGTTCTGCTTTAGAGCACACACAAGGCTGTATATCCTCCACTGGAGCTTTTCCAGTCTGGTGTGGGAGCTTTGGGGAACCAATCCGATGCCGTAAAGGACCTGAGATGTTTCTGCGACTCCCACACTCCGCCTTCTGATCTCATCATTCTGCTCTGTTCTTAATCCTCCAATATCCTAAACCAAACGTTTGCCCAGAAGCTCCAAGTAGACTTCCTTTGACATTTAATTGTCCAGTATTATGTTATATAGTCACCCCTGGCTACAAGGGCATCTGGGAAAGTATACAGATAGAGATTTCAGCTCTCCCAGCCTCTATAGTGTATTAATTTCCTAGAATGGCCATGACAAAGTACCACAACCTGGGAAGCTTAAACAACAGAAATTTATTGTCTCACAATTCTGGAGGCTGGAAGTCCAAAGTTAAGGTGTTAGAATTGGTATCTTCTGAGTGCCGCAGGGGAGAATCTGTTTCATACCTCTCACCTAGCTTCTATAGCCTCAGGTATTCCTTGGCTTATGGATCATGAATCTCTCTGTGTCTTCACATAATTTTCCTTCTACTTGTGTGTCTCTCTTTCCAAATTTCCTCTTTTAATAAGGACACCAGTCATATTGGATTAGGGCCCATCCTCAAAACCTCATTTTAACTTGATCATCTCTGTAAAGATTCTGTTTCCAAACAAGGTCACATTCTGAGGCACCAGGGGACTTCCCCACGTCTCTTTTGGGGTGACCCAATTCAAATCATAATAAAAGTTGACATACACAACTTTTATTATGTATGTCATCCTTTTATTATGTATGACAGGTGTAGGACTAGCCTGTCAATAAAGTTGGCCATACATACTGACAAGAAGGAAGGATAATTGGATTGGTTCCTGATAACTTATTTTTTATATTTCTTAAGTGAAAATCTAGTTTGAATAATCAGAAGAGAATTGTTCATGTCCAAAAGGCACTGGCCCTTAAGTGACCTAAGTGGCTCTTTCTTCAGTTTTGAGCTCTCGTGTTTCCATTGGGTTTAATCTTAGGGTAAAAGTGCCTCTCTGGAAAAATCAACAACTACTTGTCCTTGGGAAGTAAATTAATTCTGTTAGGGCATTATGACTTCATTTCCAAAATCCAAGCTGCTTGTTTTTGAAGCATGGTTTATTTCAGGACCTTCTTTTTGTTTTTTAAATATTGAGGTATGTATTCTTCATTACAATTCACCCCCTCTTCCCTGCCCTATTCCATGTATCTCTAGTGTTGAAATCCCTGGCACATCTTGTCCCACAGAATATCAGGGATAAATTAACAAATGATACTAAGAAAAAGGGGGAGAAAAAAAAAAAAGGAAAGAAAATCACATTTCTTGGTGTGAGAAACACAACACAACTGTACAGTTTTGATGGGACACATATATTCACCCGGGCACTGGCATTTGATGTTCCCAAGAACTGAGTCAGATTGGAATGTTAATTTATTTGAATAAAAATATGTAAATTTAACTTTGAAAAGACTTGGTGGTATCATATTCATGGAGATCTAGGTAAGCGTATGAAGGTAAGTTCTGTGGTGCATAGAATATAGGGAAGTTCATAGCTGTTTGCTCCTTTCTGTTCACCAGAATCTTGGCAGGGAGGTTGGGTAGGTTCTGTACAGGTCAGCCATACTGGTGTTTTTAAAAGTTATACTCTGCTGAGTCTGCAGGTTCCATGGAACACTTTCAGGTCCACCCAGGGTGAGGATGCAGGAGGGACCCCCTCACCTCTGATTCAACACATTTATTCCTTAATTGTCTTTCCCAGAAAGACTTCTAGTTGAAAAACAGGCTCTATGGGCTGAAAAGAGTTTGAGAAACATGATATAACATAATTCCTGAAAAGCTCCATAAACTCTTTATGACAAAGGCAAAGGACTGAGTGAACCCACATACTGGAGGAGTAATACTGATGATAAAAGTGGATGCAACTAAGAATAGAACTACCATATGACCAAGCAATCCCATTACGGGGCATATACCCTGAGAAAACCATAATTCAAAAAGAGTCATGTACCACAATGTTCATTGCAGCTCTATTTACAATAGCCAGGACATGGAAGCAACCTAAGTGTCCATCAACAGATGAATGGATAAAGAAGATGTGGCACATATATACAATGGAATATTACTCAGCCATAAAAAGAAATGAAACTGAGTTATTTGTAATGAGGTGGATAGACCTGGAGTCTGTCATACAGAGTGAAGTAAGTCAGAAGGAGAAAAACAAATACCGTATGCTAACACATATATATGGAATCTAAGAAAAAAAAATGTCATGAAGAGCATAGCACAGGGAGATCAGCTCGGTGCTTTGTGACCACCTAGAGGGCTGGGATAGGGAGGGTGGGAGGGAGACGCAAGAGGGAGGAGATATGGGGATATATGTATACATATAGCTGATTCACTTTGTTATAAAGCAGAAACTAACACACCACTGTAAAGCAATTGTACTCCAATAATGATGTTAAAAAAAAAAGTGGATGCAGTATGTTGAACTTCAATTGGATATGGAATACCGGGCTACTGGAATTATCTAATTTAGCTCATCTGCTCATCATAGCAAAGTCTATGAGTTTCAGAGAGGTTAATATCTTGCTTCAGTTAACACGCTGGTTAAGTGGTAGAGTGAGGACTTGAAATCAGGACTGTCTGACTTTAAAGTCCCTCTTCCACAGTCTGGTCTACGTCAGGTGTCTGCTTCCTCCTTCAGGGTCATTATCACTCTCTGAGTCTAGTTACTGCACTTGCTCGAGGTCATTACTGATTGATTTCCATTGAAGACTTTGCTGTCCTCTGGTAAGGTCTGCAGCGCGTTGACTGTGTGGCTAAGTGATCACAGTTTTCCATCTCTCCAGCTGAGATTTTCTGCATCTGTTAGCTCTTTGGTTTCATTCTCTTTGCCAGGTCAACTGTGAGATAGGAGAACTGTGGAAGGATCTTCAGGTAGAAAGACTTACTTTCTACTGGGAGTCCAATGTGAAACCACATTTTCAGTTGCACAGAAACGTGTCATCCCTTGCACAGCATAATATCATTAGACAGCCCCTTAGGAGCCAGTATCTTGAGGACGTTGTTTGATAGCCCTTGTTCTGTAGGTTACTTTGTATATGGTGCTTAATGCATTTCTTGCATTAAGGTCAGATCTACTATTGCACTAAAGGTAGGAAATATGAAATGAGGGTTCTTAGAGCCTCATAGTCTATAATGAAATTATAAATTTCCTTTGGAAATGGAATTCCTTGGATATGATGCTGAGCAGCTTGCCATCAAATAGCTGATTTCAGACACCCAAAGGAGTATAGAATTAATTGAATTGTAGGCCTCGGACCTTGAGAGCCTTAGAAGGACAAAATTAGAGAGTTCAGAGATTAAGTAATTTAGCCTTCCTGATTGTAGCACTTCAGCCCCCCATAACATTCTCAACAAATGATTGGCCAAATTCTAGCCTTCTCCAGTGACTGGGAACTCCACTGCCTGACATGTGAAGATGCTTAAAATATGAGGTAAAAACAAACCCACAAAATTGCCTATATAATATCTCAATTATATTTTAGCAATACATACAAATAAATTATTAAAAAATATTAATAGTTGTTGCCTCTGGGTGGTGGGATCATGGAAATTAGTTTTGCTTATTTACACTTTTGTTTTTGTCCGTAATGAATCTTCTTATACAGTGAGTATGTATCACTTTGAAATTATTGAGGCTGGGGGAAATTCTTTACATTAGAGTAAGATTCTTTGATTTATACCTTTTCGTCCTCAACTTGAGCTCTGAGGGCAACTCAGAACAAATCCTACTATTCTTCTATATAATCGCTTTTTAAAATAGTTGAAGACAGCTTGAATGTCTTCTTGCCTTTACATTTGGTTGTTTGTAGATAGGCAAAGAGGAATTTTTTTTTTTTTTTAAACCTGAGACTGTAAGTCTGAGACCGTCAAGATATTTTCATTTCTGTGAGAATGGTACTGAGTATTATGTAAATATCTACTACTTTTCTCCTTTCTTCTTCCAAAATAAACCATCAAAGCCAAACAAATTTATCACCTCAAACTTGGTGTTTTTATTGAATTCAACATTTTCTGAAAATTGGATTTGGCAGAATCAATTTGAGTAATCTCAAAGTGTCCTTGAGGTGTTTGGTAAATTTAAGTTCTTGGTTTAAGGGAAGGTCAGGACAAAGAGGGAAACTCCAGGAAAGGATGGAAGCGTTGGGCAAGGTAGGGGGTTGTGTAGAGCGTTGGGTCCTTTAATGGAGAAATAGTGATTTTATGCTTTAGAAGAGGAGGTGGTGATCAGATTTCCTTGCCTTCTTATACTCTGCTATTGACCGTATTTAGAGTCATTGTATTAGTGGAATTTTGCCCTTTCAAATGCTAAAACGATGACATTACTCCAAAACTATTCAGCACAGAGGCAGTACCACTGCACTTTAGTGCATAAGTAACCAACATGCAATAGAAAGTTCTAAAAAAAGCTTGAAAAAATATCTTTCTGCACTTGAATTCCTGATAATGTCTCAAGGTTACCTATCAAGATTACCTCATTGTATAATCTTAATCTGGTATATGTGGTGAAAGAGTTTCTCTGGAAAATGGTTATAAGTTTTCAAAGTACTTTGTCTGAATTCTTTTTCCAGGAACCTGTTTAAGGAATTATATAAAAATTAAAAATACCAGTAAAATATTTTATTAGCTAACGAAAGTAGATTTATTTCAAGCAGAGGCAAATACAGCTATCCATTACCTGTTTTTTTTTAAAGTTAATTGTTACAAAGAATCTGGAAGCTGGTGTTATAAATAGTTTTGTCCCTTCGGCTAAGCACTAGATTTTAACACTTTGTTGCATCTGAAACAAGGCTTATCCTTGTTCTGTTTCTTTGCTTCCAGATGGTCTCCCAGCTTGAAGCCCAAATATCTGAGCTTGTTGAACAGTTGGGAAATGAGTCTGGGTTTCACCAGAGAGCTCTACAGAGAGCCCAGAAAGCAGAAAACAAGTTGGAGACTCTTCAGGGTCAGCTGACACACCTGGAGGGAGAGCTGGTCTCTGGAGACGTTTTGCGAGACAACTTGAATTTCGAGAAGCAAAAAGTAATAACCGGAGGGCATGTCCATGGGTGGAAACATCTGCTGCAGTATAAAATTTTACCTGCAAATATTTTGAATTTTACACTACTTTGGTAGATTGGTTAAGTTCTGAGTTCTGAGTAAATTTCAAGAACAGTGGATATTGTTTTGGTGTTCCTTCCTATTGTTCGGAGCTTCCTAGATTCAAGTTAATTCAATTAAATTCAACAGGTATTTATTGAACGTCTGTTATATATGAGACTCTGAAGGTTTGGGGGGTAAGGTATAACATGCAGTTCTTGACCCTAAAACCTCATGATTCAGTAGAGGAGACAGACATTCAAATAATTTTGCGGTACTATAAGGCTATAAGTGTTACAATAGATGTATTGATCAACAGAATGCTCTAGGAGTCCAGTGAAGAGAGTAATAAATTCTGGATGAGGGGAGGATTTTACAGTGGAGGAGATAATCAAGTTCATCTTTGAAGGATAAGTAGGATTTTAGTGGAGAGAAAGAGCAGATACTGTAGGGGAAACAGTTTGAACAAAAGCATGAAAGTTGCAAGTGCATAGTATATTCCGAGAGCGCAGAGTAGCTGTTCCCATGTGGCTGGAATGTGGCATTCTTGGTGAGGCTCTGGCAGGAGAGCAGATTGGAATGGCTTGGGTTATGAAGATTGAGTTCTCTTTATTCTGTAGACTATGACGTGTAATAAGTGACTTTTGAACATCACAGTATTTTAGAAAGATCACATCACTGTGGAGCTGGGATTGCAGTGTGGAGAGACTCAGAAATGATAGTGGCGATAACCCAGCGGGAGACAAGGAAAGAAGAGTGAGAAGAGATGGGGCCTAAGCTTAAGATTTGACCCTGGGAAGACCATTGGTGACATCCGAGCGGCAGTTTTAGTAGAGCGGTGGAGAATAGGAGGGGTGACTAGTAAGAGAAGGGCTAGAGACTCAGACGACTACCAAGTCTGGTGACCAAAGAGAAAAGAGGCATGAAGTCAAAGCTGTGAAAAACAGGATCAAAGAAAGGTTTTATCAGACAGAATGGCAAGGTGCATGTTGGTACCTTGTCACGGGCATCTGTAGGGGAAGGAAAAGAGAGACAAATGGGCTCAAGAGCATAGGTGCACAGTTTGGCATGAAAAATACTCTTCCGTTGAAAAATCTGTACCCTGGACACTCATTCATTTTCATTCTCTGTACTTAAAAAAGTTGAGGACGCATCATGCCTGTGTTGAGGGTTGGATATGCAAAGATGCCTAAGAGGTGTCTGTGAGAAATCCTAGTGTCGTGCATGAGATGGGCAAATCAGGGCCCAGTTAGTACAGTTAGTGCTACAATCAAGATAGGTGTACAGTGTGACAGGAATTCAGATAAAGGAGTAATTACTTCTTCCCTATTTCTGTGTGAGAGGAAATGAGCCATATTCACACAAGTGGTCACATGTGAGAGGGGCCTGAAAGAATGAGTAGGAACTTGGCAGGCAGAAGCGGTGGGGAAGGAATTTGAGGCAGAGGGGACAGCAGGAAGGATGAAGAAATAGAGGGTGACAGGGAGACTGGAGCGTGATGCTTGCTGAGGCAAAGGCAGGAGGCAGCCCTCAAGGTGGCAGGAATAACTGAGGTAGGGCAGGCTGATTACGCGAGGCTTTATCCTGCCGGTAATGGAAAACCACAGGAGGGTTCTGACGGAAAGAAAGGTTTTTCTGAAGGCAGAGTGGCTCTGAGCGTCTAGAGGCTAAAGGAAGGAGCCCGTTGGGGGATTCTTAGGGTAGTTTTGATCAGAAGATAATAAGGGTTTGGATCAAGTAGGGGTTTTGTGGGTAAGGATGGGGATAGATTTGAAGAATTTGGGACGGTGACGGGAATTTCTTGAACGGATGCCTGAAAAAGGTGTGTTGGTTGAAATGTTGAGCTTGAAAGGAAATCCTGCCCCTGAGTATAATACGTTAAACTGGAAGATATCTGACTGCCGGACATCTACACCTAGATGTTCCACCAACACCTTGCACTAAACATATTCAAAACAAAAATGATTCCCTCTCCTCAAATCTGTCCCTCTCCTGCCTCAGTGATGGTGAGGTAATCTGCCCAAGCCAAAATCCTGAGAGGCACCTGCAGTGCTTCCCTCTTTTCAGCCAATTCCTAAGCACCGTAAATTCTGTCTCCTCAATAGATCTCAAACATCCCCTCCCCCATCTCTAATTTAGAAGCAGGGCTTTGGTTCGGAGCATGATGAGGATTTGCACGGGCTGCAGAAAAACCCTTCTAACCGATGTCCCCACTGCTCCCGGGGTGCTCTTAATTAAATGCGTGTCTAATCTCACCTTCCTCCATCCTAAAACTGGTCAAGGGCTCTGGATGGTTCTCAGGACCAGGTCCTGATTCTTTCTTTACATGGCTGTGACCTGGCCAGTTTCCAAGTCCAGGCTCTCTCTCACCTGCAATCTCTCCAGCCAATGGTGGCAAAGTCAGAAGCCTCCTGAGACCAGCAGGGCACTGGTAGGGTGTGCGGGGAGTGGCCAGAGTCCAAAGACATCCACATTCGAATTTGTAATGTGCCCAAAGAAAAGAAGGCCCCCTCGGCAGTCCATATTGCACACTGCTGGTCTCTCTGAGAAAATGTTCTCCTTACCGTCTTCTAGGAATAACTATATAATAATAATAATAATAATAATATAATAATATAATATATATATTATATATTATATATATAATTATATTATATATATAATATATATAATATAATTATATAATATGTATAATATAATATAATAATAATAATAATATCCCTTCAAGACTCAGCTCCAACGTCACTTCCTCTGGGAGCCTTTCCTCAGAGGCTTAGTTCTTCACGCAACACGTACCTGGCCCTGTCACGGCACTAATCACCCTTTTTGTATCCACGTCTTAATTCATCTTTTCCAATCAGCTCAGAACTTGTTGAGGCCCGGGGAAATCATTTTTTCTGGATTTTTCCAGGGCTTAGAGCAAGAATCAATCAATATTATTTAAATAATAGAAGAAGCATGTCAAAGGCAAGACTTTTAGGTAGATCGGTGTCTCTTCCCGCCTTCGTTAGGATGACTCATTAATTTTAGCTGAGGCTGTGCCAAAATAACTTTCAGTTATGCAATCAAGTTGTGTAAACTGATTCTACCCATGGTGGATCTTTCATAGGTAACTGCCTATAAAATAGTAATAGTAGCCTTACTGCCTAGTAAGCCTAGTAAGCATGTAAGATTGAAAAGCAAAGGTGTATAGAGATTAAATTTAAATACAGGTAATTGAGGTAAATTTAAATAGTAGGCATGTAAGATTGAAAAGCAAAGGTGTATAGAGATTAAATTTGAATACAGGTAATTGAGGTAAATTTAAATAGTAGGCATGTAAGATTGAAAAGCAAAGGTGTATAGAGTTAAATTTAAATACAGGTAATTGAGGTTTATACCACATAGGATATATTCATGCTAAGCTGTGATTCAAATGAACAAAATGTACAGGAATCCTGTCAGCAACCTTAACTTTCTGAGGCTTAGCCAAGATCCTTGAAAAGGCACTTTCTCTGTGGGGTCTTGGCCCAGTCCTGTCTTAATCCCCTGTGGCCTGCTGTAGGTCCTTGAATGCTGAGTGGATGGGTCACATGTAGAAATAGAAAGAGAGGCTTTTATACCTTCGCTTGAAAGGTACCAACTCTATTTTATTTAAAATACAAACAGTAGCAGTTATTTCACTTTCATCTGCATAGATTAGAAATGAAGTAGTCCATGAGGGGGGCTGACCCAACATTAAGAAGTGACAAACCGGGGCTTCCCTGGTGGCGCGGTGGTTAAGAATCCGCCTGCCAATGCAGGGGACACAGGTTCGAGCCCTGGTTAGGGAAGATCCCACATGCCGCGGAGCAACTAAGCCTGTGTGCCACAACTACTGAGCCTGTGCTCTAGAGCCCCCGAGCCACAACTATTGAAGCCTGCGAGCCACAACTACTGAAGCCCGCATGCCTAGAGCCCGTGCTCTGCAACAAGAGAAGCCACTGCAATGAGAAGCTCACACGCTGCAACGAAGAGTAACCCCCGCTCACTGCAACTAAAGAAAGCCCGCACGCAGCAACGAAGACCCAAGACAGCCAAAAAAAGAAGTGACAGACTGATGATTCAGAGACAAAAACAGCCTGTGGTGGTCCTGTCACACAGTACAGCAGCCATGTCGGTAACGGCTGTGACTCACAGGAGAGATGAAGTTTTATGTAGGCTTTTCAACAAAATTGGAAAATATACACTTACAAATAATTTCGTTCTGATGACTGAAATATAGATAGTTCTGCGCTTTAAGCTGGCATTCTTTAGTCATCAGGAAATGATACTTATTTAAACATATAATTGCCTAAAAATGCCAGATGGATGAGTTATTGCAATGAGAAGGAAATTTCAAAGGTAGAACCCAGATCATGAAATTATGTTATAGAAAGCTCATTGATGGATTTATTTATCTGTCAAGCACTTAGTAAGGACTAATGTCTGGCATGACGAGATAAGCCACAGAAATCAAGTGGAGGAGGATCCTAGGGTAGTTTTGTAACTTTAACCTGTTAAACTATGAACCTTGACTTCCCTGATACAGCTCAATTTTAGAATGTTGTTCCTTTAACTTTGATACATTAAAAACTTTTAAAGACATTTTCTAAAGAATTTAAACTTACGAAAACAAAAATGTTGCCCAAGTTGGTTTGTATGGAGAGCTCTGGTTTCAACGTGATTTGTAGAACCCAAGAAGTGTAAAATGGCAACCGGCTAATTGGTCAATTTCCACCTTGGAGGCCAGGACCCACTTAGGTGGACGGAATTTCCATGGAAGGTGTGTGGATGAGTGGATCGCAGGGGCTGGATTAGCCAGTAGATCCCAGGAGCTGGGACGGTCATGGTAGCAGCAGCAAGTACCCAAAGCAGAGAGATGCAGATGCAGTCAGGAGCGTGCCACATTTGTCAGGTGGCAGGGTTAAGAAGAGTGTATAATGTTAGACTGAACATCAAGGCCACTGACCAGGAGAGTCAAGACAATTTGGACAAGGAACAGAACATGGAGCTGGCAAGGTGGTTCAAGAATTCATCAGCAAGCACTGGAGTCAGGGGCTGGGCTCTGTACTGGGTTTAATGAGAACTACCTGTAAGCTTGGGAGAAAGACAAGGATTCTGTGAGATCACCTGTTAACTCTACTTTTGTGTCCCATTTTCATTTTTGTTCTTGGGTTTAGTATCTTAAATTTCTGGACCAGCTTTCAGAGAAAATGAAGTTGGACCAGATGGCTGCTGAACTTGGCTTCGACATGCGTCTGGATGTAGTTTTAGCCCGCACAGAGCAGCTGGTCCGCCTCGAGAGCAGCGCAGTCATTGAAAACAAGACGGTCGCCTACAGTTTACAGAGAAAGGTAGGGGATATTGCTGGTGTTGAGAGAAGGAAGTTCTGAGAAACTTAAATCTTGAAAAATAATTTATTTCCACCATATTTGCCAGTGTGGCTAGGAAACATATTATACAAATATGTATTTAGAAGCCGAGTCTCTATTTCAAGTCTGAAGGGAAAGTCAGTGTATCATCTAAGGTTATGTTTGACTGTGAGTAGCTTAAACAAGTAGAAGTGGGTTTTTTGGTATTTTTTTCCCCTCACATCCATTTCTGGAGGTAAGCAGCTTAGAGTGAGTTGGCAGCTCTACTCTGTAAAGTTTCCAAGGACCCAGGCTCCTTTCAGCTCAGTACTTGCACATCCCTAGGGTGGTCCCTATTGTCATGGTTCACAGTGGTGCCTAGAACCATTATATCTGTGTTCCGGGCAGAAGGTTACAAAAGAAAGGGATGAAGAAGAGGGATGCAAAAGAACATGCATGAGCTGTCTTTTAAAGGAGGCTCCCAGAGTTTTCTATGTGAACTTGTATTTATATCCCACAGCTAGAATGTGTTCTGATGGCTAAACCTAGCTGCAAGGGAGGCTGGGAACTGTAGTCTTTACTCTGGGTAGCCATTTGTCTAGGTGAAAAAGTCACTGTTTCTATGACTATGGGAGAAGAGGAGATCTGGGCAACATCTAGCAGTCTCACCTTTATATAAGCTCTCTTGCACTAGAAAGTAGAGAGGAGAAGAGTTTACTTTCCACTCACTCAAAGGAAGACTTACTGACAGTTTAGACTACATAAATGAATGAATGGATGAAACATAAAAACATAATTATTATGTAATTATTGTCATTGGGGAGAGAAAGGAAAACACAGATGTGTCCTTAGAATAGTTCTTAGGAGAAAATTCTATAGTAGAATTATCGTGTATAGGCTGCTTAATGAGTCACATCTGGGTTCTCAATTTGGTTCAACCAAGCTGTGTGACATTGGGCAAATTATATACTTCTCTGTGTTTCCTCGTATTTAAGATGGGGATGATACCTACCTCATGAGGTTGTTAATAAATAGCATTTTTGTACTCTTGGTTCATAGAAGATGCTCTATTCATATGTGACCTCTTCTCCATTTACTGTATCTTAAGGAAAGAAAGCAGACAACCCCTAGTACCATCAGAGACATTAAACTGAGCTACAATTCTTTCTGAAGTTCTCAGATAATTGATTTTTCCTCAATATCCAATATTATTCCTTCTTAAGTATTATATAATTATTAAAATGACCAGTATACAGAACTCATCATGGTAAATTTGCAGTAGAGTGAAATTTGACATAAAGAAGCTCAGGAAAACGCCTTGTTAAAAAAGGATGTGGGCATGGACATTGCTGTCACTGTTAGACAAGATATTTAAGCCCTCATTTCAGTAAGCCCTTCACACCTTCAAACACTTTACTAATGCAGAATATATAATTGGGGAAAATGGGATGGTCTTTAGCTCTAACATTCTATAATTCTGCACGATTTCAATTCCCAGTGTTTGTAAGAGATGAAAGAGGATCTTGTACTTAATAGTCTACTCACTAATTGTGACATGTGAAGCCCAGGAGGATTTTTTTCTCCTCATAGAGTCCATAATCTTTTTCTAAAAACCATTACAATTTCTTTCATCAAGTTTGACCGTCGATGCTAAGTGCTATTTGCAGACCCTCCTCAGCCTGGTTTGTGGATGGTATAAGGTCTGGCGTATAGTAAAGACACTACTGAAGTAATGCCTTCTTGAAGTCCCTTCTATTGCTAAGATTTTCAATCTATAAACAAAGCTTTCCTCAAAATCTCCTTCATATACTTTAAAAATATATCAACTCCCATGTTCGGTGCCACTCACCCTGGTTCTAAGTGATTGAAACTAGTCAGACTGGGTTTTCGGTACTAATTTACACTTTATCTTCTTTCAGAAAAGACCAGTACAAGTATAGTTGCCATGGGGTGTTGGAGAGGATTTTGTCTGTCTTATTATGTTCCGCTCTTGATAAGCCCATTTTAGTAGTTTTAAAAGTAATTTTACATTTTTATTATGATGCACATAATGTTGGAGAGAATCAGACATTGAAAGCCTACTCCTTTGTGCATTTTCTGTGGCTCTTTTGTCTCATACTTTGCAGCTACCAAATTAATTCTTGGAAAAATAGGGATAGAAAAATGCAATCACGAAAATCTGATGGTTTACAAATTAGTCTTATTGAAGTGTAGATAAAGATCAACATTATCTGAGTAATTCATTTATATTTACTGACTATTCAAGGATTATTAAAAAAAAAAAAATCCCTGTTTGTATCAAATCAGCTAAAGACTCAGAAAGAAAGACTGGAGAGCAAAGAGCTGCCCATGAACCTCCTCCGGCAAAAAATAGCCCAGCTGGAGGAGGAGAAGCAGGTGCATTCGGCATCGGCTGTGGAGAGGGACGAGGCCAATGTCACCATCAGGAAGTTGCAGAAGAAGGTGGAGAGGCTGCAGAAGGAGCTGAGTGTGTGTCGAGAATTGAACACTGAGCTCAAAGCCAGACTGGCTGACACCAGTGAGCTTAAGGCAGGTGCTCAGCTGCATTTCCTCGTCACTGTCCGTGTGTGTTTCCATAAAAGTTTATGCAAAAGCATGACAGCCTTAAAAGGGACACACCAGAAATAAAAGCTGAACATTTCCTCTGATTTTCTAGAGTTGTGAGAAAAATGCAAATATTCCACAAATCAGCAGAGTCGATCAATTTCGTGTCTCTTCAGTATTTGAAACGAAGCCATAGTTGCTGGGTGAAAAGTCAGTCAAAAAGGGGTGATGTGATGTACAGAAAATAAAAACATTTCTTCAAAGTGTGGGTGACTATAATGTTAGGGTTCATGTAGGGATTTTTCACATAGGAATTTGCTTAGAGAAAATGAGAAAATGAACGGAAGTGTTCACTGAGAAGAGGGGGCAGCAGGTGTGTGTTGTGCTGGGCGATGTGTCACACCAAGTGGTGAAGAGGGCAGACAAGTTGGGGTGATGTGATTCCTGGATTCGAGGTGTTCGGCTTCTAATGAATACAGAGAAGAACGAAATTAGAACTTGGGATTTAATAAAAATATTTAAATATTACGTATGTGTGCCACTGGCAATAATACCTAACTTCATGTACACATGTCACCCCTGGCAGATACCCGTGTCGTGAAAGCGGGCAACAATGATGTCCTTGCTCTTTGCAGACATGGGCTCTGGAATGGACTTTTGGAATGTTTCTGAATCTGGAAACAGGCCAGTTGGGAAAAGGAATCTGTGTAGCAGGACAATATTTTAGGGCGTATTTCCCACTCTATTCTCCTTCCTGAGTCATTAGCTTTTTTCCCCCTGAAGCCCTTTTGGCATTAGGAGGAGGCCACTAGATAGAGGCTTATTTCCCTAGAGAAGGGGAGGGCAGACTCCACCCAGGGGAGTGGACATACTTGAATGTAAAGGAAGGGGGAAGCTAGGGAAAGCATCTGATAGGGTGCCTGGGTGGGGAGAAAATATCAGAAGTAAGTATCTTGGACACCCCTCTCATACCTTGAGACTGACCTTTGGGGTGTGTGTCTGGTGGGTCAGGGAGAATCCCTGATGTCAGCACGCAGTTGTTCCCTCCCTGGCTGGCAGGGGCTGCAGGAGGTGCAGGTGCAGGGGACCTAGATTGCACCCATGCCCCAGAGCCTAATGTTCCATTTGCACTCTTGGGGGATATGGAAGGTAGCTAAAGATGCGCTCGGGAGAGCACACTGTGGGAGCAGGTGGCGGTGGCCCGCTCAAGTGAGGGATGCAGTGACTCGCCATCAGAGGTTCCCAGGCAGATGCGCTAAGCCATGATCCCGGCTAAGTGTAGTGAGAGTAGCCGTAGGCGGCCTGGGCCAAGACAGCCCTGTGAACTAGAAGTGGTGGTGGGGTGAGAGGAGCCCACACTTCGTGTAGCAGATAACGGAAGCAGGAAGAGAGCGGAAGCAGGAAGAGAGCGGAAGCAGGAAGAGAACGGAAGCAGGAAGAGAGCGGAAGCAGGAAGAGAGCGGAAGCATTCTGTATACAGAATGCTTCTAGGAGATACAGGATGGGATATTATATAATGTTCAATCCTGAAGTAAAAAAAATGGGTTCCCTTTAGTTTTTCTTTCAATTCTTTCACCATGAAGGAGAAAATCTTAGAGGTTATTATGTCCTAGAACACTTGCTGGTCTACCTTTTAAACAAAGAATAAGCCTTATGCTTAGTGCTGAGTACCAGCAATAGTACCTACTAATACCGTTTTGTTTTATTGTTAATACAGTGTTTGTTTTATTGTTATCTCCCATTTGTGGCACATAATATAAAATTCCCTTTAAAATAATTAAATTCCTTTAAGTTAAAAAGGTGGTTAAGTTAAAGAAGAAAATGGATCATATAGGTGACATGTGGACAGGTAAACAATGTGGAGGTAGAATGGGAATAACTGAAATACAGACAGATTGGAGAAGAGAATGAAAATGAGTGATAATTAAATGCAATAAGCAGGTGAATAGAAACTCTGATTGGCTGCTGCTAACACGGTGATAATTTCTGCGTGTTGGAGCAGTGGGAGAAGAAACTGGGCAGAGGACAGGGCCAGATCACACAGGGCCTCGTGTGTCATGCTAGGATGCTTGGACTTTTCACCTGGGTCCTGGGGAGCCACTGGAGAATTTCAAGAAGATGAGTGAAATTGTCAGGAAAAGACTAAAAAGAAACAGAGATATGAGGAGAGTAAGGGGACTGCAGAATAAGGCTGTGATCAACAGCATCAAGTGCAGCAGTAAGATGAAGACTGAATGACTATTTGCTACACTTGGCTTTGGGACATCTAAGGCTTGAGCGTGTATAATAGCAGGTCATGGTGGTAGTGACTGAAGGCTCTGACAAAAAGCCAAGTTTCAGTAGGCTGAGAAATGAAAGAGAAGTAGAAACAGAGATGGCGGCCTAGTCTTCTTGAATACTTGGATGAAAAGGGAAGGAGAGACAGGAAAGTAAATAAAGTTGGCTTGTGTGTTTAATTTGTTGTTTTATTCTGCATAAAGAGCTACACATATTTCTACAGGTAAGGTATAGAAGAGACTGGATTTGACTGACTCAGCGATCACTCAGGCCCCTAAACATTTAGGTAGAGTTCAAAGTCTGCCTGCCACTAGAGAATAGAGATCTCTATAACTTACTAATACAGTCAATGCCAACTTCATGAATTTGTAAGATTTCAACTACAAAACAGCTTTTTATTGTTTTATTTGAGACATATTAGTATTCAAGACAGACTGATGGTATCAATTCTCCATCTTTGTACATCACCTATGCTTGTCCCTGTGTTAATTTTACTATCCATAAGCAGTATTTCTGACGTTAGCAAAAATGGCCTTCTTGTGTTAGTTTCCTAGGGCTACTGTAACCAAGTACCACAAATTGAGTGGCTTAATACAACAGACATTCATTCTCTCACAATTCTGGAGTCCAGAAGTCTGAAATCAAGGTGTTGCTAGGGTTGGTTCTTTTTGGAGCATCTAAGGGGAACCATTCCATGCCTTTCTCCTGGCTGCCGGTTGCGGCCTACAATCCTTGGCATACCGCTGCATAATTCTGATCTCTGTCTCCATTTTGATGTGACCTTCCCTTCTGTATGTCTCCTTTTCTGTATCTTATATGAATACCCATTACTGGATCTGGGGCCCACCCTAATCCAGGATGATCTCACCTTGAGCTTCTTATCTTTTTTTAAAAATTTTTATTTAATTAATTAATTTATTTTTGGCTGCGTTGGGTCTTCGTTGCTGTGCGTGGGCTTTCTCTAGTTGCGGCGAGCGGGGGCTATTCTTGGTTGCGGTGCGCGGGCTTCTCATTGTGGTGGCTTCTCTTGTTGTGGAGCACGGGCTCTAGGCACACGGGCTTCAGTAGTTGTGGCTCGCGGGCTCAGTAGCTGTGGCTCGTGGGCTCTAGAGCACAGGCTCAGTAGTTGTGGCTCACGGGCTTAGTTGATCCGCGGCACGTGGGATCTTCCTGGACCAGGGCTCAAACCCATGTCGCCTGCATTGGCGGGAAGATTCTTAACTTCTGCACTACCAGGGAAGCCCCAAGCTTCTTATCTTAATTACACCTGCAAATTGCAAAAAGACTACATTCCGAGGTTCTGGGTGGACATCTCTTTTGTGGGGTGGGGCTGGCACTCTTATAAATTAGGCATTAATTTCACCAGCTAGAGAGGGTCGATACAAAGTAATAATTTGGACACATTTCTATGTGTTTTGTTTAAAAAACGGAGATATAATTCACATGCTATAAAATTCACTTTTTTGTTTGGCTGCGCCCTGTGGCTTGCAGGATGTCAGTTCCACAACCAGGGATTGAACCCAGGCCATGGCAGTGAAGGCCCGGAATCCTAACCACGAGGCCACCAGGGAACTCCCCAAATTCACTCTTTTAAAGTACAAAATTCAGTAGTTTTTAGTATATTGACAAGGTTGTGCAGCTATCACCATTCCCTAATTCTGGAACATGTCCATCATCCCCTGACCTCCAAAAAACAAAACAAAACAAAAAAACCTCCATATTCATCCTTTCCCTAAACTCCGTAAACCAGTAATCTACTTTCTGTTTCTATGGATTTGCCCATTCTGGACACTTCATATAAATGGAGTCATACAATATGTGGCCTTTTGCCCATGGCTTCTTTCATTTGCTATGTTTTCAAGTTTCACCCATATTGTGATCAGTCCTTCATTCCTGTATTAGTCAGAGTTCTAAATCTGTGTGTGTGTGTGTGTGTGTGTGTGTGTGTGTGTGTGTGTGTGTACATCCAATTAGTTGGATGTACACACACACACACAGATTTATTTTAAGGAATTGACCCACATGAGCATGGAAGCTGGCAAATTCAGAATCTGCAGGATTGGCCAGCAAGCTGGAAACCCAGGAAGAGCCAGTGTTGCTGTTTAAGTCCAAAGGCTGCCTGCTGGCAGAGTTGTCTCTTGCTCAGGGGAAGTCAGTCTTTTGTTCCCTTCAGGCCTTCAGCTGATCGGATGAAATCTACCCACATTACGGAAGGGCAATGTTAATCTTATGCCAAAACACCCTCGGAAAATTCATGATAATGTTTGACCAAATATCTGAGCATTGTGGCCCAGCCAAATTGATACATAAAGGTAACCATTACAGTTTTTTAATGGTTGAATAATATTCCATTGTATAGATTTACCACATTTTGTTTATTCAGTATTTGATGGACATTTGGATTGTTTCCATTTTTGTTTTGGTCTATGATGAATAAGGCTGTCTTGAACACTTGAGTTCAAGTTTTTGTATGCATTTCCACGACTGTTGCAAAACATGGTTGAAGACCTTGACCCCTAGGTTACCCAAGTCTCCCTCTTTAAGACCCTTGTATTAAATTTCCTCCTGAATTCTAAACCAGGAAGAAGCAGACCTTTCCAGATGACCTGTTAAATTTTAATTTGGCAGGAAAACATAAATATTGTAGAAATGCCTTTTTGAAAGAAAAATATTCTTGCATAGATTTCCCCTCTCTGTGTTGAATCAAAATAATTTTGTTATAATACTGCTTATATGTGTACAAACAACACTATATAGAAATTTCTTATTAAAAAAATATTTATTTATTTATTTATTTGGCTGTGTTGGGTCTTAGTTGCGGCACACGGGATGTTCGTTGTGGCATGCGGGCTTCTCTCTAGCTGTGGCATGCGGGCTGTAGAGTGCACGAGCCCAGTAGTTCAGCACGTGGGCTCTCTAGTAGGGGCGCGTGCGCTCTAGGGTGCGCAGGCTCAGTAGTTGTGGCCTGCGGGCTTAGTTGCCCTGTGCCATGTGGGATCTTAGTTCCCTGACCAGGGATCGAACCCATGTCCCCTGCGTTGGAAGGCGGATTCTTAACCACTGGACCACCAGGGAAGTCCCTAGAAATTTCTTAATCTCATTACATTTTTACCATTATAAGATCCAAACCAATTTAGAAATAAAAACAAAGTATAAAAATAGAATTAAAAAATTAGCAATATTAATTCAGTATGCTAGATTTTAGTTCCCTAAAATCACCATTAGTAAGAATGTGTAGTACTGACTGCTTGTGGCATGGGCTTCTTTTAGTTTGGCATGCCTGCAGTTTTTGTCATCTAAGGATGGAGTGATTGATTATTCTACCATGTGCTTTATTTTGCTACTGCATTTACTTTTCTTGTACAGACACCATGACATAATTTGGCCTCCAGTTGGCATGAATGCATTATTTATGTATTAACTCTACCTTTGCTCTTTCTTCATTAACCTATAGGATAGTTAAAGTGATGCTACTAATTGGCAGAAGCATAGCCTTATGCACAAGTGCAGATGCAGGCACTGAAGTCATGTGGCAGAGCTCCAGTTCTTTGTGTAACTCATGCAACGCCAGTTGCTTTGTAGCCAGCATGGGTTATGAATAGTTTCAGCTGAGTAGATTGAAACACACAATAACAGTGGCTTGGTCAGGAAAGATGTTTACGTCTTTCTCACTGCAAAGAAGCATGGACATAGTCATTCCATGTTTAGTAGGATAGCTTCATGTTCATCGCTGATCCTGGCTTGTTCTCTCTTTCTGCTTCACCATCCAGCAATAACTTTCCTCCTCAATGTCACCTCTTAGGGCAAGCTAGCTGCTGGGGTTCTGGCCTCATTCCAGGCACCAGGCCGAAGGAAAGGTGGAAGGACATCCTGTATGCCACTTTCCAGGAACAATACAACACTTCTTAGTCTTCGTTGGCTGGAACTTAGTCCCTGGGGCTCAGTTAGATGAAGTCAGCCTAAGAAATGGGTCTTTATTCTGGGAAGTAATAAAAAAAGGAAGAATAGATATTTGGTGGTGAGCTTTCAGCCTGTACCATGTGGCTTAATCTTAGTAGGGAGCTGTGGCCAAAAATTGGTAGTCAGACAAGCAAAAACTAGTGGAAAGCCATTATTATCTTCCTTGTAGTCTCTCAAGGAAACACCCAAAGAGGATAACATTCTTCAGCCACCAGAAAAGCTCTCTTCTGCTTTCTAACTTTCTTGATAATCTCCCACGTAAGACAGCTGCTTCCCATGCTCCTCCCACACTCCAGAACTTTCTCCAATCTAGCCAGTGTGGCCTTTCTTTATATTATTTTCCCCGAACCTACCATCTTGACCTCAGCTCTGATTATGTAGATCCGTTGACCTTGAATTGCCCTGAACTCGCCCCACTTTGAATGTGTACATCAAGCAGAACCTGTGAGAAAGAACCTCCTAGGTGCTGCAGAGGGGTTTGTGGTGTGCTCAGCCTGCAGAGTGGAGCATCTTCCTTTGATTTCTGCTATGGTTCTCTCCTAGTGAAATCTCTGTGGTTCTTTGAGGAGGGACACAGCATCATTGGGCGACCCTCCCCCCCTGCTGTCCCACCCCCTTTAGAGAGCCCTCTTGCAGTGCCTGGCTCCCGTAGGGTCCTATTTTCAGTGCGATCTCCTAAAAACCCTCCAGGTGGAGAATTTAGATCCTCTGGCAGATTCAACAGGTCCGATTTTACGTTTAATCACCTTCTCTTTCAGGGTCTTTGGCCCTTATAACACGAGAGAATTGTTCACCAGATTTGAAATGCTTTCCCTCAAGGAGGCAGATGCCAGATATGGTATTCACTGGAAGTGAAGCAGACTCGGAAGCTGGTCCATCCTCTCTGGGGTCTGGGTGGCACATCAATCTTTTTTATGACCATCTCTGTCCCACTGGGAAAAAATTGTGGGCACAGTCTCTCACTGAACTCTGGGCTGGATCTGATAAGCTCCCTTAGTTGGACTAAGAAACCCATTTGCCTTGGCCCCCTTTCCCCACCCCCGACCCCCCATCCTCCCAGCAATCTCGTTTGCTGGATTTGACTTAGGAGGCTGAGGCCTACTTCCTACTGCTGGCTCCCAGTTCGGTCCTGGTGGCTTGGCTTGGAGTCCATTACTTACTCCCTGACAACAAGAATTCAGGCAGCCCTCAGGATTGTGATAAAGTCTCATATTTTTGAGAAATTCTTGGCTATAAATTTTTCTCATTAGGACTTGATTTATGTGCTTCTAACTCTCCAAGCTGTGTTCCATCTCCTTTGGTAGATGGCCCACTGTAAATGTTTTTCCAATCTGAGTAGAAAGGCTGAATGTATCTCCTCTTCTGTTAATATAAGGTTTATAATGCAACATAGCAATCCCAGAAACTTCTTGCTTTGCCCCATGTTTTCTCTGCAGCACTGAGATAGTTGGCATGTGAAGGGAATCTTTATGTTTTAAAGGGAGATAACCTTGTTTTAAAATTGATAGTGATTTCGCCCATCTAATTTCCCTATTTGTAAAATATTTGAAAATCAACACATTATATTTTTTAGAGCACTTGTTCATATAATTTATAAATAAATGTACATATATATTCAGAATTTTTTACTGATAGGATGCATTATACATGTATCGATCACTCATGGGAAAGCTCCCTTCTCAATTTTTTATTTTGAAAAATTTCAAATCTATAGAATAGTTACAAGAATAGCATAACAGACATTCTTTTACTTTTCATGTACATTGTTAACATTTTACTTATTGTTATATTTTGCCTAATGAGAGAGACAGAGAGAGACAGAGAGACAGAGAGAGGAACCATTTGCGAGTAAGTTGCAGACGTCATGACACTTCATTGCTAAATACTTACCAGGTATATCTTAAGAACAAGAGAATTCTTCTGTGTGACCACAGTGCAATCGTTACACTCAGGAATCTACAATGAGATAATATTCTATAATATTATATAATTATATAATATTCTAATATACTCGTACTAATATACAGCACCATTTCCTTGTCTCAAGTGCTTGCCCTACTGGTGCTGGTTCATTGACAAAAAAGCTGACTCAGAATCCCTTCCTACAGCTGTTGCTGGCATTTTATTTCCTGCATATTTCCCAAGCTACAGCAGTTGTTCTTACACCTTCTGGATTGCAAGCAGCTGTCAGTTTCCCAAGAGATTTCCTGTGTCCTGCATGGAGCCAGTTCAAAAGTTTGGAACTTGTCCAAGAGTGTCTGCCATTGACTTCCTCTCTGCCTGGAAAGGAATTTAATTTCTTAAGAATCTGTGTGTGTGATAGTAGGTAAAAACAAGTTTCCAGTTTAGGTATTTGACTCAAGCTTTCTCAGTTTAGTGACATTACCCAGACAGTATAAATCTGATTTTCCATCTGGACATCCATTTCCCAAGCAGGCACCTTTCCTCCATATCATGTCATAATTCCAATCTTAGAATAGCTTCTCCCATTCCTCTGACTTTCCAGAAGTGTTGGAGGACCCTTCAGAGTTTAGGTCAGGTCAGCTTGTGCTCCTTACGCCATAATTCTGGAACTCAGTCTCCGTGAAGATGAGCTCTAACCCCGAGACTCGGTCAAGATTTTAATCTCTGACAGTAGCCTCCAAATGTAGTCTGGGTAAATTGCAACAATCTCAGAATCCCTCATCAATAAATAATCAGCAGTCCAGAAACTAAATGATAATGTTGCTTTATTATTGTTACTCAAAAAAAAAGGAAAAAATAAAAACAAAGGAGGATTTCATTCATCAAGAGTAGCAATATTTTAAAGCGTCTTTCCATTGTTTTCTCTCTCTCTTGTCTCCTTGCTGCATGACACCTATATCTCCTCACAAGTCCCTCTTCCATCATCCCAAGTTTCTTCCAGAAACACTTCCTGCAGCCTAGTTAACAGAGACTCTTTCTTCCCACTCCTCTCTCAGCTTTTTATCGGGTAGATCAACTTAGTCTCTCAGGCTTTCTTCTTCCCCAACACTCTCCCCGTTACTCAGATTTGCCCTGGGAACAACAGGATGGGAGTAGATGCAGCAAGAAAGCATCTTTCCTTCTTAGGAAAGAAGGGATAAAATGAAAGGGGAAGGGAGAAATCAGCAAACGCTCATTATTTGGTATCTTTTTATTACTTTCAGATGTAACCTTTAAATGATTTTCAACAAAATTAAAACACAAATTTATGCTTTTTCTTTGAGAATATGCCTGTAGGCCTTGTCTGAACTGTTAGGAGGCTCAGAACTAAATTCAGAGCTCTGCTGGTATTTGCACTTTGTCCATCCCACGTGTACTTCTTTATTTCAAAGTAATTTCTTCTGATGCATTTAAAGGCTTCTTTGTAAATGTACTTTCCAATAACAGCTTTATCAAGATATAATTCACATATCATAAAACCCTTTTAAAAGTGTACAATTCAGTAGTTTTTAGTATATTCACAGAGTTTTATAAACATCACTGCTATCTAATTTCAGAACATTTTCATTACCCGAAAAAGTAATGGGGAACAGTTACTCCCCATTTTCTACTCCCACCAACCCCTGGCCTTTTCTGGATCTCTCATATAAATGGAATCATATAATAAGTGGTCTTTTGTGACTGAGTTACTTCCCCTAACACAATGTTTTCAAGGTTCATCCACGTTGTAACATGTATCAGTACTACGTTCCTTTTTATTGCTGAGTCATACTCTACTGCATGGATATAGTACAACTTTTTAATCTACTCATCCATTGATGGATATTTAGGCTGTTTTCACTTTTTTGTGATTATGAATGGTGTTGCTATGAACATTCTTGTGAAGGTTTTGTGTGGACGTAAGTTTTTAGTTCTCTTGGATATATGCACCTTGGAGTGGAATTGCTGGGTCATAAGTCAACTCTATGTTTACAATTTGAAAACTGGCCAACTGTTATTCACAGCAGTTATACCATTTTGCATTCTCACCAGCAGTATAGGAGGGTTCCAGTTTCCCCACTTCTTTACCAACACCTGTTACTGCCTACCTTTTTGCTTATAGACATCCAGTGGATAAGTGGTAGCTCATTCATATTTATTTTGAATGGTCAGTTAAAAAATTTTGTGTCTAATTATGCAAAACTACCTCAAATTCTTGTTTTTAAAAATTGTGGTAAAATATACAGAACATAAAATTTTACCATTTTTACATGTACAATTCAGTGACATTAAGTACATTCACACTGTTGTGCAACCATCACCACTATCCATTTCCAGAACTTTGTCATCATCTTAAACTGAAACTCTGTGCCCATTAAACAAGAGCTCCCCATTCCCTCAGCTCCTGGTAACTTCTATTCCACATTCTAGCTCTATGAATTAGCTTATGCCAGGTAACTCACAGAAGTGGAATTATACAATATTTGTCTTTTTGTGTCTGGCTTATAGCGATGTCTTCATAGTTCATCCATGCTATAGTATGTATCAGAGCTTCATTCCTTTGACTCAAATTCTTTTTGTCGGCGGATCTGGTATAATTTTAAATATTAAACTAATAAAGAAAATGTGCCTCATACTTGAGGATGCTCTGTTTTGGCTTTAAGACCTGGGATAGCTTCTGAGAGAGAGGTACCACCCTTCCCTCCTGCCTGCAGTGAATGCTGTGGCCGCCTCCTAGTTCCCATATCCATTGGTGAAGTCAAAATACATTTTTTCAGAAAAACTGCTCATTTCCCTCACAGCACTGATGACTTGCCTAGGAGATTTTAAGTGGGGCTTCCTTGTGGTAAATCACCAAAAGAGGAGACATTTTGCTCTTTCTAATGTTTTTATACCAGGGATGACCCCTTGTCAGGGGTAAAAAGTGCAAGTTGCTTTACCTGTGGAGCCCGGTAGAGTCTATGTGTGAGTACCACAGACTTTGTTTTAATATTTAACCCCTGAATCATGCTATCTACCATTTTATCGCATCAATCTTCCACATAATGATACTCTCATATTTGCTCATAAATTATAACTGCTTTAAGACATGTTCGTCCAGTCTATATGCTTAGCAGAGTCTGTATAACTGGGTTGGATTCCATTCTTTATTCATGAAAAGAGTTGTTAAATGAATTTCATTGACTTAAAAAATTTTTTTTATTATTTATTTTATTATTTTTGGCTGTGTTGGGTCTTCGTTGCTGTGCACGGGCTTTCTCTAGTTGCGGCGAGCGGGGGCCACTTCGCTGCAGCCCACGGGCGGGCCTCTCACTGCGGTGGCCTCTCTTGTTGCGGAGCACGGGCTCTAGGTGCGCGGGCTTCAGTAGTTGTGGCTCATGGGCTCTAGAGCGCAGGCTCAGTAGTTGTGGCACACGAGCCCAGTTGCTCCGCGACATGTGGGATCTTCCCGGACCAGGGATCTAACCCGTGTCCCCTACGTTGGCAGGCGGACTCCCTACCACTGTGCCACCAGGAAGTCCCCACTGACTTCTGATTTGTCTTGTTTATACAATTTTCCTAAATAAATGCAGAAGAAATTATCAGCATTCTCTTTGACTGCTTAGATTAAAACTTTGGAACAGACTAAAGCCATTGAAGACCTAAATAAATCCAGAGACAAACTGGAAAAGATGAAGGAGAAAGCTGAGAAAAAGCTACTGTCTGTCAAATCAGAATTGGAGTCTACAGAGCATGAAGCTAAGGAGAGTAAAGAGAGGGCCAGGAACATGCTAGAAGTGGTAACCAGTGAAATGAAGACATTAAAAGAATCTTTGGAAGATCAGAAAAGAGAGAAAAGCTGGTGAGTAGAAATCTGGCAGTGAAACCTTATTTAGGAAAGATGGGGCAATTCAAAAGCTTGATAATTATTCATACATTTCTTCATAACCAATTTATCAAGCTTTCTATATCATTCTAACCTATCTGTCTTCTTCCATCTTTTTGGCATAAAAAGAACCATTATGATTTACTCCACTAAGAAAAACAATTCACATTTTCATGGCGCGAACTGTAGCAAAGAAAAAGACATTCTTACCAAAGCCATGGAAAGCCTGTGAAAAGCCAGGTTCTGGTTGTGAAGAGGTTTTTATTATATCTGCTGATTGCCTCTGAAGTTTGCGTTATCCCAGATCTTCTAACGATATCCAGGGCTGCAGCCTCAGGAGGGAAATTTTATCTCCAGCAGAGATCAATTGCAGGAAACAATCCCAATTTTCAAACAGTGGCACCCAGACCTGATGGCCAACCAAGCCCAGATGTAAACCATAAAACAGAACTCATGCGCCCGCTGGTTGCAAGGAGGAGTTTTATCTGGTGAGCCCATCAGGAGGTCAGGCATAAAAAAACATGTCCTGGGCAGCCTGACCCCTGCTTTTGGCTTTTATCTCAGTCTCTTTCTGCAGCTCAGAAGGACACAGAGTGGACTCTGATCCGAGGATAGTTTTTCTCTTTGGCTGCCTCTGCTTTGGCTCATGTGTCATGCTGAGTTGAGGAAGGCCAAACTCTAAGAGTGAGTGGTCTCAGAGGAAACCTCTCATCAATTAAGAGCATTGGCCATATTCAAAAGGGTGGAAAGGTTTGGGGAAAACATTTTCATCAGGGAGACTAGGCTGGAAAGAGTGTTCTGTTTCCCTAGTTGGATTCAGCATAGGAAGGATGCTGGTAAGTGAATGAGCACATGATGAGGATGTTTGGAAGGCACTTCTCCTGGAGGAAACATCTGCCTTCAGATTGGATCACACCTTTTCTAAAATGGAAGGATCACACCTTTTCTAAAATGGAGAGGGGTTGTCTGGCGATCTCTAGTTGATCTGCTTCTGCTTTTGCCTAGAATCACAGCAACCAGTCAATGAGAATTTGAAGGGGTATAAGGCACATTTTGTCCATTTTCTCTAGCTCCACAACTCTCATTTTTCCTTTTGTGATGGACAAATAATTGTCCCAGAGAGTCCAGTGTTGTGCGTTGTGAGGTGGCAATCTGTGTGATGTGATTTGATCAACACTTAGAAGTCCTCCATTTTCATCAGCTCATACTTTTTTTTTTTTGCCATTTGTTCTTCCTTTCATTTAAGAGGTTCATTGCCCATTTAACATCCCAGTGCATAAATGCTTATAACACAAGAGACACAACCACACCAACAATTGTAGAGCATTTCCTAGTAGGCAGAACACATACACAGTCATCGTTTCATTTGATCCAAATTTCAGAACAGCCCTGGGAAAAAGATATGGTTAGTCATTCACCCTGGAAGTGGGAAAATGAAATCTTATCAAGGCCAGAATCTCATTCACAGTTGCTGAACTGGGCTTCTTGATTTGGTAGCCAATACCATATTAATTGGCTCATCAGAAAAGTGGTTATGCAATTGCTGAAGGCTGGTGTCTGAAAGGACTTTAGAGGTAATTTAACAGGCTAGCCTTCTTCTCCTCCTCCTCTTCTTCCTCTCCTCCTTTTCCTTCTCCTCCTCCTCTTCTTCCTCTTCTTCTCCTTCTTCCTCTTCTCCTCCTACCCCTCCCCTCCCCATCCTCCTCCTTCTTCCTCTTCTTCTTCTTCTTCTTCCTCCTCTTCCTCTTCCTCTTCTTCTCCTTCTACTATTAGAACATAGGAGCTGTTTTCTACACATTACGTAATGGAAAATGAGGTATTGTAATAACAAATGTCAAAAAATTCTTTAATCTTTCTTCTTCTTCTTCTTCTTCTTCTTCTTCTTCTTCTTCTTCTTCTTCTTTCTTCTTCTTCTTCTTCTCCTTCTTCCTCTTCTTCCTCTTCTTCCTCTTCTTCTTCTTCCTCTTCCTCTTCTCCTTCTCCTCCTTCTTCCATAAATGAGAGAATTAATCAGAGAGTAATGAGAGTAAGTAATTTGCCTAGCTCATGCAAACCTGGGTTTTCCACAGATGTGTGGGTTGCATTTGGTCTAGCTGTGTTGATACATTTTATTCTCTCAGTCATTGTGGTTCTGTTTGACATTGCAGCTGGTGGACTTCAGGGAGGTGGTTTCTCAAATGCTGGGCTTGAACATGACCAGTCTCGCTCTTCCTGACTATGAAATCATCAAATGTCTTGAAAGACTGATCCATTCACACCAGCATCACTTTGTCACCTGTGCCTGCCTCAAGGATGTGACCACAAGACAAGATGGACACCCACAAGGCCACTTACAACTTCTTCAGTGAACACCGTATCTCTTGAGGGAGGTAGAGATGAGAGATAGGACAGAGTTCTCAATTTCACAAATTCCCCAAACCTTTGAAGTTTGATCAGTATGTGAATATCGTATACTTTGATGACAGAGCAAGAATCAATCATGGGCAAAAAAGGATCTCAAATGTGCCAGCCTTAGGTAAATGTTTGGCACTAAAAACACCTATTATTTTATTTGCTAGCACTTTGGGACACAGATGGATTTCACTAGATTGTGTATCTAGAATGGGAAATGACGGTAGGAAATTAACAATTATAGGGTTTCTATTGTGAGTCAGGAGTTCTACTACCCAATTTAATTCTCATAATAACCATGTGGAGAAACTTTAATGTTTTTACTTTACAACCTCTCTGGGGCTTGAGAGGCGATCTTGGTTACCTACCTATGATTGCAGTTAGTTAGTGACAGAACTGGAATGAACACCAGGTCAGCTCAGTATCAAAGACTGCACCTTCTCTGTTGTTTCACAGTCCTACTGTTTCTCCTGAATTCCTGCGATTCTGGTGGAAATTGCCTTCATCACAAAGGAAGAAAAACATCTGTACAATCAAGGACTGGAGTCCAAAAGTGACTGAGATTTATGAGTGTAACCCACATGATTTCTTTAAAAAGCCATACACCTAATTATGTGGATGAAACATACATAGATCTGAGGTCCTGTAAAATGGTCCTCTCTTAAATAAATGTTGCTACCAGATCGTATTTGGTGGTAATCATTAATATTTGAACAGAGCCGAGCTCAGTACTTTAAAAATGAAAGCTTTAACATGAAATACTGGTAAGATGAAGAAATCGTACACAGTTTATTCACCAATATATCAAATGTCCTGACAGCAGGGATACTTTTTCAGGATCGAGATTTTATAGTGAATTTCTATCATTTTCTGTCTTCCTTTTAAATTTCTATTTCACAAATATTTTTCAGGAAACCATATTCTTAACTTGCCAAGAAAAACCTGTTTCTCTTTTGGGTGATTGTCTTATTTCTATTGATGCCATAAGAAAAAAATTTTATAGTCCCTTAAAAGAGCATTAGTGTCTAATTAAAGGAGAAGGAAAAAATAGATTACACCCAAGCATTAAGAGAAAATGAAAACTCTAGAAGAAAGGAGGGGAGTTTGACACAGTTTGGATGACAGCTGACGTAGAGGGAGAGTGACCAAGGGTCTCCGCTGTGGGATGGGTCGTCTCTGCCTGGCTTTCTCTGTCGTGTGCATTTTGCTACTGCACAGCCCTGACTTAGGACATGAACGAGATCTGCAACAGTAGGGGAGGTAGCCACGTATTCTCCCAAGGGAAGGTGTGTGGTCTCTGGAGATCCCTCCTCATGCTCCAAAGATGCAGTGGCTGCTGCTCCGGACCCACATTCACCTGGAGTGGAGGAGGCGACTTCGCTCTTCGGGTCTCTGGGGGTTAGAACTGCTGAGTGACTCTGCTCTGTCCAGGCCACAGAAAGCCATCGTTGACGGGGTCGGGGTGGGCGGGCGGGCCCAGGGGTGGGGGAGATTGTTTTTGTGCATTCTCTCTGTTTTCATTTTCCAAATACAGTCTTTGATGAACTTCATTTATTTTCTTTGTAAATTTATTTTTGACACTCTTCAAAGATGCTTTTTAACATCACTTTAAAAACATACACTGTCATAATATTATTTTTCCATTTTGACTTATCATTAATTGTATTTCCAGATTCATATAAGAGATTAAAAATGGTCCATACTAAAAATGGTTAGTCCTGTACTTTCTCCTTATTACACAAAATTACATTCCATTTATCTAAATATGCATTTATATAATATTTCCAAAATATAACTCAAGCATAGATACAATCATCTTTAATACATATAGAAATATTTAAAGTGTTTGAATATAATCCTTAGGAATTTCTGGTGGAAAGACTCTATGGGATAAGAAAAATAAATTCTGTCTATGTATATATGTCCATATGTGCAGTAACTATTTGTCATTTGGACAAATTGAGAATCCCTTAATAAAGCCGTTTCCCTTCTTGTTGAAGTGCCAGTTGGTTGTCGGCTTTCCCTCTGTGGCCTTCATTCCAGAGGTGGCAGGCCAGCGTCACATTTTTGTGTTAGATTTTGTTCTTCTGTAATATCCATGTATATTTCATGTTGTCCAATAAAATGCATTAGTGTGATATGATTTTCTAAATAGAGTTTTAAAATATTTAACATTAACCCTTCTACCAAATCACTTGAGTAATAATTGCTGCTGAGGTTGTTATTCTGATCATTGTCTGAGACATTTGAATGTATGCATAGAATATCTCAATTAGAAAAAAAAATTTAACTTGATCCATCTAAATTTCCAGTTTTACTTTATCTTATAGATGAACAGCGAGTGATTCAAGGTCAAGGGGTTGTGGGCTGAAAGTTGTTAAAGAATGTCTATATTATTGATATTGTAACAATTAGGACTTAGAAAATGAAGTCTAATTTTCACTGGGGAAGCATTTCACAGTTACCTTTGACTGGGAAGGCTCTGCCCACTTTACACAGTAGCGATCTTACCCACTTTATTGCACACCCCACTTTGCTTCTTCTCAGCAAGTGGGGTCTGTATGCTTCTCTTTCCCCTCTGCAGCTTCCATGCTGCTATTCCTTCACCTTTGTATAAGAACCATCATTCTTTTGAGGCTCTTGCTAACTAATATATAACTTTCTTCTGGTCCTTACTGCAGTTAATTCACTAACATCCTGTCTATTCTTCCTACATAAGACTGTTGAAATGGTCCAGAGGTGTCTTCTCCACTCTCATCAAGTACTGCCTTCATCTTAGGTGACTTTCATGCCTATAAGGCAAACCCATGCAACATTTTATCTTCAGTTTCTTGTTCTTTCAGCTCTCATACCTTTGCCTCCTTTTGTTTCAGCCACTCAACTCCTAGACTGAAGTTTCTAATAATCCAATGTAGGCTACCTTAAGCAAAGAGATTTTGGGATGCTTAGTTGAAAGATTCAAGGGTAGACGAACTTCAGCGTGGCTAGATCCAGGGATTCAACAGTGTTTTCTGGATCCTTTTTTCTTCTGTTCATCTTTGTCTCTGCTTGATTTGCTTGTCTTTGTATATTGGACTCACTTGCTCCTTCTGGAGATGGTTTCTCTATGTTGCCAAGAAAGATGGTCACAAGCAGTTACAAAGTCTTTACAAGTGAGGAAGTGAGCTGAGAAAGAGAGATTCTCTGCCTCTAACATTCGTGGAAGAAATCTCAGAATAGTTTGATCATCTCTTTTGGTCACATACCCCTGAGCCAATCACTCTAGCCAGAAGGATGAACTCACTGGCTTGCATCCGATGCCAACCCCTGCATTGAGGATGGGATGGGGTGAGGCTCCAGAATAATCTGTTCAACCAGAACTACATGTAGTAACAGAGGGAAAGTTCCCCAAAGAAAGAGAAGCTGGACGGACAGACAACACACATCTATTACACATGGCCAAATTCAGGATCTTCGAATCACCTAGAACTTCTCCACCTCTGAAATCTTAAATTCTCCATAGCCTCTTATTATCCCAGAACTCTACCTCTTACTCCCAAATAACTGTTCTTTGAGATCCCTTGGTCCTCATATTTTCTCTCTACTAGACTTGCCAGTCTTCACTCCCTCTGGAGCCAGCCGACATATTTCCTCAGTCACTCTCTTCCTAACACCTTAAACTTCTTGTTCCCTTGCCCTTCTGTCCTCAACTTGGAATTAATCCCAACTACCAATGTTTTCCACTGAAGGAGACTGGAGGAAATCACATGAAAGCACAGCTAAGTGGTATGCCAAATCCACGGCCTTTGATTTCACTTGAGCCCTTTGTACTAATTGGTAATCCTTCACCGTTTTCCTGGTTAGATCTCACTGCCATTCTCCAAAATGACTGTTGCAAATATTCTCCATTCCCTCGAGGCTCTTACCTTGTCTTTTCCTTCTTCACTGTCAGCAGATAATCTCATTTTCTATTTCACCCAGAAAATAGAAGCCATTACAGGAAACACCTTTAATATCTGATCCTAACATAGCCTCATACGTGTGCCCGCCCTTTGTTGCCTCCTTCTCTCCTCCTGTCTTGGGTTATTCCCTCTACCTGGCCTCTTGCATCTTCAGCATCTTAGTCCTATTGGTTGTTTTCTTCTCTCAGCCGTCTTCAACCTTGCCTTCATTAGTGGCTTATTTCCATCAGCCTTTAAATATGTTCAGATCTCTTTCGTCTTAAAAAATATCACTCCTTCTACTCCACAGCTTAGAGCCTTATTTTTCTCTCTCTTCACAGTAGAACCACTTGAAAGTGTGGTTTGTATTGCTGTCTTTCTGGTCTTAACCTCCCATTCATGCCATCATCCATGGCAACCTGGCTTCTCTCTCCACTTACCCAGCTCTCACATTTTTGTTAGCAAATCTCTGTTCCTTTTAAAGTGCTCGTCTTACTTGATCTTTCTGTAACATTTGATTCAACTGACCATTTCCTTCTTGAAACATTCTCTTCCATTAACTCCCATACTGTGACATTCAACTCCTTTTTCTCCTGCCTCTCTGGGCACTTGAGTTAGATTATTTTAAGGTTATCAGACACAAAATTGAAATGAGAGATTTGTGTAAGGATAAGTGTGGGTATAATTGGGAATCTTGGCCTCACAGTCAGAACCCAATGAAGATCGGTCACGCATCCCATAAACTGGAACAAGTTGTTAGTCCAGGAACTAGAGTGCCAGTTTCCGGGTACCGTGCAGCTGCCATGCTGGATTCTCTTACCCATCCCATGAATGCTGGTGTCCTTTGATGCTGTGATGATTCAGCTTCTCCCTGCCTCTGCTTCTACTGCTTCTGCTGGTACCATTGTCAGCTCTCCACTCTTCTCTCCACCTTTAGCATCTGCTTCTGCTTATGGCGGGCTTCCTCTCCTTTAGGTTTTCTAGTGCTTCCTGGCTTTCCTATACGTCCCCTTTCTACTCCCACCGTTAACCGCTCTTGCTCTTTGCTCTGTCTCTCTGTGTTTTGCTTCCGGAGGGAGAGCTTGCTTGGCTTAATCAATCACTCTTCAGTGTGAACAGCACTTTTACACCATGTCACCTTGCAGGCCAGCAGCGACAAGCCTGGAGATAGGTTTTCTTTGGATCAGGCACCCATTTCTGGTCCATCTACTGTGGTCACAGAAGTGGGGTCTCATGGCTGTCTCTTGGATGTTTTAAGTATTCCATTGGGGTCTGTCTTAGTCCCTTCGTCCCATACTTCATACACTCTCCAGTGCATTAGCCGTTGACTTCAGGCAAGTTACTTATCTCCCTGTGCCTCAGGTTCCACATCTGTAAAACAGATGTAAAATATCTACCCGTTATGGGTTGAATTGTGTCCCCCTCCCCCACGAAGACATTAAAATCCTAACGCTCAGTACCCTATGAATGTGATCTCATTTGGAAATAGGGTCTTTGCAGATAGATGATCAAGTTAATATGAGGTGATTAGGGTGGGCCTTAGTCCAGTATGTTAGGTGTCCTTATAAAAAGGAGAAATTTGGACGCAGGGAAAGACACACACACACAGGTAAAACAGCCTGTGAAGATGAAGGCAGAGATTGGGGTGATGTAGCTACAAGCTGAAGAATGCCGAACGTTGCCAGCAAAACACCAGAAGCTGGGAGAGAGGCATGGAACAGTTTGTTTCTCACAACCCTCTGAAAGAACCAATCCTGCCAATACTTTGGTTTCACACTTCTGGCCTCCAGAACTGTGAGATGATAAATTTCTGTTGTTTAAGCCACTCAGTTTGTGGAACTTTGTTAATGAAGTCCTAGGAAACCAGCACACTCTCTTATAAGGTTGCTGTAAGGATTAAATAATGATAAGCTTTTAGAAAATATCCTGGAACATAGGGAATACTCAGTGCCTGTAAATATTGCTAACCAGTTCCTCCTGTTCTCATGGCTTTAATGATCATCTGTGTGGTAATGATGCCAGCTTTTATCTCTCTACATAAGACTTTTGTCCTGATCTGCACACCAATCTATGCAGCAGTATGGTGTGGAGGAGGCACACACAGGGTATGAGCAAAATAGGCTTGGGTTCAAATACAGACTCTCGTGAGTGACTTGGGCCACTTGATTAACCTTTTTGAACACTATGGTGCTTCAGGACTATAACAGGAATAGCAAGAGTATTTTCCTCATAGAGTCCTTGTAACGATTCAGTGAGTTGACGGATTTAAGGTGCATAGCTTGGAGCGTGGGTGTTACAAGAGCTCAGTGAAAGTGATTAAAACCTGTCTGTTCCACCACCCACCTTCTCCCTCATCTATCCATTATACACCATTAACACCACAGTGGGTTACACACCATTATCTCTAACTCACTCAGTCTCTGCTTTAATGTTCCTGGCATGAGGGACTGTCCTCTCCCTTGTCCATTGTAGTCAGAGTGATCACTTAAAAAAATACAAATAGGGTCCCATGACTCCTCGCTTTATGTCCATCAATTGTTCTCTCTGCTCTCTGGATAGCGGCCAGCCTTGCTGGCACAGCACACAGGGCTGTCTTCCTCCCCTTCTTCTCCATGGATGCCATACTTCCTATAAAACAATGTTTGCAGTCTCCCCAGTGCTTTCTTCCCTCCAGGGCTTTGCAACTGCCGACCTTTTGGACTGTCTGTCTTTTCTTCCCACACTTGACTGATTCCTGCTTATTCTTAGGGTCTCTGTTTGGATGTTACCTTCACCAAAGAGTTTTCCCTGCTATTCTTTTTTTTTTTTTAACATCTTTATTGCAGTATAATTGGTTTACAATGGTGTGTTAGTTTCTGTGTCCTCAAGTCCATGCTCTAGTAGGTCTCTCACTTCGTCACAGCTTACCCTTCCCCCTCCCCATGTCCTCAAGTCCATGCTCTAGTAGGTCTGTGTTTTATTCCTGTCCTACCCCTAGGCTCTTCATCACATTTTTTTTCTTAGATTCCATATATATGTGTTAGCATACGGTATTTGTTTTTCTCTTTCTGACTTACTTCTCTCTGTATGACAGACTCCAGGTCCATCTACCTCACAACAAATATCTCAATTTTGCTTCTTTTTATGGCTGAGTAATATTCCATTGTATATATGTGCCGCATCTTCTTTATCCATTTATCTGTTGATGGACACTTAGGTTGCTTCCATGTCCTGGCTATTGTAAATAGAGCTGCAATGAACATTTTGGTACATGACTCTTTTTGAATTATGGTTTTCTCAGGGTATATGCCCAGTAGTGGGATTGCTGGGTCGTATGGTAGTTCTATTTTTAGTTTTTTGAGGTACCTCCATACTGTTCTCCATAGTGGCTGTATCAATTTACATTCCCACCAACAGTGCAAGAGGGTTCCCTTTTCTCCACACCCTCTCCAGCATTTATTGTTTCTAGAGTTTTTTGAATAGACATTTCTCCAAAGAAGATATACAGATTGCCAACAAACACATGAAAGAATGCTCAACATCATTAATCATTAGAGAAATGCAAATCAAAACTACAATGAGATATCATCTCACACCGGTCAGAATGGCCATCCCTGCTATTCTGAGGCTAGGTTAGGTCACCCACCTATGGGTTTCCATGGTGTCTTGTGCGTAACTCTACCAGCATGTGTTTACAACAGTCCCTTATGGTTCTATCCCTTTTTATGGGCAAAGAAACACCAAGACTCAGAGAAGTGAAGGTTATAGCCACCTAAGCTGGAACTGAAAGCTGGGCTACTCTTACTTCTAGGTCCACAGTGTTCACTTTCAGCCATGTTGCCTCCTACAGGCTTGTTCACTGTGCATCTAGTGTTTAGCCCATAGTTGATGCTCAATGAGCATGTGTTGAATGTGTGAGTGAGTCAGCCAATGGAATGGAGTTTGAATATTGAAGGGGGCTGGCTCGAGTTTGAATATTGAAGGGGGCTGGCTCTTCCTCTCTTTATGTCCCCAAACATAAACTGTATGATGACTGGATTGGTTCTTACTGCATGATGATTTGTATGAGTAATTTTAAAGTTGGCAGATGACTGTTAATGGTAAGAGCTTATCGACTCACAGGCATAGAAAACAAACTCACAGCTACCAAAGGGGAAAGGTAGAGGGAGGGATAAATTGGGAGCTTGAGATGAACAGACACACATCACTATATATAAAATAGATAAAGAACCGATTGTGTAGCACAAGGAATTATGTTCAAAATCTCGTAATAACCTACAATGAAAAAGAATCTGAAAAAGAATATATATATATATCTGAATCACTTTGCTATACACCTGAAACATTGTACATCAACTATACTTCAATAAAACAAAAGCGCTTACAGATGTATTGTAATTCTTACCGCACTATTTTCATGTACACTCCTTTGTTTTGATCCCTACAATGGGGCAGGTATGGTTATTCCTAGGAAATGAGAGGGAGAGAGAAGGAGAGAGAGAGAGAGAAAGAGGCAAGTTCCCTGGATCCTGGTCCCATGAGTTTTCCTTTTCATAAAATTGCCTTATGGTTAATTCTTGACCTAGCAGAAAGTAGGGTAGAGGATGGCATAAAAAAGTTCTACTCCTCAAAGTGGTAATGGCCCATAAACAAAAGAGCGATCATATCCACCGTTGATCTGGAAACAGAAGATAGGGGACAAAGCTAACACTCATGCTCTCTGGCTCCAGATTCACAAATTCTATTTGAAAAACATGCTTAGCTGGATGTATTTCTAAGTGGAAAATAGATTTTATTGTTACAGTCATGCTGAAAGTCATTTATATACTGAAAACATACCTTTCCTGTTTTCCTGTATGGACCGGACTGAATGTATTTACAAGACATGGAGGAAGCTGCAGGACATGATAAAACTTCTCTGGCTTCTGAGCAGGTGCTGTGGTTCGCTACCTAGGTCCCCCCTTCAGGACTGAAGCACTCATTCTCCAGCTGCCCAGAGCTACCGGCTCCTGACAACCCACAGCTGAGTCCCTTGCAAGAACTTGCCCTTGGCTGAAGGAATACCTCACCCTGGGTCTCAGACCCTTCCCAGTCATTGAATCCAGTGACCGGTCAATGAGGGACTACAAATACCTGGTCTTCTGCCCTCAATACAGTACCACTCTGAAGGATCATCTCAGATTCAGAATTCCTCCCTCCCCCAGTAAGATCAGCTAAGGTCTTTGTTGTAACCGCATCACAGTGCAACTGCCTCCTCTGCCCAGTTCTGCTTTCTTATTTTCTTACAGGTTTTGTTCTGAATGTGCAACTCAACAAACTCCCTGCATCCACATTCCCATCTCAGAGTCTTTCCGGGAAGCCTGACCTAAGACAGATTCATTCATTCTCCTTGCGACAAGTTATGAAAGTACCATGTAGGTATTTTCCAACATGTGGTTTTTATAATCAATCAATCAACAACTATTGATCACTTGGTGATATAAGACCTGAAAAACACAAAACAACAAAACAAAACTGAAAATATCTATAACTCACAAATTACTTGATTTTTCTGCTCCTTTCCAGAATTCTCTATAGAGACTCATAACTAGATTCCAGTATAATGGTGAATATCAAAAAAAAATTTTATTTTTTTTCCATTTCCTATCAGTTTCAACAGGGTACGGAATAGATGGTATTGCAAGTAGCTTAAGCAAGAAGGGATTTATTACAGGGTCTTAAGTGGATTGTAGAATCATGTGAAGGCTGAAGGAACAGACTTGAAGTTGAACTTTCCATAGCAATTTCCAGAGGCCCATTACAGAACTAAACCACCAAGACAGCTGCTGCTACTTCTGCAACCAGGAAGCCAGTGGATCCAGAATCTCGTCGATATCACCAAGTTCTGGAAGCCACCGTTTTCAGGTTTTCAGAGTGGCTCCCCTACTGCTACTAACTCCAGAACCTCACTACCACTGCTGCCATCTGGGCCAGGAAATGGATGCCTTGCGTCTTGCCCTTGATCCTTGGTACCCAGGGATCTTATGACCGTATGGTGGGACCTCTGCTAATGAAGCCCCAGAAGATGCAAAGTGTCTGTGACATGCTTGCTAAGAAAAATAGCTGTGGCAGTAGAGGTGTGACCACTGCCATCTTCCAAATCGCACCCTTGGGCCTCCGACTGGCCAAACACAAATTATACCCGGAATCTTTTCTCAAGCGAACCTAGGAAACAAGAGTACTTAGCTTCCCAATGTCAGAGGTACAGAAAAGCATACCAGAACAATGTGTTTCAAACTTTAAGACATACTCTACTGTAAAATTCATTTGACTCACACATACCCGCAGTCACATTCACGTCTAACTGAAATAAAAGATTCACGAGACAACGTGATGCCCCCTGATGGCTTCTATCCTAGTCTATGCTGTGCAATTCTATGCTAATCTAGGCTACTCCACTCCATTAAGAAATGCTGGTCTTGGGACTTCCCTGGTGGCGCAGTGGTTGAGAGTCTGCCTGCCAAGGCAGGGGACAAGGGTTCGAGCCCTGGTCCAGGAAGATCCCACATGTCGCGGAGCAACTAAGCCCGTGCGCCACAACTGCTGAGCCTGCACTCTAGAGCCCGCGAACCACGACTACTGAAGCCCGTGTGCCTAGAGCCCGTGCTCCCCAACAAGAGAAGCCACTGCAGTGAGAAGCCTGAACACTGCAGTGAAGAGTAGCCCCCGCTCGCTGCAACTAGAGAAAAGCCCATGCGCAGCAGCGAAGACCCAACACAGCCAAAAATAAATAAATAAATAAATAAAAGAAAGGAAGAAATGCTGGTCTTGACCCACCAAGTTGACGTCATGACTAATGGATGGCAACTGGCAGTTTGAAAAATACTGCACCACAAGAAGGGAGAAATGGATATTGAGTGCCAGTCCACAATATCTACTCTACTCTGTTCCCTCCCCTGTCCCTGAATTAACAAAAAGGATTTAAGGCTGCTCACAGAAAAGACTTAATAATCTGATACAGTGCACAGTGGATTGAGAATCAGGAGAGCGGGTTCTAGTCCTTGGGACAGCAGTTTCTCCTTTTGAAAATGGGTGCATTGTAATAGCACTGTATGCTCAATGACCTGATTGACACTTACCTGGGAAAACAGAAAAAGAGTGATTGGTACCTTATCATTTTTAGTAGAGGAGGGATTAAGCTCACAAGGCAGTCTTGATGGCAAATGCAGTTGTGAATCAACTGTTATACTCCTAAAAAATATTAGTTGGCTTTAATTAAGTTCCTGGTTATGCAAGTAGGTGTAAAATCTGATGATTTATTCTAAGAGTGTGACAGTGCATATTGAACGTGAAGTGTATGAGTAGTTCACCTGCCCCGTGTTTGGAAGGTGATTGTTAATTTCACTGGTAAGGTTTGTAAAGGATTTAATCCCTTAATGTAGAGCTTTTAGGTCAAAGCTTACATTTGCCAATGATTGAGGCTTTCAATAAGGACTTTTTTCTAATGCAGTGTAGGTTTGAAGGTAATTGGTTTGAAAAAAGAAAAGTCTATTGAGAAGACAGAAAAAATAAACATTTAATAAATGCATGTTCTGTGCCAGACAGCGTGCCAAGGATTTTCATCTACACCAACTCCTATAATCCTCACCACAGTCCTTAAAGGAGGAACCGTGATTCTCATTTTTACAGATGAGGGGAAAGAGGGTTAAAGTGATTAAGAGGGGCTCACCCAAGGTCGTTAAACCAGCAAGTAGAAGAATGTGGAATTTGCACTCAGTTCTGGCCGACGTACAGCTCTTGCTTTTCTTACTGTACCAGAATGTCTCTGTTGCTTTCATTATTTGTTCAAGGTGAGTAAGAGTGAGAAAATACTCAAAACAGACTATATTAGGAAGACTGAAATTTTCATGTTTTAGAAAAAGACGCATTCTAATGGGTGCTTGAGCTGCCCATTTTATCCAAAAGCTTTCTAAGACACACTTTGCTTTTTATAGGGCAATGATATCTACAAGCAATTTAGAATTGCGAAGATAATTTGCTGGCATTATTTTAGTGTCATATCTTTCATGCTTTCCTTTTACTTGTGATAACATTTAAAGCAACTAACTGGAAGAATTTGTAAGTAAGCTAAAAGACTTCTCTGGGTACCTCCATTCTGTAAACTTAATACAACGGCCTGTCATGTATAGGGGAGTCCAGCTGTGTCTGGTTGCAGCAGGGTGAGGAATGCTAAGCTGGTAAAACACGGGGAGAACGTCTACAGTGTTTATGCCTCTTGAAACATTGGACTCTTAACTCAGTATTTGTTTTTGAATTTCCTCTTTTAGCAAAAATACATAAAATTAAGTAAAATACTAGATTAGAAAGAGCACATTTCAATGTGATTCTTCACCGATGCAATTTAATTTTTATTACCCTCAGTACAGAGGTTGAGCTGACATATAAACCAAGAGGATATATAATATATGACTTTGGGAGACGTGAGCCACATACTTTTGAGAATCACATTGCTCTTTTTTTATTTCCCCCAGCTAAGTCAAGTAGCTCATTTAAAACTTTTCTTTGATTGTTTCTTATAAGCAAGCTAACATATGGTCTACGTGGCTCTGTTGATAGTCCTTAGAAGGTCCTCCGCAAAGATGATAGAGCCCCTTGGACGTTCCCCTCAGCATATGTGATGAGTTGCAAAAAAGTTCTGAAAAGCACTTAATCTTAACACCAATAGTAACCATTTATTTATGCACCAGAGACTGCTTTGTAAGCTTTATCTAATTTAATCTTCTCCTAAACTCTCTGAGGCAGACACTGTTACTAGCCTCACTTTAAAGCTGAAGAAATGGTCTAAAGGAGGTTAAGGGACTAGTGTCAGGTGGCTCCCCTGGGTGCTGGGTGGTCTAACCAGTGTTATTCCTCCTGCAACTAGAGAAAAGCAGGGGCTACTCTTCATTGTGGTGTGCAGGCTTCTCATTGTGGTGGCTTCTCTTGGTGCGGAGCAGGGGCTCTAGGTGCGCGGGCTTCAGTAGTTGTGGCACGCGGGCTCGGTAGTTGTGGCTCGCGGGCTCAGTAGTTGTGGCTCGCGGGCTCTAGAGCGCAGGCTCAGTAGTTGTGGCTCACGGGCTTTGTTGCTCCGCGGAGGAATAACACCGTTTATTCGCAGTTATACCGCCTCCAAGGAGGAGCCTATTGCCAGGCCCTGGAGGTGGATGCCTGGCCAGGCTGTGCCCTGTCCTGAAGGAGAGTGGGAACTTTATCCGCGTATGCGGATTAGCCGGTGACTCGGAAGTCTAGGGGCGCAGCCAAGAAAGAAAGGTGTCTGCTCAGCAGAGATCTTTTTGTGGACAGGAGCTCACTCAGACTCACTGGTTAGGGAGTTAGGACGATTGACTTCAACTGAATGTTAAAGGTTATTTTTAAAAGACATGCTACTGCCACCGTCGTGGGGACTCCTGTACCGTCTGCTTAGGAGTCTGATAACACGGGGATTAAGACCATGGACCTGGAGTTGTGCTCACTGGGCTCTCATCTGACCCCTACCTTTTACTGTTTGCTTCCATGCTTGGGCATCGGTTCTCTCCTCTGTAAAATGACGATTCACAATGGTACCAAATCTTCTACAGTTGCTCTGAGTTAAGTTAAATAATAACACAAAATGTTTAGTCCAATGTCTGGTCTAGCATAATTGTCTCTCTCGATATTAGTTATTATTATATTAATTAAATTATTATTACTATTAAGCCCTTACTATGTCCAGTCATCATGTTTTCTTATTGAATGCCTTTGTTCCTGGATTAAATCACTGTCATCAAAGACCGATTTTTTTCCTCCCTCTGGGTGGACTGTTATATGGATGTGGCCACTAGTGAATCATGCCTCTTGGTATTGATGCCCTTGTCTAATCCTTCCCCACTCCACAATGACTCCGGGCTTGGCTCTGTGACTTGCTTTGGACAATGGGACATCAGTGGGCGCAATATAACCAGAGGTTTGATAAACACTTGCATATTGGGACTTACCCTCTTGAAACCCAGATGCTATGCAAGAGAGACCAGACTCGGCTAGTCTTCTTGGAGAGAGATCCTAAGACCCCACGGGGAGAGGGGGCCGGCCATCCCAGTGTCCTGGGTGAGCCTAACCCTGAGCCAATTGTCCAGCTGAGTGCAACCTCCTGGGGGAGTCCAGTCACGAACAGAACCCACAGAACCATGAGACTAATGAATTAGTATTGTTTTCGGCCATTGATTTTTTGGGGTTGGTTTGCGATGCAGCAATAGATGATTGGAGAATCCTCTGTCCTGTCTGCCTAATACTGTGAAACATCACCTTTTCTGAAACCTATAGTAATAAAAATGCAGCACGAATGCTGTAATCCCAATGGCAAATGGACAGCTGTGGGGAAAGAGAAGAGTTTTCAAAGAGCTCAGAGTAGCACATCTACATTGTGGGCTTATGTCCTGTTGCCAAGAAGTCCATCAGAAGCACCTAAGGGAGTTGCCAGGACTCAGGCCTGATGGGAAAGCCATCACTGTGGCCTTGGGCCTGTGGAAAGACGAAAAAACCCCACAGACACTCCAACTGCCTCGCCACAATAATTGCTACTCACATTTCCATTTGCCAACAAAACCAGTGTTTACGACAGAAAAATAAGACAATTTATATTTTCAGAAATAAATGTTTTATTTGGAAAATGTCAGTGCCAGTTGCACCCTAATGGTGTTTTTCCAAAACATGTGGTTAGTAAGAAGAGTAGGGTAAGGACTCAGGTTATTTTGGAGAGCTCTAAGAAGTTGACCAAATAATATTGAATGTTACCGTATTTGAAGGGATGAGAGCCTGTTTGCACTGTGGCTGCTGAGTAGATGTGACATGCGACTTACTCTTTCTACATGGGCCAACCGAAGTACATACACCAAACACTGCTGTGTCTCAGTGACTCAGCTTCCCTTGCTGAATCCCTTTTTATTCATTGCATTTAGATGAAATGACTTGAGTGATTTGGACATTGGAGAGGATTATAAATCTTCTGGGGAAAATACATTTAATCCATGACTAGGATGGAATAGATAAAACAATCAAGTTTGAATGAACATAGTAAAAAAGAATTTATTTTTAAGAGCCATTTTAGGTTCACAGCAAAACTAAGTGAAAGGTACAGAGATTTCCCACATAACCTCTTCTCCCCACATGCACGGCCTCACCACTATGACAATCCTACACTTAAGAGGTACATTTGTTACAATCAATGAACCTACATTTACACCATTATCACCCAAAGTCCATAGCTTTACAACTCCTGGTGTTGTACATTCTATGGGTTTTGACAAGTGTGTAATGACATGTATCCATCAGTATAGTATCATACAGAGTAGTTTCACTGACCTAAAAGTCCTCTGTGGTCTGCCTATTCAATCCTCCCCTCCCTCTCCTCAACCCCCAAAAACCGCTGATCTTTGTTACTGTCTCTGTAGTTTTGTGCTTTCCCGAATGTCATAGAGTTGGAATCATACAGTATATAGTCTTTTTAGATTGGCTTCTTCCACTTGGCAACATGCATTTAAGTTTCCTCCATGTATTTTGCTGCCTTGACAGCTCATTTCTTTTTAGTGCTGAATAATATTCCATTGTCTGGATATACCACAGTTTATTTATTGATTCACCCACTTGTAGGACATTTTGGTTGCTTCCAAGTTTTGGCAGTTATGCTACAAACATCTGTGTGTATTTTTCTGTGTGGACTTACATTTTCAACTCATGTGGGTGAATACCAAGGAGCATGATTATTAGAACAGATGGTAAGAGAATGTTTAGTTTTGTAAGGAACTGCCAAACTGTCTTCCAAAGGGGTTGTATCATTTTGCGTTCCCACCAGTAATGAATGAGATTTCCTGTTGCTCCGAATCCTTATCAGAATTTGGTGTTGTCAGTGTTCCAGATTTTGGTCATTCTAATAGGTGTGTAGTGGTATCTCATTGTTGTTTTAATTTACAATCTCCTAATGACAAATAACGTGGAGCATCTTTCCATATGTTTATTGGCTATCTGTATATTTTCTTTGGTGAGGTGTCTGTTCAGATCTTTTGCTCATTTTTTTTAATTGGGTTGTTTGTTTTCTTCTTGATTTTTAAGAATTCTTTGTATATTCTGGATAACAATACCTTATCAGCTATGTATTTTGCAAATTTTTTTCCCATAACAATTTTTAAAGGTAATAACCTTTGGGAGATTTAAATTAATCTTAGCATTGTGTAAACAAAAACATTTAAAAACTTTAAGAACAAATAGAAAGACATTAGCTATCATAATCAAATTTTTTTTAGTTTCATTTTTTAAAAAATTATTTATTTTTGGCTGCACTGGGTCTTCATTGCTGCCTGCAGGCTTTCTCTAGTTGTGGCAAGCGGGGGCTACTCTTTGTTGCTGTGCATGGGATTCTCATTGCGGTGGCTTCTCTTGTTGCGGAGCACGGGCTCTAGGCGCGCAGGCTCAGTAGTTGTGGCACATGGGCTGAGTTGCTCCGCGGCGTGTGGGATTTTCCCCGACCAGGGCTCTAACCTGTGTCCCCTGAATTGGCAGGCAGATTCTTAACCACTGCGCCACCAGGGAAGCCCCATAATCAAATTTTGGGCAAAGAATTGGGAAGTTGTTGGTTCTTTAAAAAATCTGATAATTTTATGTGAAAGAGAGATTATAATAAAAAAATCTTTGTGAGCTGCAAAAATGTAGTTATGAAAATTATCAAAGAATAGGTAACCTAATTAAGGCTGAGAAATAGGAAAATTTTGGAGAGAAGAGGGGAATTGTCAGCGTCTTTCCATTGTTTTGCTTCTATCTCATTGTATTATGGTTATTTTTGTGTCTGTCTCCTCTGCTAGACTATGAATTCCTGAGATGTATTACCTTCCTGATGCTTGAATCTTTGTTGCATCTGAAATGAGACACAGAGGAACTTTCGCAAAAGTTTCTTGGATGAATGAATGTAAACTGATTTAATACTCTAAGGTTTCCATGTAATTGGATTTGTCAGAAACAATCTTAAATGTCATTTGATGACCAACTTGTGGCGCTAAGACATTGGAGAGCTTATTACATAGTGGTTGGGAGCTTGGGCTTTGAAAGCAAAGAGATTGGCGCTGAGTCCTCATTCACCACTTTTAAGCTGATCTTGGGCAATGTATCACTCTTATCTTTAGCAGTAAAATGGGACGAAAAGTAATGCTTGTCTCATGGGGTTGTTGTGAGGATTAAATAAGAACACCGGTGGAAAGTGCCTGGCCTATGATTGGGACTCAGGAGATGTTAGTCATTGTTAGGTTAAGTAAACTAACATGATGCACAAACAAGATTGTGTTGGCACAGCAAAGAGAGGAATGCCAAGTCCTGCTGGCAGAGACAGGCGAACCCGTGGAATGCAGAGGCACAGGTAGATTAAGGCTATGGTGCTAGGAGGTGGGAGTGAGCCTTGCTTTGGTACAGGGTGCCCTGGGCTACAGCATCTTTCTGTTGACATTCATTCTCTATATCGTTGTTGGCCTTAAGCCAAGGACACTTACATTTACGTATCCCTACAGGCACATTCTGACTGTAGACAGGGCAGAAGTGGGTAAAGGGGCAAGACTGTGGACCAACTTCACTTCTAGATGGCCAACCTGCAGTAACCCGCTAGTCCTTTTAGGCCTTACTCAAGGCTCCTACAGAACCCCAAGTCCCCAATCCTGGGATTCAGATTGATTTATAACAACCAGTGGTCTCTTAGTTTGCTATCAACAGCCATAAAACCCCAAGCAGTAAGAAAACATTGTTGCTTACATGACTCCACGGTTTACTCCACAGTCTAATATGCAGAAGGGCGCTAAGGGTGACAAGAACTTAACGATTAGGGGTATTGTTTTTTTCGAAGAGGAAGCCAAAACATGCACTCCGGCTGCTCTTAGGAACTGATGTCCAGCTCATGTAGTATTAAAAGGTTTCACTGGAGAGATATTAGGATTAGATGGATAACTCTGGGCAGATGAATAAACTATCTCATCTTCAGTAAATGGGTCCTATGAAAGTGAGGCTAAGTGGAAAAAGAACTGGCATTTGGCCTAGGTGAGGTTTTTTGGTTCCAAGCTTGGTCTTCACAAAATGCTTTATCTAGTTATGAGTCTCGAGGACAGAAGTAGTTACCATGTGCAAAGGAAGACAGTTTGATTCTTACAGCTCTTCGTGACCTGTCAGTTCCCTTTGTAAAACCTGCTCCGAAAACACAGCAGGTTTTTCTCTTTGATGCTTAGTCTGGGTCACACTGACTGCAAATGACAAACAATAGTGTGATGTATATTTTGATCCATCCAGATAACTATTGAATATACGTGTTTGTATTTCTTCTTGTCTATCAATCTATCCATCTATCATGAATGAGTTGTCTCTTATCTATTAGAAAGTTTACTGGAAGTAGTCTTTTATGGATTCTTCGCTGATAACCATGCAGTGCTTTTCTGTTGAATTAATAGAAACAGAACCTCCAGATAATGTGATTTCTTTTCAACCTTGCCCTTTGGAGGAGTTTCTAGATCCTACCTATGGAATACATGCCATTATGTGCAGTGTTCAGGGAGCCTCCGATATTGCCCAGCAGTCCATAGAAAGAAAGAAGAATTGCTATGACTTGAATTTTTTAAAATATAGATTTTTCCCATGAAAATAATATATGAATAGATTCTCCATGTGAATATTAACAAAAAATCAGGTAAAGCTAAAATTTCCTTCACCACTCCTAATTTCATTCCTCTACCTAAATACAATAAACTGATAATTAGTTTATAAATATATATACGTGTGTGTGTGTGTGTGTGTGTGTGTATGTAAAGAGAGAGAGGGAGAGAGGTTTTTGGGAGTTTTAAACATAAATGGTATTACATGGTATGTATTACCCTACATCTTGCTTTCATCACTTACTAGGATGTCTAGAGATCTTTCAATACATATAGATCTATCTTCCCTCTCATGATATCCTGTGTGGTATTTCATAACATAGATATTTCATAATTTATTTAATCATACTGTTGGATAGTCCCAATTTTTCACCATCATAAACAGCGTTGCAATGAAACACCTTATATGTGTGTTATTGTATATATTTCAAGTACTCCTCTAGGACGATTATGGAGATGCAGCATTGCTGGGTTAAAGTGTGCACTCACTTTTCAAATGGCTTTCTTACATGGCAGAACCAATTCACTTTCAGTAGATTATGGGAAAATCAGTTTCTCCTCAGTCATCAACAACTGATAGTGTCAAATTTAGAAAGTTTGCTAATCTGACTGAGTGAAAGTGGTGTGTGCTTGTTTTATTTTGCATTTTCCTAATGCAAGAAGAGATAAGGGTAGCAATTTTTACATGTTACGCTAGTTCAGGTCCTCTGAGAAGCAGACACTAAGACTAGACTAGATGTGCAAGAAGTTTATTAGGGAAAATGCCTGTGAAGGAAAAAGGGGAGAGAGCAATGGATGTGGTAGAAGCTGTCGAACTGCCATGCAGGTTGGAGGAGAGCAGGGAAAGAGGAGGGCTGGGGAACCAGACTCTCAGACCACAGTGCAGTTCTTAGAACGCTTCCCCCAGGCCGATGTGGAGCCTTTGAACCAAAGTCACCTGTCAGAGGAGTCCAGTGCCCGTGCCTCACAGGAATCCTGTACCCAGCAGCCCTCTTGCTCAGTCACTGGCTTGAAGCAGCCCATGGGAATCGTGGCCTCGGTGTGAACTCAGCAGCCAGGAAGTCTGTCAGATATGCTCCCCACAGCAGATCTGAGTGGTGCATTTTTATGGCTACCACATATATTTATTGGCCATTGGATTTCCTCCCTCTAGGAAGAGTTTTTTTGTAAAGGGTCACAGAGTAAGTAGTTTAGGCCTCTTGCACCCCCACTCTGCCTTTATAGCAGTAAAGCAGCCAAAGCCTATATGCAAATGACCGGGTGTGTGTTTCAATAAAACTATATTTACAAAAGCAGATGACAGGCCAACCTATGTTGCAGTTTCCTGACTCCTGGTCTCAGTTTCCTGACTCCTGGTCTAGGAGATGCCTGTTTATTTAGATCTGTTGCTTGAGAGGTTTATAAATTTTGCCTGTAAAACTATTTGGACCCAGTGCTTTTCTTAGGAGGAAGACTTTGACTAACTTTCTAATTTATTCTATGGTTACTGGTATGTTTAAGTTCATTTACTGTTATATCGATATTGATAAATCATATTATTTTTAGAAGTTCAGCCACATTGTGTAGATTTCAATTTTCTTACTGCTAATTTTTATGTAGTCTGCCCTTACTTCTCAAAATTTCTATATCATCACCTTTTTTTATCCCACTTTTTAACAGTTGATGTTTTATTTTGGATAGACTACATGAAATTAAAAAAAAAGCCTCTAGTACAAATAGATAGAAATCAAATAAATGTATAGAACTCAAGGTGATATCAATTATTTGTCTAAATCTTGATGTTCTGTGGATAAGGAAGAGCAATAGCTAGTTATGATGACACTTTATCAATCTAGCCAGATTCATTAATATTTTCTTTTTAAAAACCATCCATAAATAAAATCATTAAAAACCGTCCATAAATCAAATTATTTTTTAATGTTTAAAACCATCCATAAATAAAATCATTTACTGAGTCAAGACATCCTATTGCCATCTAGATTCATGTTTGTTTGTTTGTTTGTTTTTTAATTACTGGGGTTATTTATAGTGGCTAAGAGCATGGATTCTGGAGCTAGAAGGTATGTATCCAAATCCTCCACCATTTATGAGCATTGTGAACAAGAGAAAATAAATGAACTGTTCTGCCTCAGCTTCTTATTTGTAAAATGGAGTTCCTAATCGTACCTACCATGCAATACTGTGACATTTAAAAGAGTTAATGCATGTAAAGAACTTAGAATCGTGTCTGGTACAGGTAAGTGCTACCTATTGTTAGTGTGAGTATTATTAGTCCCATGTGCTTTTGTGCTTGCTTTTTTCCACATCTCTGCTTGTAAAGGTTTTATTCTGCATTGTTTCATCTCCTGGCATCTATCTTTGGTTAATTTTATGTAACGGTTGATGTACTTTTTATGAGAAATTTTTCTGGTGAAGTTCAGCAAAGGATGGTTCATTACTATGTCAACACCAGAGATCACTGTGATATCTTTTGCTTCACCCTCAGAACTTCAGCAGAGGTGTCTCAGCAATGAGGAAATCCTCAATGGTCCCCACCCTCCCACTGGCCTTCTTTGCCTCTATTTCTGGGCACTGTCCTTTCACAGCCTTCAAGATATTGTGAGGTCAGAGAACTTTCCACCTTGGTTGAGCTAGTCCCCCCTGAGCATCAGAGATGGTGGTAACAGCCAATGGAGTGGGCTATTCTGATGCTAATTTTGCAGGGTTGCGGAGGGAGGGGCACTTTGTGTGAGCACAGTATTTGGGGGAGAGTATTGCAGTGAGAGGATAGAAAAAAGCAAGTCTTGTAGAGAGTACCTCTTAATACTATTATGCCTGTTTACCTGTTTTTTTTTTTGTTTGTTTCAAAGAAAAGCTGTAAGTATTATTGGCCAACAATTTAAAATTTCTCATTTTGTTTTATTTGCAAATTTATTGATTTCTGCATTTTTATTTATTCATTTCTTTCTTCTACTTTTTTTTTTTTTTGGAGATGTTATTTTGTTTTCTTCAATTTCTTGAGCTGAAATCTTATCTCATTTATTTTTAGTCTTTTTGGTTTTCTAATGGATACATTTAAGGGCTATGAATTTTCCTCCGAATAGTGCCTTAGTGGTATCCCATTGTTTCCACCCCTCCACCCTTCCCAACCTGTTCACAGTGTATTAGTATCCTTTTCAACAAATTCCAACGTTCATCACACTGTCTATGTAATTATCTAGTTATTTTAAAAAACATACACATTTGCTGACTGCCTTCTATATGCCAGGCACTGTGATAGATTTTGAGGATACAATGATGAATAAGACAATCTTGGCCTTTTAAAAACTCTCAGTGGAATCCAGCAATTTGAGAAAGCAGTAAGAAATTTCTACCACTCAGCATCCTATTACTAATAACTGACATTTGCATGGAAATTTACAGTTTACAAAGTGCTTTTTAATACAAAGGGCATGTCGGTTAATTCTCATTACAACCTAAGATATAGGTATTATTTTTGTTACTTTTTATCATTATACCATTTTACTATGAGAAAACAATTGGACTATTTCCCCCCCAAATTCCAAAATATAAATTATTATAGCTCATGTGTAGATTATTAAATGACATAAGAAAGGTGATAGAAATGGCATGATGTAGAGACACAATTCATATTCCAGGTTCCAAATCTTGAAATCTTTCTACCATCTTACTTGGTGTGTCTTCGTTAGCTTGGAAAGTTACTTAACCTCTCTGATCTTCAGATTCATGATCTAAAAATGGAGAAAGGGGATGGTGGTTAAGGTAATAATTTCTAATGCTTTTTCAAACCAAACATTTTATGAGTCTACCTTGAATTGTACCTCCACTTATAGATTAAACGTTTTGATAAGTTCACTACAGACTCGTCATTGTATTACTGAAGTTGTGATGAGAGCCAGCTATTATTCTGTGGTAGAATGTAAGTGTCTTCTGTTCATTGTTGTACTTTATTGTGGTGATACATTTGCTAGAATTATTTGCTTTTTCTACCCTAAATGGGATATTATTGAAATCACAAAATACAAAACATGGAGAGAGAATTTTTTACAAGGCCACCTCTTCTCCAGCAGAGGAGAACTAAGAAGTCAGATTTTGTCCTGGCCTGATACTGTCACACATAAAATGCCTGTGTTGATTTGAGAGCTGATGCAGCTCATAATGATACATCATAAAATATACATATTATTTCGTCCTGGCCTGACGCTGTCACACAATCAAGTGCTTATTGAATAACACTGCAGTACACTAAGTAACATAGTCGGAACTATTTTGCAGATTGCTGTCCTGATTTTATGACTTGACTAGGGGACAATTTTCATATCTGTTACTTTTCTGCACGCATAAAACTTTTTCTTTTGCCCACATAGCCTAAGAGATTGTTCAGGTTATAATACCAGTGACAGTCTTATCTTGATTTTTGGCCTTGGAGGGAGATATTTCTGGACTAGGCAGTTGTAGGTGTCATCTATAAATGTTCTAAAAAATGTGGACCAGGCAGAGGACATCACAGAGTCTGGGTCAGAACTTTAGTTCTGGGCCTGGCTCTGCCCCTAACTCAGCACAATGCCTTAGTTTCTCCTCGTTACAGCAGGAAAAAGAATACTCGCTTTGTCTATTTCATGAGTCTGCTGTGAGGATACAAAGAGAAGATGTATATAACGTCATACGAAAACGTAAAGCATTCTAATTCTTCTGTCTTTATGTGAGAGGAAGGGGCACATTTCTCCCCTTTTCATTCCATTCCTCCTTTTCTTTTTCCTCTTCTTCCTCTTTTTTTTTTTTTTTTTTTAATTCTTCTTCCTTGAGTTGTTTGATGCACAGCCGAAGGTTTAGTGACTATCTGCTTTGTGCCTGACACAGTTTCAGGGGCATTACAGAAACTCTTTACTTAATACTCCAAATAATCCACAAGATAATGATATTACCTTTCATTTTTGAAGGAGAAAACAGAAGTTCAAAGAGATCAGGTAAGTTGCACAAGCTATGAACACCAGCACACAGTGAAGACAAACTTCCAGTCAGCTCAGTTTGATTCCAAAGTCTGTAGTCTTACCTGTGATCAATCTATTGATGTCCTTTGTCTAAATAATGTTCCAGAGAATTGTGAGCACAAGTGTTTTAGTTTTGACAGAGAATTTTCCTGAGGTGGAACCAATGATCTTAAGACTGTCTGGCCAAAAAACTGAGCTGGTAGACAAAAGTGTTCTGTGAAAGTATCAGTCTGGAGACCCCAGAGATGGAAATGGGAAGAATCTATTAAATTCTGGCAGAGTTGGGAAAAATTTTAATTAGCGCTATTATTCAAAGAAATGAGAATCTGACCAATTGTCCCTAATTTGAAGGGAGTTCACAGGAGGACAAATTCACTTAAGTTTATTTAAAATGGGCATGGGTAAGACACCATTTATTCAGTTACAGTTCTTTGTTTACTGGCTTCAGTAAACTCAAACAAAAAGGGATTATGTTGGATGGGTGCCACGTAGATCACAGAGTAACAGCCATGGGAGGACCAGGACAACAAGAGCTATTTGGGCACTTGGGAATGAAGAGCCTCCGACCATCTTCCTTTGCTACATCACTCTGGTCAAGAAGAATAGTCCTTGGAGAGAGGGTCTGATTTGACCAGCTTGGATTGTGTCTCTAAGCCTTGGCTATGAGAGGAATTTTCTTGCTGAAGTCATCTGTGATGGATTCTGTGGATGCATTTGGCTTGGCAATTTGAAAGCCGCTTGGATTAGGACTCCATCAAGACTGTCTGTGCACAGTGGGGTAATATTTACACTTTTACTCTCCAAAGGGAAATCAAGTGATCTCAGAAAGGAGGAATGGCTGCTAAGCAGGACCCCTCCCCCCATAAAAAGTTCTGTTACAACGTATACTTTACAAAACCTTTTATTTTAAAATAAGTTTAGACTCACAGGAAGTTACAAAAACAATACAGAGAGTTCCCATGTAACCTTTACCTAGCTTTCCCCAATGATAACATCTCACATAACCATTATTAAAATAAGGAAATTGACATTGGTAAAATACTATCAACTGAACTACAGACCTTCTCAGGTTTTGCCACTATTTACATCCATTCTGCTATATCTATTTGTATGTGAACATGTGTTTGTGTGTGTGTGTGTGTATATATATATATATATAGAGAGAGAGAGAGAGAGAGAGAGAGAGAGAGAGAGCGAGAGAGAGAAAATTCAAATCATATTGCAAGCTAGTTTTGTAAACTGATTTTTAAAAAACTTATCAGCCATTAAAACTATTTTCCCACATCATTTGATGTTTTTTCTACAACATAATTTAATGGCTATATTGTGTTCTATCTTATGGATATGTCAAATTTATTTATTTAAAACTTTACTATGGATTAAAAGAACTGTTTCAGTGTTATAAAGATCGTGTGATGCACATTTCTGTACGTAAAGTTTTCTACGATTTGAGTTCTTACAAGATGCTGCACTAGCAGTGACCACTGGTTCTCATTCACATCGGGACAGATCATAGAAGGAAAACATTAAGGTTCAGGAAAAAACTGGGAGGACTGTTTTGAACTGGTGTGTGTACGTGTGTGTATGTTTGTTGGGGTGATGGCTGCAGCAAGGTGTGGCTGTGGGATGATAAAATAGAAGATGATGAGCTTTTAGAGTCCTGCTTTTGCCTGGAGTATTCAGGGTCTGCCCCCACAGCTCCCGCTCAGACTGCTGGGGTGTGTATCCTCAGAAGTAGAGTCCAGGCAGTGAGGAAGCTGTCTGGGAGAGTAGGCAGTTGAAGGAAAGAGGAGGGGGTGGGTGTAATTTCAGGACCGCCTCGTCTTAACGCTGCCTGTCTGTAGGTAGCTGAGGATGAATGCAGGCACAAGGAGGTGTTTGGTGGGGCAGGAAGTAATTGTAATTTCTGGTACTCAAGACTGTTCGCCTTCGCACCCACAGAGATGTGTGAAGTAATGATGATCAAACATCTTGGTAAAATTTGTTGACTTAAAGATAAAATCAATACCAAAGAATAAAAAAAGGGAACGTTTATTCATAATTATCCAGGCTTAAAATGCTAGATCAATTCAACATTAAGGGAGTTGCTGAAGATGTAGGGGAAAGATTAAGGGATGTGAGATTATGCTTAATTCTTAACTTGTTGGCGGAAGAAAAAAAATAAGAAAGGACTAAAAAGAAACAGAAAGCGGAATCAAATTGAAAGAATAAAATAAGATGATAGAAAGGTTTACAAATGTATCACTAATTACAATAACTACCAATGGATTAAATTTGCCCATTCAAAGGAACTATCAAATTAGATCATAAATATGCCAGACTTACGTTTTTCATACGACCATATCCGAAGCATAAAAACACACAAAACCAGAAAAATAAGAGGATAGAGAAAATGAACAAATATTAACCAAAGGAAAGCTGGTAGAACTATAAACGTCAGACAAGACTCACTTTTAGACAAATATCATTATTAGTAATAGAGAGAGGCAGTACATAAGTTTCAACTCACAAGGAAGATGTAGTACATTCTAAACATGTATACACCTAATTAAATTGCCTCAAAATATAAGAAGCAAAAATTATGAGAACTGTAGACTCAAGCATAAAGATTGGAAAGAAGAAATAATTCCATCATTTTCAAATTATATTCTTATTTATGTAGAAAATCTTAAAGAACCTTCAGAAAAATTATTCAGAACCATAAGAGAAGGCAGCAAAATGGTTGGATATAAAGTTAATATATAAAAGTCAATATCATTTCAATGTACTAGCAAAAATGACAGGAAAAAAAAAGACTCTTTAACATTAGAGAATATCAAGAACTTGAGAACAGTATAAAATGCTAAAAGACTTCTTGGAGAAAAAAATCATAAAACTTTATTAAGAGATATTGAAAAGACTAAGTAAGTAGGTTTATATTATATTCATCCACGAGAAAACAATATTTTGAGGATGTCAATTCTCAAAGTGATCTATAATTTCAATGCAAGTCCAATAAAAGTCCCAGCAAGGTTTTTTGTGGTACTTGATAAATTAATTATTAAATTTTTTGTGGAAAAGTAAAGAGCTAAGAGTAGCTAGAACACTTTAAAGAAGAAAAGTAAAGAGAGGGTCTTGCTCTATTAGACATTAGGACTTATTCTGAACCTGGCATAAAAAAGGCAGTGTGATCTTGACATAGAAATAAACAAATTGACCAACAGAATATGTTTGAGAGCCTATAAACTGAAGTTTGGCATATAACAGAGGTGGCATGCTAGATTATTGAGGCAAGGAGGGATTATTCTACTGGGTAAAAATGGTTAAATATAATGGGAAAAGGTAAAACTGAAAATTGGATTCCTGTGTCATACCACATAAAAAATTCAACTCCAGATGTCTCAAGGACTTAAATGTCAAAAACCAAACTTTAATTTTTTTGCAGAAAATTTGGTGACTATATGTTGAACTTTGGGTAGGGAACAATATCTTTTTTTAAAAAGTTCTAAATAGAAAAGATTCTCATTGTTATTATTTTTAAAAAGTCTTTGCTAATTTGATAAGTACAAGTTATATCTCATTCATTAATTTGTATTTTTGTTACTACTGTGAAGTTGAATATTTTTTCATGTCCTTTGGCCATTTTTATTTCTTCTTTTGTTCATTCATGGCTATTTTTTTGACTGTGATATTTGTTTCTCATTGAATAGTCAGAACTCTTTATATTAAAAACTCTTTATATTAAAGAGTTATATTAAAAAAACTCTTTCTCACTATATACATAGTAAATATTTTCCTTCATTTGTGGTTTTACATTTAGTTTTGCTTTTTGTATTTTTTGCTATGTAGAATTTAATACATTTGAAAGCCCATAAACAGACCCATACATGAATTGAAGTTTGATACATGAGACAGGTAGCATGATAGATCAAACTTATCAATATTTTCCTATATGGATTCTGCTTAGAAAAGCTCTCCCATCCCTCAAGGTTATATTTATTTTTCTTCTATTACTATAATAATGTTTTCATTAAAAATTAAGACCAACCAAGGTTTTTTGGTTTATGCTTTACAGTATAGATACAAATTATTAACTCAAAATAATTCATTTTCTCCCAATATATTATTCCAAAATAATTTATTGAATCGATCCTTTCCTCACGGAATTGATTAGGTCCCATTCGTTTATTTTTGCTTTTATTTCTGCTGCCTTGGAAGACTGCCCTAAGAAAACATTGTTACAATTTATGTCAGAGAATGTTTTGCCTATGTTCTTTTCCCACTGAGTTGAAATGCCATTTTCATCATATACTAAATTATTAAATACAGTTGGTCGTTGTATTTCAGGTTGCTATAGGGCTGTTATAACAAATGCCACAGGCTGAGCGGCTTAAACAACAGAAATTTATTTTCTCACAATTCTGGAAGCCAGTAGTCCAAGATCAAGGTGTCAGCAGGGTTAGTTTCTACTGAGGCCTTCCTCCTTGGCCTCCCTGTGTCTTTGCATTGTCTTCCCTGTGTGTCTTCTGTGTCCAAATTTCTTCTTCTTATAAGGATACCAGTCATCTTGGATTAGTGCCCACCCTAATGACTTTATTATAATTTAATTACCTATTTAAAGACCTTATCTCCAAACACAATCACATTCTGAGGTGCTGGGTAGATATGAATTTTTTGGGGGGAGGGACACAATTCGGCTCACAACAGTACTGTTTCAGAAGTCCAATGTGCTGTCCATTGCCCTACAGAGCCCGATGCAACAGTACTCTTCTTAAACTTGTAATTTGGTTGTATTAATGAACTCTTTCTTACTGAATCAATCTTAGTTCAATAATAATGCTTAACAGAACTTGCAGGTTAACTTTTTTTTTTTTAATACTTTTTTTTTGGCAGCACCACACAGCATGTGCGATCTTAGTTCCCCGACCAGGGATCAAACCCACTCCCCTTGCATTGGAAGCACAGAGTCTTAACCACCGGACCGCCAGGGAACTCCCACAGGTTAACTATTCTCCTTACTTCTTTCAGATATATCTAGGCTATTCTCAAGTGTTTATTCTTCCAGAAGGCCTCAATGCAGGGACTGATTTTGGAAATTAGATTACATTTATAGTATTAAGTTTCTGAGTCTATAACATGATGAATCTTTTAAGATCCTTTATATATATAAAATTTTTTTTTTTTGCTTTTATGAGTGGGATATTTTTTCAATTATTTAATTCCAAACTGTAGATGTGACAATAAGAAAGCTTTTCTTTCTCGTGACTGTTTTGAGATTTTGAACTGAAGTCAAAGTGCTGTCTAGGAAGATTGTAACAATTTATACTGCCCCCAGCACTGTCCCATAGGGCCTATTTTGTACATCATGAGCACCATAAATATCATTTCAAAACTGGTAGCATACAGTGTTAAAAATTTGTAAGTCTTTGATTACCAGCGGGGTTGAACCTTAAAGAAGTATGTTTATTGGCCTTTAGTATTTTGGTTTTTGTAAATCTTTGGCTAATTTTCCTGTTCACATGTTCCAAAAAAAAAAAATAGATTAAAAAAAATTTTTTTTAGTTTTTATTGGAGTATAGTTGATTTACAACGTCGTGCCAGTTTCAGGTGTACAGCAAAGTGAATCTGTTATACGTATACATATATCCACTCTTTTTTAGATTCTTTTCCCATATAGGCTACTACAGAGTATTGGGTAGAATTTTAAAGAGCTCTTTATATATTACAAATATTAACCCATTGTTTATCATAATTAGTATTTTGCAGGATCTCTTTTCTAAATACAGTTTTTTTTTTAGCTCTAAGTCTCAGAATGTAAGCTGGTTACTTTATACACCAATTTTTCAGTAACTTGTGATGTATTGACCATGAATCCCAGTGGCAGTCAGGATTTCCCTTTACTGTGAATATTTGTCATCTTTTGGAAAAATTATTGATGGCTTTTGAGACAGTTGTTCTGTGCTTTCTTTCAGGAAACAAATTTGTCTGAGAGCAGAAGTGACTCTCCCAGACATACTACCAATGCCTAAACAAACTGTGTTTGTTAGCTCTGTCCAAAAACATTTGGTTGATAGATTTTATTTTGGTAGGTCTAAATTTCGGATCAGTCAGATAAATGAATGTGTAGTTTCAGATATCTTCAGAATCTGAAACCGATTCATTTGATTAGGAGTTATATTCTCTAGCTCTCAAAGAAGGTTAAGTTTTTTTGTTTTTTTGTTTTTTTAATTTTTATTTATTTATTTTTTTTGTGGTACGTGGGCCTCTCACTGTTGTGGCCTCTCCCATAG
>NC_041223.1:14688669-14713935 GCF_002837175.3 Physeter macrocephalus | reverse complement strand
GCACAGGCTGCGGACGCGCAGGCTCAGCGGCCATGGCCCACGGGCCCGGCCGCTCTGCGGCATGTGGGATCTTCCCGGATCGGGGCACGAACCCATGTCCCCTGCATCGGCAGGCGGATTCTCAACCACTGCGCCACCAGGGAAGCCCAAGAAGGTTAAGTTTTAATTTTTTTCTCCTTGATTAAATTTATTTCAGATAATCTATTATCTACATGCTAGGAAAAGATGTAATCAGACCAAGGCCTCACAGAATGGGTTACAATCATACAAGGCAGAAAGAATTTGTTTCCTATAAAGTGATGCCGAGATGTAGATGTGGGCCGTAAGTGGGCGCAATGTTTCATGTCTTCAAGGTCCTGCAGATACAAGGTTCCTAGATTTTCAGAGCTCCTAAATTATGATGACAATCTTTCACATTAGAAGAGTTTTTAGAAGATCAACAAATGATAGTGACACAGCTCTTCAACTATGTTAAATTAGTCTATCTCTTACTTACAGGGAACACATTTTAATTATTTGTTTTTTTTAAATGTTTCTTTGTCTATTCAGGTAAGGTTATCACATGTCTTTCTTCGTAAAAACTCAGATTTTAGATTTATGGTTGTAAAGTTTAAATGTTGTGTGGGAATTAAAAATTATTTTGAAAATACATGGCAACATATGGATGCATTTCAAATGTTGAGATGCACTGTACCATGGAAAAAGGGACATTAGTCAAACTGGACAACTTCTGAAGACATGAACCTTTAAAAATAAAACTTTGTCCATTATATTACGTTGAAACTACTTACAATCTGCTGTGAAGTTAAATATTTTGGGTAGCAATTTAACCCACAGATGTTTGCAAACTGAGTAATCTTCTAAGCAAAACGAGTCCTTTTCTGGGGAAAATTATTGTTAAATTTGATTGTTAGTTAATATCACTGCATTGACCCAGGTCACTGGAGTGGCTCTACCATATGCATTAAATATTTTTTCTTTATGAAATGTATCGAGTGAAATTTTCTTCAACACTGATCAACTTTTTGTGCTAGTTCTTCGGTCTCTGAGTTTAAACATGATGTAATTTTTTTCTCTACATATTTACCTTGGATCTGAAAAAGCCCCAGAAGAAATAAGGGCTGACTCTAAAGAATGGCTCACTGAAATTAAACCATATACAATTTCTGGCTATGCATGTTAAAAAATTTGTTGAATATTGGCATTTTCATATCATTCATTCTAAAATCTTTCTTTTGTGAGGTTATTGACCAAAAATTTGTGATGACTAGAGAATTATTTACTCATCATAAGCTTTATGTTTTAAAATATTTTTCAATATTAGAGTAATATAGGCACATTCCAAAAAACATTGGAAAATTTCGTAGGCTAGTTTTTTGTCACTTTTTTTTTTTTTACAGATTTATTTTTATGCTACATTCTGTCTCCGCAGTTAGATTTTAATCATCCGAGACAGGTACCTTATTGTACAATTCTTAGTAATTTTTTATATCAGTTAACCATGAATGCAGCCCACACTGTGGTGCCTTGAGTGTGGTAGGCACTTGGTAAATATTTGTTGATGGTTCTGATTACAGCGTAATGAAATATGCTAAAGGTAACTTAAACTTTTGTCAATAAAATTGGGCTTCAGGTTAGTTTGACCTTTTTGGTTTCTCTAAATATTTCCTTTCATGTAGACGAAATGACCCACAAAAGTACTTATTGATTCTGAAATCCTTTTTCCCTTCTACATTTCTTTTTTAAAAATTAATTAATTAATTTTTTATTGAAGTTTAGTTGATTCACAATATTTTGTTAGTTTTAGGTGTATAACAAAGTGATTCACTTATACATATCTAGTCTTTTCAGATTATTTTCCCATACAGGTTATTACAAAATATTGAGTATAGTCCCCTGTACTATACAGTAGGTCCTTGTTGGTTACCTATTTTGTATATAGTGTATATAAAATACAGTATATATTAAAAATAGTATACACTATTTTATAGTGTGTATATGTTACTCCCAAATTCTTAATTTATCCCCCCCCCCCAACCTTTCCCCTTTGGTAACCATAAGCCGTCTATGTTTCTGAACTCTGAATTTAAGAAATATTTCATAATCCTTACTTACACATAAACACAATCAATGCTGTTGTTTGCTAATTTGATTAAAATTGTGGTTATTAACACTCCTTATCTAGTAAAAATAGTTGATTCCCATTATGCACAAAGCACTATTCTAAGGACTGTTCATTTCAGTGAGTCAAGAACCTTGCATTATTTTCCCTTCCATGCAAAATTCAGATGCCAATATTAAATATATATTTATAACTAATATGTGCTTTTAACATTTTTATTTAAAATAATAGTAGATATCATATATTAAGCACCTCCTATGTGGTGGACTCTGTTCTTAGTGCATTCAAGTTATAATCTCATTTAATCCTCACATAATCCTAAAAGGAAGGAACATCATTCTTGCTTTACAGATAAGGAAACCCAGGCTTAGAGAATTTATGTCTAACTAAGATCACAGAGCTAGGAAAGCAGCCAAGCCTGGGTCTAAATCCAGGTTTTTAAACACTATAGTACATATGTGCATAAGTCTACTAGAAAAGGTTTTCCTGAAAACAGCCCGCTTAGTGCTTACTAAAGGGAAGCCCCAAGAGCCTGCATCGAGAAATGCCAAGGCAATGGCAATGCATTGACCAACAGAGGGGGTGACTGGAACCCCAGACTCATTCAGTCCCAGAGGTTAGTCTTTCCTACATAGAATCAGCCAGCAACTCTCCCCTTTTCTGGTTCCATTGTTTATCCTGCAAACTTTCATTCATAAAATGGTTTTCCATTTGGTTCGCCCAATGATGCAAGTGTCCCAGCCCTTTTTACCACTGAGTTCTCATGACTAAGGAATAAATTGGTAGGTGGGTTGTTCTATAGGACTCTGCAAGCCATCCTGTGAAAAAAAGCTCCACTTTTTGTTAGCAAAGTCTAGGGACTAACCCTTGATAGGAGTAAGTCAAGAAGGCAAATGTCTTCCTTGCCAACACTCCAACCACACCAAGAGCTTTCTATTCAAAATGACAGTCTAAAGGTTTATAGTGTGATAGTGTGAATCTCAAATAAGTTAAAAAAAAAAAGAACAGAAAACAAATGTGTGTGATATACACATCAACTCATAACGTTGACCCCTAAAATTCATAGCAGATTATGGCTGATCATTAAAGCCAAATTAAGGTGGCAACAGGTATAGAAACATAAGGAACTGTTAGGTATCATTTGTCTGAAAATAATACATTGTTACTGATAATTGCTTGTGGGAAAGACACCTTTATTTATAATGGTAAAAAGAATAAGAGAATTACTAGCATTTATCTATATGCAATATGTCCATTTTATAATAGATGTGTTTGCATGGTCATAAGTTTAGCACTTTGGAGTTCAATACTTTCAAAGAAATCAGGATGAACATCAGTTCTATACATCCACCTAGTAGGTGCAATGAACGTATCCATTCTATGGGGAAAACGTATAATTCCCAGTAAACTCTGCAAAGGACTTTATGACTTGCTCTGGCAACTTCTGTGAACATAGCATACCTTAGGATGATGGATTAGCATAATTTGTGTTGTTCTTAAACTCTCAACTTCGTTATCCTGTGACTTTATTTCTCATATTCCTTATGATTTTGTGGCCAGTTCAGTACAATGGTTGGTCAGTGTAGCTCAGTGGCTAAACTTTGAGCAGAACAGATCTATGTTCTGAAGATACTTCAGCCACTGTTAGAATGTGGCTCTGATCAAACTATTTGCCCTTTCAAGCATTTCATCATCTTCCAAACCTCATTTATGGGGTTGTTGTGATGATTAAATGAAAAGCATGTAAAATTCATCAAAACATAAATTTGAGCTAAAAGTAGGAAGTCTCATAAGAATGTATCCAGTAGGAATCCAGTCATAGAAATTTGAAAATAGGCAGAAGCAAACAACATTTCATTAAGAAATATACACCTGTGGAAAAAAACAGAAAAAGAAGGGAAATATAGAAGCAAAATTCTGGGTAGTGGTTACCTAGCCAGGGAAAAGAAAAGGCTCTGAATTAGGGAACAAAAAAAGGAGGCTTTGCATATTTTGGAAATGTTCTAGTTCTTTGGTTGAGTGGGCTGTATTTTAGATATTCTTTTTCCTATTGTAATTTAAATATATATATGTGTTATATATATTCTTTTGTATGTACGTTTCACTCACAGTAATTATTTATTAGTACAATTGAGAGGGATCTCTCTCTCTCTCTCTCTTTCTCTCTCTCTCTCTCTCTCTCTCTCTCTCTCACACACACACACACACACACACACACACACACACAGGCAAGCCCTAATACTCTGCCTCATTTCTGAATTTCTAGCGGTCTGTAAGACAGTGCTTTTAATTCTTGGCTGTACGTTAGATAATCCTGAGGAGCTTTAAAATATATACTAATGCTCAGGCTCCACTCCGAGACATTCTGGTTTAATTGATTTGGGGTTTGGGCCCAGAATCAGTATTTCGTTTAAAAGCTGTCTAGTTGATTCTAAGTGAAGCTAAAATTGACCAATACTGGGATTACTTTCTAAGAGCTAGTGCAATAGGTACTAAGCAAAATAAAGGGGGCAGAGAGAGCAAAAAAAGTAATAAAATAACTGAAATAGTTTGATAGTTGATATTTTTAACAAAGCACCCATATAATAGATATCATGGGGAAAAACACACTTCGTTGGACTTCCTTACAAAGATTTTGCAACTTACTGTTGCTTCTGTTTTGAAATATGTATTCTGGGGATCAGGGTGGGAAGTGGAGAGCTGCTGTATAATAATACATGCCTTGCAGCAGGGTGTCCAGATGAAACGTAAGTGGAGGTTCAAGCCCAGTCATCTCCCCAGGGTGTGTCTCCTGGTGAGGGGTTGCTTCCAATGGGAGGAAGAAGTGCTTTTTCCTAATTAGCACAAAGGTTCCAAACGCACTTACCTTGGCATGGCTTTCATTTTGGTGCTTCAGACTGAATGCCACCAAATATTTTTTCAAACGCAAACAAATATCCAAAATAATTATGGGCACCAATTAATCAGAAGGGATGCCAGCCAGAGGCATATGAGCAGAGTCCTGGGTTTCTCCTCCCACCCATCTCCGAGGCTGCCAAGTGCTAAGCCTTTAGCTGGATGAAATGAGATGGGAGGAGGCATTCCCGGGGGAGAAGCCAAGACCGTTCAGGTGGCATGAAAGGTCACTTCAGGGGCTCAAGTTAGTGGCTCTTATACAACTGGTATGGAGTTACTTCAGTATATAGATATGAATATATATTCATATATATATTATAGATATGAATATGTATTATTCATATATATAATATTGTATGTATAATAATAATAATAAATAATGAATATATATTATTCATTATATATATGAATATATCTATGAATATCTATATATGAATATATATATAGATATAATATATATTCATATATATATATGAATATACCAGTGAGGCTGGCCTCACTGGTATATTCAGGGTGATTATTAGCTCTGCCTGCCATCCATCACAGAACCCAAAGTTTCACCATGTCTTCCCCATTTCTTTAGCTGCCAGCATGTCCTTTATGGACAACAACACACACTTGCTTCCAGTTCTGGGAAATAATAACCATGTTTAATACTTACTGAGAACTGATTTTCATTTCTTCTTCATATCAACCTTGGGATAAGCAACATTGTGAAAGGGGAGAAAACAGAGGTTAAATAATTCATCCTCAGTCAACAGTTGGGAAATGAAAGAAGCAGGCTTCCAACCCAGGTCTCTCTGGGTCTTGGGCTAAGCTCGACCTCTGACCTCTGTGCCGTATCTCCAGGGACCCCTGCTGCCAGTTTTCTCTACCTCCTCATCCCCCACTTCTGCGTCAGCAAATCCGTGGGTCGTGACATGAAAAGCAGAGAAGACCACAGGTCAGAGAATGGCAACAACCAGAGGAGATAGATCACGAGGAAGGGTTTGGAGATTCTGCTTCCTCTTCGGTGAAGGAGCCTCAGCCTCCAGGAACCAGAGACAAAGGAGTACCAACTCCACCACTTCTCAGTTTCTGTTCAACATTAGTTGCAAAGAATAGTTTTAAAAGTCTTTAGCATGTTATTTGGAAAATGAAGGGTTTTATTTATAAGAAAAAAAATGTGGAGTGTTCCATGCTTCTCTGGAAAATTCTTGTTAAACTTTTGTACAGCTAGTAAATTAAGTCATTGTTTATTCTATAATGGAAAGCATGCCTCAAGTGTGACTCAGGAGGCCTGGTTCTAGGAATGGTTTGGCCCCAAACCCAATGTAACATTGGGTAAGTCTCTTAAACTACCGGAGGGTCATGATTCTCATTGTTAAACAGATGGTGTAGGCTAGTCCGCTGGTCAGGTGGGATTTGGCTGTATGCTCTTGGAGACTTTTTCTCACCTATTTGAGTCTCAGTTTCCTTTTTGGTGATTATTCAATTACATGTGGCACGTTTTATACAGCGCCTGCGACACATGGTGTCTGAGATTGTGTCTCCACTACAAGAAGGAGTTGATTTAGAAATTAATTAGTTAATTAATTAACAAGGGCCTGTAGATCTTCCTGTGGGTTGGGTACTTCAACATCTCATTCATATTTATCTACTCACCACTTTTATTTCGAGACCTTTTCTTCTGCTGCAACTGAGATTTCTGGACCGTAGTCTAAGTGTCAGCATTTCTCTCAATACATTTCGTAAGAATTGCCTAGTATAGACTCAGACTTAGTTCCCACCAAAGGGTTGGTGCCTTTGGTTGCAATTTTTTTTTCAGATTAATTGTCCATAGTAATTGAAGCATTAGTGCCGTTTCTTTGGGTTATTAATCACTGATGTGAGAATTAGGTTTGTTCTCCTTCTTTGTTCAATTCCATTCATTTCCTGTGAGAGCTTTCACCATGTCCCCAGGATTGTGGGAGGTGCTAACGGTGGCTCAAAAAAGTACTGTCTGATTTCAAGGAGATGACAATCTTGTTGGAGAAAAAGCCTTACAACAGGGGACAATTAGAGACTGACACACAAGAACAATACACAAGGAAGTTCTGATTGTATGTGTTCTATGGCTGTGGTCTAAAACAAAGCACCGATTCTTCCAGATAGTGAAGAAATAAGACTATGAAAGAATCAGCAGCCTAAAAGTGAAGGAAATTAACTCCAAAGAGAGCTTGGAGCATGTAGGTTTCCACTGAAGCCCTGTTGCTTAGTGTGGGCTTCTCTATGTGGTGGTTGCTTTGGCTGTCTCTGCCTCAGACCCTGCTCTTCAAAGATGTCCTTTCTAGGAAGGATCCTGGATGCGTTTTAGCAGCTTCCCCACTGCCCTCTGGTTGCCTTTGATGTCATGCCAGTTACATCACACTCTTGCTACGTGCATAAAGGTAACCGTAATTTGAAGTAAGAAAAAGCTTGAAATGGTGACTTAGAAGTGAGGAAATATAAATAAACCATAAACCATAATGGAAAAGAATGTGAAAAAGAATATGTCTATATATGAATAACTGAATCACTTTGCTGTACACCAGAAATGAATACAGCATTGTAAATCAACCATGCTTCAAAGAAAGAAGTGAGGAAATACAGATCCCATGGAGAAAACCATATTTAGATTGTAGGACACGCTGAAAACTCGTACTACCACCAGATGGAAGTGAGCACTGCTTTTATGGATTACTGGGAGAAGGTCAGCCTTCTGAGAGAGCAAATAAACAAGGACGCCATTACCATATTTTGAAGTAAATTGATTTAGAGAACTTAAGCAACACTGATACTTAGTTTCTAAGTGATCTACTATTAAACCCTATAGCGTATTAAAAAATGATTACCAAAGAAATAACTATTAAAAATGTATCAGGTTATGATAAGGATAATGCTTTAGATAACACGAGAAGGTACTTTTCCTTTTGGCAGAAAAATACCAGGCACAGATTTATCTTTGACGGCGTGACCTGCCAAAATGCCGGCTCTCTAGCCCATCTGATAAAGGTCAACGATTGAGCGCACCCAAACAAGTTCATACACACAGCACCTGCCTGACAAAAATAGTAAATTACTTTTCTCAACGCAAACTGCACCGTTTTCTTAAAGTTTGAAAAACAAGCTAAATCTCCCTATCCCGCGTGTAAAGTTTTATTTTCTCTTTTTTCATTTGTGAGACCAATCAGCCTTGTTGCTGAGGGTCAGTTAAAAGAAATCTGATGTGTCTGTTTTTTTTCTGCCTTCGACCCTTTCTTTTCCTCAGCAAAACTCATCCACTTCTAAACTGAGAAGGAAATAGGAAAGGAAGATGGAGAATTGTCTTGAAAATGGTCTTAGGAGAAAACGAGATAACACTCATAATCATTTTATGATTATGATGAGTTTGGGTTTACAAAGTAATAAGTATTTTCCAAATTACTGCCTTCAGTTGTAGAATAGATAGAAAATATGCCAAATCTAACTGCCAAAAACTTGTAGTCCTCAAAATATGTTTTTGTCGCATTACTGTTATTATTATGAACAGAAATAGCAGTGATAAAAATCAAAGCAAGTTTTGTGAGCACCCGAAATTCTCTTTGTGGAGGGGTGTAGTTTAGAAGGAGCAGAATTAATATTCTTCCTTGCTCGCAGCTGTGTCCTGCGCGGTTGCTTTCATGCTCTTATTTTCCTGGCTGGGAGCCTCCTCCATTAAACAAGAAAATGAGGTGGGTTGGGTCAGAGAAATAGCAGGGTAACAGGGAATTGGACTTGAACCCAAGCGCCATACAGGCAACTGATTTTTAAAGTGGTTTGTTTTTTAGAAGTGTCTGTCATGACACATAAATCATTGTTAATTTCATCATTAAATTTGGCCTCAGAGAGATTTTGTTTTAAAGAGACAACGCGGGTAGAGAATTGTGAGCTTGGAACTTGGAAGCAGAGGACTCCAGAGCTGGATGCCACGGGACCAGAGCAAGCATAGCTCTTCCGTGTTCAGGACAGAAGATTTTGACTGCTGTCTGCAAGGCCTCCTCTGTCTTGCGCACAGAAGTTTACTCATGGCTGCTCTTTCCTCTCCCCACTCCTCTCTTGGGCCACTTGGAGCTTTAGTGGGAGTAAATGTTGACCATTTATTTTCTATTCAGGGTGAACTTTGATTTTGGCAGGTAGAGAACCAGTGCCTTGATGACCTAACTGAAGGTGAGGGTGCCGGGCAGGGGGTGACAGCTGGGTGGTCCCAGGGAGAGAGATGACTAGCCTCGCCGTCATCGCACTAGGCCAGCACTATTCTTCACAGCCTTCTTTTTCTTCTCCTTTTAAGAAATAGATCTACCCTCCTTTTTCCCATGCCAAGACTTAAAATGTTTCAGATACTTCAAAAATAAATGATTTCTAAATCACCTCAGACTGCTAACATAAAATGTTTTATCACATTTTCCAAAAACAGAATGGCATATTAAGAAGTGATTTCATTCTTATCCATATCCTCTTTTAGGGATGTAGAGACATTATCTGAAATGATTGCTATAAAGAGACAGAGACAAGAATTTTATACGATTTTAGTTCTCAAATCATTTAACTTATTTTATTTCAATTCCCCTAAATCTCTTGGACAGTTATTTCCTTCTATATTTTCTAGTAACACTTACAAATTACATTTTATTTTATCAGGGTCTAAAGAATTTCAATTGCATTGAAAAACTAAGAAATTATTGAAAAAAAATTCCACTAGTACAACTATAGTAATGAGAAGAAATTGGCTAATTTCAGTGTCTTTCTTTGGGCTCGTCATAGAAAATTGTTGAAATGTGTCCGCCATAAGTAACTGGCATTCTGAAATTGATTTAAACCTGTAGTGGGGAAGAAAAACTGCATTGAAAAAAATTAAATCTTAGATTTGGAGATATTAGAAAGAAAATAGTCCCATTCCCAGGGGATCCCAAATAGTGTCCCTCTTGTTCAGCTGTTAGAAGTGAGGAAAAGCAGTTGCACAGCTAGTCTGGAGGGAGAGACAGATGCTTCTTTTTGTCATTACTGTACTTTAAAGAGCATCTATTGGTTAATAAGCTCAACTACTCCTATGAAGCAAACTGCATGATCCCCCCTCCTGTGGAAGCAGAAATCAGGTTCCCAGTAGATGAGTGTGACAAAAGGGCCCACAGCTCCCGGGCCACTTGTCCCCTCCATCCGGTCTCCACTGACCTGGCCAGGCCCACTGCCGTCTTCTTGACCTGGCTCCATGACCTCTCAGTTCTGTAGGAAACGTGGAACCAGAGCATATATGTGAGCAGGGTGTTGGTGACAACTGGGCTTCAGAGACATTCATTCACTGCAGTGGTGGGGAAGCTGTTTAGGAGCTGGAAAGCCGAAAGGGATCGGCACCAGTGAGGAAGCTGTTGTACTGAGATCTGGGTGCGGGTGTTTGTTTCTGGAAATGGGCTAGTGTCACGGGGCGGGGGCGGGGCGGAGGGAGGAAGGAGAAGGGGGTTAAAGGCGAGCTGCACAGGAACCATCGGGGAGTGTGTCCCACCACGGAGAAGGCATTCAACACCATGAAATCGACAGAGAAATTTAAGAAGGTGGGGGAAGAAGGGACAACAACAGCCTTAAAAAAATTGCTCGAGGAACTTGAGGAGACAAAAGTCCTATTCAAGGAGCAAGCCCCGGGGCGCCAAACCAGACTAAGAGGGAAGACTCTGGCACCAGAATGTTTGCCTGGGAGTCTTGGGACTGCCACGTGTTAGCGGGATGATCTTGGGCAAGTTATTAATGACCCCTGCCTCAGTTTCTTCATCTGTGAAGTGGGCATAACCATATAACCACCTGATAAGGTTGTTGTGAGGATTAAATTAGTTAATAAGGATAAGGCTGTCAGAACAGAGCCTGGCCTAAATAAGCATTATGTGTGTTTGCCATCATTAGGAGGTTTTAAAGAAAGTGTAGTGAAAACAAATATAAATGGGACTGGTTGGAGTGAGAAGCAGAATCAAGGGAAGTTTATTTCTTTTAATTAATGGGAGATCTTGAAGCATGTGTCAAGTTGAGGGGAAGGGCACATGGGAGAGGGAAGAAATGGAAGGTATTGAAGAGAGCTTGTTGGAGGTAAACTTAGACCCAGGCCAAAGGCTATGGAATAAGTGCATGGGAGAAACTTAGTCTTGGAGGAAGGAAAAGTGGCCTTGCTTTGCACTTGGAATAAAATCTAAGCTCTTTATCTGGACCACAAAAGCCCCTGTGAACTGGCTCCTATCCGCCTCTCTAGCTATAATTCCTCCTGTATTCCCTACTGCCTTTTACAGTCAGCCCTCCTTATCCACGGGCTCTGCATTTGCGGATTCTACCCACTGCATATCAAAAATATTTTTCAAAAATTTCCAGAAAGTTCCAAAGAGCAAAACTTGAATTTGCCTTGCATTGGCTACTATTTATATTGTATTAGGTAATCTAGAGATGATTTAAAGTATATGGAAGGAAATGTGTGTAGGTTATATGCAAATACTTCACCATTTTATATAAGGGACTTGAGCATCCGAGGATTTTGGTATCCACGGAGGTCCTGGAACCAATCCCTCACAGATACCGAGGGACAACTGTATATCTCTTGCATTTTCTCAGCCCTGCCCAGATTGCTCTCGCCTGGGCCTTTGTTCCAGCAGTTTCATCTTCCTGCAGTGCTCTTTGCTCAGACCCTTACGTGGCTGGCTCCTTTGTATCACCTTTGTAACCTTTGTATCATTAAGGCCTTCCCTGATCATCCAATCCAAAGCAGCCAGTGTCCATTCCAATACCCGCGTCTCCACGTCTCCAATGCATTTCTCACCACTTGATGTTCTCGTGTTTATTCATTGTCTGCCTCTTTCCACTAGCGTACTAGCTTCACTGGGGCAGAGACCTCTTCTGCTTAGTCATCGCAGTTCCCTTTGCTCCTGGCACACAGTAGGAGCTCAGTGAAGTGTCTGTTGAATGAACAAATGTTTCAGTAGGTGAGAAAAATGGGAGGCAAGTCTAGGTGAAAGATATACAATACATAGAAGACATGTATTGAAGCGGAGAGGAAGGAGTTGAGGAAATGGGTCATATTACCTTCCTTTTTCCTTTTTCACAGAAAAAAATGTAGTAAAATACTATGTAGAAAGTGAGGTAGGATTGGGCTCAGAATGGATCTCAGAGGAATGTGTTAAGGAATCGAAGAGGAAGTGGAATAGAGAAATGAGAGGTACAGCTATGCTCCCAGGGAATGGAGAGAAAGTTCTTGGAGAATTCCCAGTACAAGGTGGGTAACTAGGAGTTAGAAGTTCTTGCTCTTGATGGCAGCTGTTGTGTTTTTGCTTTTTGTTCTCTTTTATCTTTTTTTGTAGTTTTCTTGGCCTAATTGAAATAACAATATTAACACTCCGAGCATGTCATGCGCTTGGCATGGTGGTAGAACTTTTCATGTGTTTACTGCTCATCTCATCCACACAGTAACCCCTGAGGCGGGCGCCGCTATTAGTCCCACTTTATAGCTGAGGAAATGGAGGCTTAGGGTGGTTGAACAGCTAGTCAGTGGGAATGCCAGGAACCAACCCCCAGGACTGCCTCTAGCATCTGCTGTCTTAACCACGCTGCTCCACCAGCTAGTTGTATTTTCCAAGAGGTGATCAGGGCAGGTTTTCCTTCAAGTCTCACTGTTGCTTTGGCCCTACAAAGTAAAGGTGCAAATGTAGGGGAAGTGTTTGTCAGCTCTGGTCCCATCAGACCCCAACTCCATGCCTCTGGCCTATAAGGAGTAGGGAACCCACCAGGCCATTTAGGGAATGGTTTCCTCATAATTAGTGTTTCCTTTATGTGTTAAATAGGACTAAGCTGTGATCCCAGTAGCTCATAAACCCATTTTCAAAGACAGCGCTCTGAAACCTTTCCCACCCTATGATAATTGACGTACTCAACTTTCCCACAATTTCTTGTGTCAATTTTAGTAATTTATATCTTTCTAGGAAGGTTTGCCAGGAGGTTTTTTATACTGTCTTGGGTTTGCCTGTGTAATTATCTTAAAAACTACTGTTTTCTCATTGTTAGTTTTACATATTTTAATTCTTTCTCTCTCTTGTTTTTTTCCATGTCAGGTTTATAAGAAATATATCTATTTTATTGGTCTTTTCAAAGAAACAGCTTTCAGATTTACGTATTCTTTCTATTTTTTTGGTCTTTCTTTAGCTTCAGGTTCTGATTTCTCTTAAGTTTTTTGGACTTATTTTGCTCATTTCTGATTTCTTAAAATGAGTATTAAATTATATATATAGTATATATAATATATACATATATAATGATATTATATATTACATGATATATTTATTACTTTATATTATTATATATAGTTATATAATATAAAATCACATATATTGTATAATTATAATGATGTCTATATAATATAGATATAATTATACAGATAATTACATTGTAAACATACAATTACAGATATAAAGAAACAATTATATAGATATTATAATGATATATAATATATATCATTATAATATGATATATAAAAAAACTTCATTTAACTCAGTTTCTTTTGTGACCCATAAGTTTTGGTGTGAAGCATCTTTTTCATTGCCTTCAAGATAGTTTGAGTATCACCTTTGATTTCTTCAGTTCGAAAGTTAGTTAAGTATATATATATCCTAATTTTTAAGTAAAGATTTTATCTTTTTATCCCAGTTTTATTGGATTATTATCAGATTATTTGTTCTGTAAACCTATACTTTCTCTGCAAAAATTTTTAGCGTATGCTTTGTGCCTAAATTCATAACCAAATTTTATAAGTGGTTGATGGAAAAATATTCTGTAGTTGAATCTCAGGATCCCTATATCACTACCAAATGTAGATAATTGAATGTAATATTGATTTACTTCTAATAGAGATCTATTGACATCTTTCACCATAATTGCCTTTTAATGAAGTTCTTGCACTTCTAAAGAGCTTTTGCTTTATATATTTAGCTGTTAACGTTGTTTGGGCCCTTCAGTCTACTGATTGTTATACTTCCTTTATAAAAGTGTATCTTTTATGTTACATAATATCTCTCTTTATCTTGTTTGGTCAGTTTTTTCCATAAATAATTAAAATGCCATGGTATTAAAGTTACTCTTTTTTAAAGTAGCGTTGGCAACTCTGTTCCCATCACTTTGTACTGGGCCTTTGGGTTTATCTTTCTAAGACTGTATGTCTCAATATTGAGTCTATGAAAATAAGCTATAAACGATTCCATGTTACTTTCTGCTGTTTTAAAAACCTGCCTATCCTCAGTGCGCTTAATTTAGACATTAATTCTGGCCAAATGGTTTTTCTCTATTACAAAAGATAGTGCATAATTTTCTATTGGACCCAAGTTACAGTTCTGTTCTACCTGAGATCATCAGACTTACCAGTCCCACTAAATACCCCCCAGACATTGGTGCAAGAACCTGACACTATTAGTAAGACAATATTAGTAAGACTGCATTAGATTTCCATTCAGAAATCCTACGCTTTCTAAAGAAGGAAAAATGTGGAGATGTATTTTTAGACCACTATCTTCTGAGCCAGCCTTTGAAGTGCTTTGATGATTTATAAAAATAAATACTTTTCCTACTTCTAGGCCCATTTTTTATAATTGAAGTATATAGTTGATGTATAATATCATATAAATTACAGGTGTATAATATAGCGATTCACAAATTTAAAGGTTATACTCCATTTATAGTTATTATAAAGTATGGGCTATATTCCCCATGTTGTACAATATATCCTTGAGTTTATTTTATACATAGTAGTTTGTACCTCTTACTCCCCTACCCCTATGTTGCCCCTCCCCCCTTCCCTCTCTCTACTGGTAACCACTAGTTTGTTCTCCGTATCTGTGAGTCTGCTTCTTTCATGTTATGTTCAGTCGTTTGTTGTATTTTTTACATGCAAGTGATACTGTACAGTATTTGTCTTTCTCTGTCTGGCTTATTTCACTTAGCACAATGCCCTCCAAGTCCATCCATGTTGCTGCAAAGGGCAAAATTTCATTCTTTTTAAGGCTGAGTAGTATTCCATTGCTTACATATATATATATATATATATATACACATACACATATATATATGTATGTATATATATATCACATCTTCTTTATCCATTCATCTGTTGATGAACACTTAGGTTGCTTCCTTCCATATCTTGGCAATTGTAAATAATGCTGCTTTGAACATTGGGGTGCAAGTATACTTTCAAATTAGTGTTTTTGTTTTTTTTTCAGATTTACACCCAGGAGTGAAATAGATGGGTCATATGGTAGTTCTATTTTTAGCTTTTTGAAAAACCTCCATACTGTTTGCCACAGTGGCTGCACCAATTTACATTCCCACCAATGATGTAAGAGGGTTCCCTTTTTTTCCACATTCTTGCCAACATCTGTTATTTGTGTTCTTTTTGATGATAGCCATTCTGACAGGTGTGAGGTGATATCTCATAGTGGTTTTAATTTGCATTTCCCTGATGATTAATGATGTTGAGCATCTTTTCATGTGCCTGTTGGCCATCTGCATTTCCTCTTTGGAAAAATGTCTATTCAGGTCTTCTGCCCAGTTTTAATTGGGTTGTTTGTTTTTCCAATGTTGTGTTGTATGAGCTGTTTATATATGTTGGATATTAACCTTGTATCGGTCATATCATTTGCAAATATTTTCTCTCATTCAGTAGGTTGTCTTTTCATTTTGTCGACGGTATCCTTTTCTGTATAAAAGCTTTTAAGTTCTAGGTCCATTTTTGACCAGTAATATGGAGTATGAAGGTAGGAATAACTAAGGCTATAAGAGGAGAGAGTATAGCGCATGTAACTATTGAGTATCTGTGCATATGACGAGCAGGGCTGTCATCTCCAGGCTATATAAATCAACAAATACATAGGTATAGATTACTAAGTGAATGTATGGATTACAAAGTGCTGTTAATTACATGTGAATTCATTGATCTGTTCAACAAATACTTGTTGGAAGTCTCCTGTGTACCTGATTCCAGCCACGTGCTGGTGATGCGGAGGTAAACATGCGTTTATGCTCCTGCTGTTTATTTGACTGTGAATGGCTGCGTGGTTAACCCATGGCTTCAGACGCTGGAACTTATTCTAACAAGTTTCTGAGCTGCTTCGCAAACCAGAAGTCTTTCCTCCTCCTCTTTCTCTTTCTTCTTCTTTCCACCCCCTTTATTACTGTCATAGAAAATTTGAAGTAGAAGGAAAGAAAAAAAAAACAGTGTTACATAAATGGTCACTTTTTGGAATAACTCTACATTTATACAGTGTGTCCTTGTGATTTTAAAAAAGCCATCATTTTAGGCTGGACTTTTTAGGATGGTCACCAGGCTACCACCATTCGGCAGTTACCTTAAAAAAAAAAAAAAACACTTCCCCTAAAGTGACTCCTTTACTCACTAGCATAACCTGGCCATTAAATATTAAGAATTGCTTGGAACCCATACATTAAGTCAGGCTATGGTGAAACAAAGTTAGCAAAATTCTAGTTGGTGTCAGAAATCAGGTGAAGCTGCGTTGGATAAGGGCCGGTTTGTCAGATTACCATCTGCATATGCGGCTGTGGACCAGGTGGGGGAGGCAGAGAGCGGGCTGAGGTCCAGGATCCTAGGTCACAGGTGAAGGTGGCAAAGGGTTAGGAGACAGAATCGAGGTTTTGACTGTATCTGAGAGGAAGGGAGGAAAGCAAGAGAATTAGAAACTCAACAAAGGTCAGAATTCAGGGAAGCAAGGGTTGAAATAGGACTGATGTAAGTCAAGAGCTGGGTGGTGAAAGCAAAGGGAGCAGGGGAAACAAGAAGGTGGGTGTGGGTGGGTAGCCGGGAGGTGCCAGAGGAAAGCCAGCCTATCTCCCCAACATTGCTTCCAGCACCTTCCCAGCACAGGTCCCTGCTTGGTCCTGCTTGGTCTTCCAAGGGCAGTGGCTCTTAATGGACTGAGATATGGGAGACGCCAGCCACGTATCTCTCTGGAGCCGAAATTGTAAGGTTCGTACCTTATTAACAAATATTAAAGTAAGTCGAGTGCACTTGGGATGACTTGGGAGTGATCAGGGTGTGGTGACGTGGCTTTGCTTGTGCTTTGCCTTTTGGTTACTCCAGAGAACTAAAGCCCTCTGCATCCTTCTGTTCAGCTTTTGGAAGATTTTTCACAACCACCCAGGAAATACAGTTCGGTACTCCTGTTTACTTAATGGTCTACTCCACTTGAAACATCACGCTCTCCCCGTGCGGTCTTGTCATAATTGTCTTCAAATGGTGCTAATTAACAGAGCCAACACATGGGCACCATTCCCTCCCCTGACGTGGCACCCTGGCACACTGCATTTAGCACCTCTCGTGGGAAGGCATCCTGGAGATCCCTTATCTGCAGCCTCTCCCCATCTACCTCCTTACCACTAATGGAAGCTGCCTCACCAGAGAAACCGCTATTCAGTAAAGAACTTATCAAGTCCTAGCAGATGGCTGCTTATCTCAAGACACGTGTATTCACCAAAATCCTATAGCAGAAGGATTTCGGATAGTCCCTTAGTGCTGATTATAACAGAGTTTGAACCGTGAAAAGCAGTTGGGAAATACAGAGTGTGGAGGAAGAAAGACCTGGGGAGAATACAGGAAAGAATTCTTGAAAAAGAAAGGAAAATTTGAGTTAGAACATGAAATGATAGGCACCGATTTTCTTGGGAAAATGGCTGGAAAGTTTTTGGTGCGTGATGACACGGAAAAACAATCAGAAATGGGTGCCTTTTACTCTTAGCTGTGTCAGAGGCAGCTTAACTGCTACTTTGTTGATCAGAGAAATTAACATCTTCCTGCCTTTATCTCTCTTTCTGTAAAATGGGAATTCAAGTGCTTGCTGACAGTGTTTCCAAAAGTTTTTAAAGGTAAGAATAGAGAATATTACTGACAGCCCAGTGGTTACCTGAGAGGCTGCCGTGAATGAGTGCAAACACATAGAGCATTTCATTAATGAAGTTCAGGGTGTCCAGCTTTTCCTTCGAGAGTAAACCTGCGCGTCCTGTGGTATCCATTCGGTTTGCATTGTTCTGTCATGTTGTTTGTAAATCTTTGGAGGGATTACCTAGTATTTTGTTCTTTACTGTTTGAAATACTCTTAAAAGCTGAATATAGAACTTCAGTCCCTGCTGGTTTGTTCTTTTCCACTTGGCAAAGGTTGATTGATTTTATTTTTCTTTTGGCCTGTGTTTCTCAGAGGCTTGAAATGAGCATGGCTCTTTTTGTTTACCTCTTTACCCACATTGTCAATAAGAGAATCGCTCTGGGAACAGGGTATACGCAGTGTAATTTCTGCAGCAGAGTTTGCAAAGGGAGGAAGTCTTAACATAAATTTGGAATATTGTATTGTTTTAGCTTTGTTTTTTCAGGCGTTGGCACTGTTGCCCGGGAGTTATTCTTTTCCACTAATGAAGGTTCACACATTCTCTTAAGCGGTACTGTTCAACATGGCAAACCTGTAAAAAAAAATAATAATGAAAAATATGTTAAAGCAAATGTAATGTAAGAAACAGGAAGTAAATATACAGAAACAGTAATATACAGAAACATGACAACTGGCGATGTCATGATCTGGTTTGATTGTATGTGTACGAGGTACAGGAATGGCCTTGAATGGGACAGATTCATAGAAGACAGTGTCGAAAGATTAATCCAACCCAGGGGTTTGCAACTCTTGCTGCACATTGGATTCACCTGGAGATTTTTTAAAAAATGATGTTCTGGTCTCTTCCCAGAAATGAGAACATCTGAGGGTGTGGTTTAGGCATAGACCTTTGTAAAGACTCGTTAGTTGACAGCCAGGGTTGAGAACTGCTAGTAACTAATGGAAAAATGCTCATTAGAAGTCTCTCCAGGCAAGGGATCTTAGCCTAGTGCTAGACACCTGTGTGGACTGACGCACGTTTGTGGATTTTTTCTAGCTGTCAATAGGCCTCTTCCTCTGGCACTGCTCCCATACTTTCTGGCTCTTCCTGACTTTCAAAATAATAAGCTTTTCTTCAGTTGAACTTCTGGAGCACTTAAGATGCTATGAAAATGCTGAGTGAAATGGTATGAAATAGTATTGATAGCCTTTATTTAAACTGTGGTGGAAATATATATATTTTTCAAAGGTCCTGATCCAGTTGTGGAAAGATTGTTTTTGAGAGTGGATGAAATGTCTATTTTGTATCTCAAGGGCAACATCTTCATCCTCGGAGCCAGCTGTCTTCCCCCATGCAATTCAAATGATGCCACGTGTCCCAAATGGGACCTTTGACATGGCCTAAAAGTTCCCTATTAAAAAGAATTCACATTAGCTTGAAAGGCAATTTCCAGACATTGAGACCTATTAATTTCCTTTATATCTGCTAGTCTGTTACATCCAAAACAAAGCACTCTGAGAGAACGGGACTCAGAAGAAGTAAATAAACGCATTTGAGATGAAGGGGGAGGTAACAGCCAGGAGTGGGCAAAGCAAACCCAGGTGAAGCCAGATAAGAGGGAGATTATAGGTACCTGAGGGTAGGGAGGCAGAGACCCTGGGAGGCTGAGCAGAAGAGAAGAGATGCCGGGGTCCACTGTCACCAACGAGGAGTCACTGTCTTCAAAGTTTTAAATACCATCTGTACGCTGATGACCTCCACCCCCCATTTATATTTCCATTCAAGGCCTTTCTGTTGACCTCAATTGTCAACTTATATCCATTTGGGTGTCTAAATTGGCATCTCAAACTTAACATGTCTAAAGCTGGACTCTAGAACCCTCTCTTCCTCCCACCCTGGGCCTACTGGGGTCTTCCTTATCTGAGTCAATGACCGCTCCATACGAGGGTTCTGGAGTAGGGACCCCAAAAGCCTTGGGGGCGTTCTGGCCTCCTTTCTTTCTCTCACTCCTTGGACGTCATATGTATCAGCAAGCGTGTTGGCTCTACCTTTCAAGTTCACCTAGAATGTAACTACTTGGCCACACTGACCACCACTGCCCTGGTGTAAGCACCGTGGCTTCTCACCTGGGCTGGGGCAGTGGCCTCCTCCCTGGTCCTTGCCCCTCCTGTCTCTCCCCACCCCACGCGTAGGTCTGGACTAATCAGGTATTGTGGGCCTTTTCAAACTGGAGTCGTAGCATGCCACTCCTCTGCCCAAAGGCCTCCGGTGGTTTTCCATCACACTGAGAGTAAAAGTCAGTTCCCTTTGGATGGTCCTATACAGCTTGGAGCTCCTGTTACCTGTCCCACCTCTTCTCCTTCGTCCACCCCTGTGGGCACCAGTTCAGCCCCTCTGGCCCCACCCTGCTGCCCAGCTATGCCTGGGACACTCCTGACCTTGTGCTTGCTACTACTCTGGGCTGTTGCAGACCCAGGATGCTTCTCCCTCACCGTCTTCAGGTGGTCACTCAGTGTCATCTCTAGGGTCACCTGTCTGGTTGTCATACTTAAAGGTCAACCTTGCTTTTGTGCTCCTTGTCCCCGTTTCCTGCTTAATCTTCACCTTCGCACTTGTCGCCCCTTGAGCTTCTCTCTCTATTTTATTTATTAGTTATTGTTTACCTCCCTTCTTCCTCCACTAGAATATAAACTCCACGAAGTCAGGGATTTTGGTCTATTTTGTTTCCTATGTCCCCAATACCTGGAACAATACCTGGCATGTTACAGGGGCTCGGTAAATGATTATTAGATGAAAGAAAGAAATGAATGGGTGTGCTAGCTAATCTCTAAAAGCCTTCCCAAGTGACTGGGTTTGCCTTGCTCTGTGGCCAAGTCTTGGCCTTATGCCCCAGTCTCCCCAGAAGTGGAACTTCCCACGTCTTGGACAACCTGAGGCTCCATGGCCTCTTGTGTGACTTCTGCACCTGTCCTGCCCACCTGGGGCTCTGCCAATGCTTGGGTCGGTTGTGGTCACTTCCCTGTCCCTGCTCCGTCAGCCAGCTGGGGTCCTCCTCACTCACAGCGCCCACACTCTCTCTGTCCCTTCCTCTCCGGACCCACTTCCTGGCTGACACCTCACTTGGGCTCACATTCTCATTTTTCCCTTAAAAAAAGCAAACTCGGGCCCTCACCAGCCTGGAGTTTTGATACATTGGTCAACCTCAGGCTTACTTAAGCATCCCTTTTCAATAATTCTTAATGATCCTTCAGGCTGGCTCTGTGCAGCAGACCCATAAATAAGGATTCTTTCTAAGGTTGCATTGGAGTGTGAGAAGGTGGGGAAAATGCTTCAGGATGATTGGACCGTGGTTGTTCTGAAATGACTGATGAAGGTGCGTGGTCAAGGGTTCCCCCGGCCCCGGTAGGCTCTGATGGGAGAGGGTCCTGGGCCCACCAGTTCTCCTCTGGCTTCTCCTAACCCTAACCTAACCCTAAGAGAGCCCACGGCTCTGACTGTTGATCTTGTGATGTAGAGGCTTCAGGGGGCAGGAGTGACCATGGAAACTGGAGGTTGTTTCTGGACTATTTCACAATACTTTTCTCCAGGAAAAAGAAAAAAAAAAAGCCTTGTTCTCTTCATCCCAGGGTTACATAACCTAACATTTCCCTTGCTGGTTGAAATGAATACCCTTTCTTTGCCTGAATAAATAGGACACAAACTCTTTGGGACAGACTGCTTCCTCTGTTCGAGAGCGTCTGCGGGCTCCGGCTGCTTTGCTTGGTTTAGTGGTGACCCACAGCTTGGCTGGGGCCAGTTCTCCTTTCACGGCTCCTCCTTGGAGCGTGGATTCCAGCAAAACACCTTTTAAATGTCTCAACAAACAAAGACCCCCCTGTGGTGACTCTGGAAGACAGGCTCCCTGCGAGGTGCTGGGGCTGTCTACAGCTGGAAATCTACTGTTGCTTCCTACACACATCTCTTAAGTGCAGAAACACCACAAAAGTCACTGAAAACGGGAAGATGACAAAAACCAGATACAAACCCTCATATGCATATCAACTGTCTGTCCCACCTCTACAGGAAAAATGCTTATCTGCTAACTTAGTATTCAAACTCTATCTTCTAGGGTTCATTCTAAACGCCAGGATCTGCTTCGTGTTACTACTTGGTAACTGCTGGCTGGACCTAAGGTTTTAAAAATCAAGATCTCTTTGGAGTTTTACAAGTAAAATGTTAAAAAATGAGAAATGACTATCTCAATTTATTTTAGAAGAAAGGTACAAATTGTAAAACTTTATTAATTTGGTAAAAGGTGTTAGTTTTGAAAAGAAAAAGTAATCATACAGGCAATGTTAAAAATGTCAAAGAAACGTAATAGTATGCGTCACAGCATACTAAGCATTGCGTTTATAATGAAAAGCCCATGCCTTTAGTAGTTCTTAATCTTGTTTAGGCTTCTTAAAGAATCACGTGGAGTTTCTAGACTCCCTTCTCAGAAAAATGCGCATGTGTTTATGTGGCCAAAAGGTTGGCTACGATTTCAGGGGATTCCCAATCCCCTGGAACCATCCATGTGGATCTTTGCTTTGGAAAGTGGAGTAAGCAAACCAGAAAAGGCTAGATGATTTTATAAAAGAGAAACATAGATATATATAGTAACCAACCACAATTTGATTGTGGGGAGAATGATTAAACACATTCATTGCCCAAGTGATGGCAACAAAGTTATATTCATATTATTATCCCTTTTAAGCACATTTTACACTTACGGTGATCTAGTGATCTAAATGATTGCCTTTTATTTTCTGTTATCCTCTTATTTTACTTAATGCCCAAACTGTGTAATTTAAATATGTTATGCCTTGTCTCTGATGTAATTATCTAGTTTTGCTTCTTGTTTTCTGTTTCTTTTTTTTTTTTTGCTTCATGTCCTTACTTCAAGGACCTTAAAGGTATTAGGCCTTGAGGGAAAATAGTTTCCAGTGTAGATTTTGATGTTGTAGAGGAAGCTTTCCAAACCCAGGCAGGGATGCGCGTGGGGGTTGGGGCTGCTCAGTGGTCAAGCTGCATTGTTTCTGCTACTTGGAGAGCAAGGTAAATGTAGGTCTCCTAGGCCACTGGGGGTGACAGAGGGATAGGGATTGGGTAGAACAGGACTTTCTGTCTCTTCTATTCAAGTTGAAATTCATTTTAATGAAAAAAAAAAAAAAGTCTGTGTGTCCGGCACTGTGTGAATTACTGCCATGGATCTAGATGGAGTATGACACGTTCCCAGGGAACCTGCAATTGACCGCAATCAGTTGGTGGTAGGAGGTGTGGGAGAAGCACAAGTAACTCAGTACCAGGCAGAATTTTCGTTTCCCTAAGAGTGTTATCGAGTGTTCAGTAAAACTGTATTTCAGTTCTGATGCATCAGTTATTAGGTTGTCATCCAATTCATCTGTTGAAGGGTCTATCCCTTCTAGACACAAACTCCTCAAGGCCATGTCTCTCCATCTTTGCCTGGCATAGAGGAGGTGCTTCTTAAGTGCTTGTTACTGGAGGCGAGAAGTGCAAGCAACGCTCAGTGGGGACTCAGAGGTGGGCGGGCAATGAGGAAGGGCCGCCCGGAGAACGTGTTCTTCGAGACGACCTTTGAAGAAGTGCTAGGATCATAACTAACCCAGACGGGGAAGAGGTCGATACATAAGTGTGGGATACTGGGGGCAGGGAACGAGGCCGCCCGACCGGAGCTTGAGGCTGAAGAGGTGGGCTAGGACCGGATTCTCAGGGAGGTGGTGAGTGGTTTGCACTTAATTTGCTCGTGTAGTGACATGATGACGATGATTAGTCAGGAAGGTAATCTGGTGAAGGTGTGTTCAGTGGACCAGAAATGGGAGAGGCTGGAGGCAGTCAGATGCTATTAGGATGCTATTGCAGTAGTCCAGCTCAGAGCTGAAGAAGGCTTGAGTAGTCACATGAAGAAGGAAATAGAAGGGATGGAGGCTGAAGATGTTCTGGGGACAGAGTCTGAAGTTCTTAATCCATATTTCGCTAGAATAAACCAGCCCAGGAAAAAAACTAAGATGAAGGCAATAGTAAAATAATATTGTTCTCACTCTGTTCTCCATCAACTCTTTTTTTTTACAAGCTGAAGTCCTATCAAATTCTTCCTTCCTGTGTCCCCAGGTGAATAAGCAGTTGCTGCTGAACTTGCCCCGGGTGTTGAGAATCACTGCAGACCTGCTGAAGCCACCAACATCCGCCAGGGCGGTAGCTGCTGGTGCCAGTCAGAGGCGCCAATGAGGGCGGGGTTCGCTTGCTGCTTAGGTGGCCGGAGCCTCAAGTGGGGAGAGCTGCTCACTCCTAGTTGTCATGTGGGTTAGGAATCCAGGTTTCCCTTTGCTCTCAATGTCTTACAGAGATTTTTCTTCTGCTTTTTATAGCAACCTGTTCTTGCAGTACAGTTGACAAACTTGGTGACAAATCTGTGCTGTATTTAAAAACCGTTTTCCTCTGGCACTGGCTCCTTGGCCTTGGATGACATTTGTGGGGTTCTCTTTTCCCCTTAGAAGTTCTGATAGTAGTCCACGAAAATAACCTCCTGGAAGGGCCAACCTTCTCCGAAGCCTAGTTGAGACCTTGCTTCCCACCAAGGAGAAGCGTGTGTGTGTTTGTGTATCTGGCAACTGAGACGGATGGGGTTGAGCGGTGGTCAGGGGCTGGTGTTTGGGGAGAAGACGGAGGCGCAGGGTCTTGTGGGAGTAAGGAGGGTCACGGAGAGATTTTCTTTGCTCAGCAGAGTGACTAGCTTTTCCACTTTTCTTCTTTTTAAAGATTAAAAAAAAATTTTATTTATTTTATTTCTTTTTGGCTGCGTTGGGTCTTCATTGCTGCGCGTGGGCTTTCTCTGAGTTGCGCAGGCTTCTCATTGCGGTGGCTTCTCTTGTTGCAGATCTCTAGGGCTCTAGGCATGCAGGCTTCAGTAATTGTGGCACGTGGGCTCAGTAGTTGCTCAGTGGTTGTGGCTCGAGGGCTCTAGAGTGCAGGCTCAGTAGTTGTGGCGCATGGGCTTAGTTGCTCTGCGGCATGTGGGATCTTCCCGGACCAGGGCTCAAACCTATGCCCCCTGCATCAGCAGGTGGATTCTTAACCACTGTGCCACCAGGGAAGCCCCTAGCTTTTCCACTTTAAACCATGGTATTCTTCAGATACTATTTCCTTTGTCACCCCTATCAGTGTAAAAGCCCATTTATTCTTCTACCAGAAGTTTTTTTCAGTAATTATTTCTTCACATGGGATGTTTGTGACTTGCTATATATCTTTTTCTATATAAAGAAGAGGCATGTGATTTATGAAGGGAAATTTTAAAGGCCTTTCTATAGATG
>NC_041223.1:14658669-14686169 GCF_002837175.3 Physeter macrocephalus | reverse complement strand
TACTCTCCCACTTGAGAAAGCACATATTGGAATACAAATGAATGTCAGTAATAGTCTTTGAAGGATGATTGATCTAATTTTTATTTTATCTGAATTGTATATTATACATTTAAATTTTCTAATGAGTAGAAAATAATCCATAACCTTCAGAATTCACCGGATGTTCTCTTTTGAGAAATGTTGCTCTAAATAATTTTCTCCTCTGCATTGACGTGCACAACTGATTTTAACAGGTAGCTAAATGCTATATGAAAAGCGTACCTCACCCATTCTGGCAAATCAAATAATTGAAGGATTTAATTAATTTAGAAAAAAATATTTTGCTTTCAAAATGTTTTAAGTGTTCAAAACATTTTAGTAAATAATTTACCTTTTGCCACAGATCATCATAAAAATAATAAAAAGCTAACAAAACTGCCACAATGCAATAGCATACATGATGGGTTTTTTGGCAAGTGAATCTTGTTGAAATTCTATGTTTCTTAAGTCGAAATGAAATACTTTACACATGACCTAAAATATGTCCTGCTCTGTGCGGAAATTAATCGCAGACAAATTTGCATATTCAAATTATTTTACAGGCTAACTTGCAAGTATAGAGATGATGGAAGACAATTAAGAGCCTTTATTTCTAAATGTTTTAAAGCATTGATTGTGAGAATTTTGATTTTCTCTCCTAAGCCGATTTTGAGATGCATGGCTTGCTCTACAGATGTCAGCCTGCACTTGGAGATTCTAGAAAGCCCAGGAGCAAGAGAGCCTCCTCCTCTTCACCCTCTCTTCCACCATTCTCACTTGCAGAAAACCAGCCTTTCTTCAGACTTGAGCAGAAAAATCTAAAATGTGCCCCCCAAAATCCTTTAGAATACATACTACCCATGCAAATGAAGCAAAACAAAACATCCCACAAACTCTTAAATGGCTGGAGGAAAAGCCAGATGTTCCTGGGAGGATCAGGTGGCAGAGGAATGGCTTCAGAGTCAGAGAGAAGCTAACCTCTGCAGGATACTGAAGTCAAGAACTTAATTCATCAGCGACCAGACATGCAGAGTCGTTGAGTCAATGCTGAACGAGAAAGTTACGAAAACGCTCACCAAACAGGTGTCCCGACTCCTTAACTAATCTGGGATTAACAACACTTATGTGCTGAACGAATCCTAGATGATTATTATTTTTTCAGCTCAGCATGCCTGTCTAGACTTCAAGCTTCATTAGTAGTGAAGAGAAAAATCAGCCGGATTACATTAAAAAAATATTTCAGGCAGATTAACAGATGACTTACACCCTTGTGAGATGTCTACCTCGACCCAAGCGCTAAGATAGTTGGAAACAGGCCTCATGTGGAGAAAGAAAGGCCACCCCCTCCTCTATTTTGTGCAGGAGATGTTTCCACTCCTAGTCAAATGGTGGTGCTAGTTCTTTATTTTTGAGTTCCCACATTTCCTAATTTCATGGTCATAACAGCCTCCTGTCTACTGCCTCAGAACAGCTTTCACCAAAACTGAAAATAAAGGCTCCATGCTCAGAAGCTCCTTAACGGGCTTGAAAGGTTAATGCTCCTTTCCCTTGCCCCTTCTATAGCATAAGAAGACAGTCTTTCAGTGACATTCTTCTCCTCAAGTAGGTACTCCTATTTCTCCTCTCAATATATTTTTTTCTTTTTGTTATATGTGCTACTATTTACAAGCATGATGTAACTTTAGAACTTCCCTCTCCTGTGAAAAGATGTTCATTTTTCTCTTAATGCTCCAGGGATATTTTGCAGTTACTGGCAAGCATTACTACGACGTTAAAATGTTAAATCTAAACTTGGTACAGTGAAAATTCACTTTTCGAATAATATTCAGCTGAGTCAGAGGGCAACCCGACTACCCTTTTCTTAGTACAGCACTGACAGGCTGTCTGCCTGTCCCAGATAACGCCTATTTATTTGATCCAGCTCTAGCTAGGAAGTTCTGGATTATTGAAATGCGGCAGAATTTCCAAAGTTATTAATTGGCCTGATCACAGACTAGCAGGAACACGCTACCTGTTTTCTTAATCTTTGGTGCCGTAACTTATGTGAGTTTGAACTAAGCAATCTGAATAAGCCATTATTTGCTTCCCGAAGGCAGTCAAGTTTTCTGAAAAGCTACGCCATCTAGCAATCCAAAAGTCAGCCACCCTGTCTGTAAAGTGCCCTGTGATTTCAGGTAAGTTCTTCTGGGTCTTGCTGCCTCAGTTTGCTCCCCTGTAAAAAACTCCCGGTCGCTTTTTACAGGGGATGGTATGCACATAAATGCCTCCCCACCACAAGCAGAGTGCTACTTGAGTAATGATGTGGCAGTCACAAAAGACAGGGCAGCATACTTTCATTTTGGTTAGAGGAATGCCACACGTTTCAGGAAATGCGCATGGAGTTCTAAGTTTTGTGCCGTGTCAAGCGGGTAACCAGTGTTTGCTCTCCCAGACGTGCCCACAGAAGCCAACCTGATTTTTTTTTTAATCTTAATGTAAGGATTGGGCTTTATCAGGACTTGGATCACGGCAATGATTCCTGTTCAAAGGTGCCAGATTTCTATTGGCTTTCTGGGCCAGATCTAATAGGCTTGCAGAGCAACTCCACGCACGAGGTTGCTGGGAAACTCATCTGGTTTTGAATGCAATGTATATATCACATATATCATGTATAAGGTGTATATTAATGTTGAGAATGAACTTATGAATATGAGGTAGAAGAAGTATTTGAGTTTGATCTTAACATGAACCGAGAGACAAAAGAAATGAAATTAGGTGGGCACTTTTGAGATCTAGGCTTCAGACCCCATTTCTACTCCTTACAACCCCTTCTTATTTCTCCAAAGCAAATGTTTGCTCCAATTTTGTGAATATTCTACGAAGACTGCTCACTCGGCTTTAACACACGTGGCTATACTATTCCAGAGGTTAGATGTAATACTATACAGGGTGTTAGATTTTAAAGAAATTAGGAACAAAAATAATGTAATTATCAGAGGTAACGTGGAGGGGGGAAAAAAGCAAAATTTTGAAAATGAATATAAGGGTCATATTTCCTACCAGGATATTTTTCTTAGACCCTTGGAGATATTTGTTTTGTTTTATCGCAGTGACAGTCAGGAAAAGGATAAAGCTCATGCATCTCAAACTTGCAGCAAGGACAAAGTCAAACAATTATCTTTCACTTCAGTTAACTCTGTATCTTTCATTCAGTTTAGGATATAGAGCTAACTACCTTCTTCCTTCTCCCTAACACCCACTCTGAGCTTCTGTACAATATAAATATTTGCACTGCGTGTCTGCTAAACATTTTTATGAGGTTTTCTATAGCTTCTTTGAGTATTTGTCTGTATTCATTTAGTCCAGTTGATCAGAACAACTGCTGCAGCTGAGGGCCTGGTAGTTAGGCTTCGGTTTGCCAGAAACAGAGAACAGCTCTGGTTTATGGTTGCAGATTGGCTATAAAGATTAAAAGGCAAGGATGAGAGTGACCCAGCTCTGAAGACCGTCCAGAGTTTTGTAAAATATTCATAGCCATGTTTCACCCGTGCTGGTTGAGAAGTGGTCCTGCCTATTCATTTCCATCAGGGCTGCGTCTCTGTCCTTCATCCCCCTGTGAATCTCCCCGCACAGGGTGTAATAAAGTGCTAGGTTTAGATGCAGGTACTTAACAGGTGGCTTTTGGTGTAGATGATGGTGAGGACGGTGAGCTTGCCTTCTGGACAACATCTCAGTAGACTTCGTCTGGATCATTCCCACTGGACCCTGTGACACAACCTTGCACATCAGTGAGTTTACGATTCTTTCTAAGGAGTGTAAATTTTTTTTTCTTTCACGATCTGCAAGAGTCAGGATGCAGAGGCTTGCATTATCTATTCACCCCTAAAAATATCTTGCTGGAAAGCTTCTGCTCTGGTCTCCCCTAGCAGGAACTCTCTGGTGAGGATTCAGATATTCAGTAGTTCAATTCAAATCCACAGGAGACTGCTGAGTCCAAGACGTAGCTCCCATCACCTTCTAGTTGTGATACTTAACCTCTGCCCTCAAAGTTCTCATCTGCAAAGTAGGGATAATAAGAGTGGCCACTGGATATAATTGTGTGGAATAAATGATATTAAACCACTCGATGCGGTCCTCACGTGTTAGAAACTAAATATAATGAAGTCATTTTTATTCCAAGCCTAGAACAGTATCTGATAATAGATGTTGGAGGAATGAATGACCAGACCTCATGGTCAGCACCACAGACGCTAGGAGTTTGCGTCCATTGGAGCATAACAGGGAACTTGACCTGAAAAAATAGGCAACAAATGCAGCCAGCTGAGCATGCCACGGTTGCGATGCTGCTGCTTCTGTAATGAGCATAAAGTGTTGGAAGAGAAGGTGCAGAAACCCTTAATATCCTACCCTCCGTCATGACTTCTTTTCCTTTGTGACCCTAAGGATAGTCACATCCATTTGTGATAAGAAGAGTAGCAAAGAAAATGGGCAAATACTTGCTGAGACAAGTACGTGTGAAACTTGGTACAAACGCCTCACATTCATTTTGCTGTCCAAAGAAGTGGTTTGCTTGGTGGTTGGGCAAAACCTGAGTCTACGCACGTGTGGAGTTGTACCGTGACTTCTCATTCAGTGTGATGCCAAAGACCTGGGATGGTCTCTCCCTCACTGGCTGTATAACAAATACTTCATGCCCACGCGGTGGCAGGAACAGCAATTATATTGAATATTAACAATTCCCTTTTAGGGAGCTCTTGTTTGGTACAATGCTTTTTAAAGGCATGATCACATTTAATCCTTACTACAGCCTCAAGTGGTAAACAATAGTATGATTCCAATTGAACAATTGAGGACACTAAGGCTTTGCAAAGTTAGGTAATGTGTCCAATGTTAGATGGCTTTATAAATGACAGTTCTAAGACTTGAAGATAAGCTTCTCTATTTCCCAAGCCCATGCTCTCAGCCATCACTTGACAAAATATTCATTTCTAAAGTTTTTGATCATTATGATCCTTGCCTTGGAGAAGCAAGTTGAGCATCTAGGGCTGACAAGAGATGATATCATACCCTCTCCCGGCCTCAGTATCTTCATCTGTAAAAGGGGAATAATGATATCTGAGTTACCGAAGTTTTATGGCCATTCATGAGGATTAAATTAAATAATGGAAGTAGAAGACCTTTATAAAAAGTTCAGTTTTATGAAATACAAGTTTTACATACAGAATGCATAAATAATGACTTCGTTATATATCAAATCTTGTCACCACGTGAATGAGAGTGGCCCTGGTGTGGGGCTTTGAAATGGGTATGAGAGGTGGGTTGGTTTACGTTCCAAAGACCTGAGAGCGTGTGCAGTGGTGGAGGTGTGGGTGGAGAGTCTTGGCCTCCGGAACGTGTGGCAAAGCTTGTAAATAGGGTGGGCAGAAGGGGTGGGGCTTTGGCAGGGTGGCGGCAGATAGGCTGCGGGTCAGCCTGTTCCCTCTCTGAGTAAACCTCTCCCTGGGGCATCCCTGCAGTCTTTGGGATGCTCTCTGACTTCTCTGAGAAGACAGGTGGCTAGGAGCTGCCCTCGCCGTTCTGTTGTAAAAACCCACAAAGACGGGTTCAGCTGCACACCTGGAGCTTCGTTTCCCTAAGCTCGGCCTTCGGGAGCTTCGACTGGCTTCACTCTTCTATTTATAGCCGTCGTCAACTCTCAATTCTTTGAGGTTTCCTGCTAAGAATGAATACAAATGAGGCACAGTCTTGCAGCTCCTCTTTCTCACTGCCTTGAAGAAAACGTTCAGCCCCTTGTGGGAGCTGTAGCAGCCACGAGGGGGAAGAGACAGGCCCCGACAAAATGACAGCTTAGGGAAACTGACAAGTCTGTGTAGGCAGGGCTCCTGGTCCAGGTCCTTGCCCTTTGCTGGGATAGTAGATTGCCACTGGGGTTTTGGCATTTCTTTTTCCTCTGATACCATCAAACCGTTCTCTTATCAGATGGCCAGCAGCTGAGCAAGCTCTCCAAGCATACCTCTTCCTCTAGGTTGGTCCAGGAGCCCTTAAAGCACTTTCACCAATGGATAATCTGTGTTTCTGAGACCCTTCCTCTCTCTACTGTTCATAGAAATAGTCTCAATGGGGTATTTCCTTTCAGAATTTCTAAAAAGATACAAAGACATCCGCAAGAAATTTTGAGTTTATCTCACAGAAAACATTTGTCTTTTGTACACTCACCTTTATTTACTGTAGCCATCATCTGTCAGCATTCATTTCCTTAAAACCATGTACAGTAAAGTAATAAAGACGATCACATCACATCTGATAATCCATTTTAATATACTTCACTTTAAAACTATGTGACAAATACAGATACAAATTTCTTTTCTTTTTTTTTTTTTTTTTGCTTATCTTTGTTTCTATAATTAACAAGTGAAACTGGTGCCACTCAAGACAAAAGGACATAGATGGCTGCCTCTGTACCTTTTAGCAAGAAACACAAAACTCTTCCCCCAAAGCCTTTTACCTCACCTCCAGGCTCCCCTTGCATCAAATCTTACTAAAGGATATTTAGAGATTAGAGTTACTCAGAATCCAATACAGTTCAACTCGATACACCCTGTTAATTTTTTTCCTGATTTTATTTAAGGAATGAGCTGTGGTTTATTAAGGTCTGTCCAGAGTCTCTGCTCCCAACCAGACTGAAAGTGCCTCAAGTGCAATGATGGGCTTTGTGCTGGCTTCACTCTAGTGCTGTGCGAGGTCCTGAGATGTTCGGTACATAGTCGTGTTCGATAGCGCCTGACGTATTCCTTGATCCTGAGGTACAATGTTGTATGATAGATCTCTAGAGCTTACTTAACTGAAACTTTATGTCTATTGATTAATAACTCCCATTTCCTCCTCTCTCCAGCCCCTGGTAACCACCATGCCAGTCTTTGATGTTATGAATTTGACTATTTTAGATACCTCATGTAAGCAGAATCATGCAGTACTTGTGTTTCTGTAACTGGCTTATTTCACTTCCTTCTGGTCCATCCATATTGCCACATATTGTAAAATTTACTCTTTTTAAAAGGCTGAATAGTATTCCATTATCTGTATATACCACATTTTCTTAATCCATTTATCTCTTGGTGGACTTTTAGGTTGTTTTCACATTGAACAAACTATTTTGAATAGTGCTGCAATGAACATGGTTATGCTAATATGTCTTCCAGATCCTGATTTCAATTCTTTTGGATGTATACCCGGAAGTGAGATTGCTGGGTCATCTGGTAGTTCTATTTTAATTTTTAAGAACCTCCATACTGTTTTCTACAGCAGCTAAACCATTTTGCATTCCTCCCAACAGTGTGCAAGGGTTCCAATTTCTCCACATTCTCTCCAGTACTTGTCTTTTGTGTTTTTGATAATAGCCATCCTGACAGGTGTAAGTGACATTTCATTGTGGTTTTGATTTGCATTTCTCTGATGATTAGTGATGAGCGTTTTTTCATGTATCCACTGGCCATTTGTATGTCTTTGGAGAAATGTCTATTCAAGTTCTAAGTCCCTTAAAAAATTGGATTGTCTTTCTGATATTGAGCTGTATGAGTTCCTTACGTATTTTGTAGATTAACTCTTTATCAGATATTCAGTTTGCAAATATTTTCTTCCATCCTATGGGTTGTCTTTTCACTCTGTTGATTATTTCCTGTGCAGATGCTTTTTAGTTTGATGCAGTTCCACTTGTTTATTTGTTTTTGTTGCCTGTGCTTTTGGTGTCATATCCAATAAAATATTGGCAAGACCAATGTCATGAAACTTTCCCCCATTTTCTTCTAGGAGTTTTACAGTTTTAGGTCTTACAGTTAAGTCTTCAATCCATTTTGAGTCGATTTTTGTGTACTATGTAAGATCGCATCCAATGTCATTCTCTTCCATGTGGATATCCAGTTTTCCCAACACCATTTGTGGAAGAGCAATCATTTCCCCTTTGTGTATTCCTGGCAACCTTGTTGAAGATCAGTCGACTCTGTATGTGCTGATGTATTCAGGGCTCTCTATTCTATTCTATTCTATTGGTCCGTATGTTTGTCTTTATGCCAGTACAATACTGTTTTGATTACTGTAGCCTCATAATATTTTTTGAAACCAGAAAGTGTTATGTCTCCAGCTTTGTTTGAACAAGTCCAATTTTGAGGCCCCATTTCCCTCATCAGTTGAATGAAGGCATTGGACTAGGGGAGCCCTATGGTCTCTGTGGCCATGCTTTATGATTCTATAGTTCTTGCTTTCAGCAGTCTCCACTTAGAACAGTGAAATTGAGATACTTATATAAGCACAGTCAAACCCATGGGCATCTATGCTGGGAATAAAAGACACGTCATCATTCCATTGATTTAGGACTCTAACCAGAAAAAGAAGACTCTGATATCTCTTGCAGCTGCCTGAAGTGTTTTATGCTTATGAATCCAGTGATTTGAGGATAAAGGGAAGGGGTCAGATTGTGCTTTCTTTTTGCCTCTTTTTTTTCTTCTCTTCTAAGGGTAAATAAAAGGCAAGGATACCAATTAAAAGAAAAAAAAAAGAAAAGGCAACGACTTATTGGGGGTTGGGAGTTGGGGGGGAAAGCACACTAAATAATTTAATTTCAGTTACAATAAATCTCAAGTGATAATACTCCACTCCTGAGAATGCTCCCTGGTGGACAATGCCTGGGCATCGTATTTTAAGTAGAAAAGTACAGGGACAGGGTGACATCATAATATTCAGCATGAAGAACATTGCTCACATTGGTTTGCTGGTGTATTCCTCCAGATTATTTAGGCTTCACAAATCAAGCAGAGAGGTACTTCAAATCTAGTTTGTGAGGGAAAAGATTCATAAGAGTGTTGTTTTCTAGGAAGCGAAAAAGCAGAAAGCAAAGGTCTCCTGCTTACTATGGCATTCATGTTGCATAAGCAATATTAATATAGTTGAGTATTCATCATTCAGAGCAGTTCACAAATTATTCAGTTCAGACTACACAGGGCCCTTGCTTCACACTCTTCTCACCATCTGGATTCTATCCATTTTACTCCTCCCTCAGTCCTTGGAATAGAAGTGAAATTTAAGTGGGCCAATTTTCTACTTGTTAGCAGCCATGGTAATGTGTCCAGTAGGGAAAGGGATTTATACTGTTAAACTGAAGGAAGTTTTTGGATTGTTTAAGGCTTTAATTTGTTGACGGGATTTCTAGAATCCACTAACACCAGTATTTGAGAATTGAGTACGCTAGACAAGTTTGTAGATTTACGAAAGTGTAGCTAACAAGGGCTGTATTTAAATTTCTTATCCAGCTCTTTAGTTCTAAATTTATTGCCAATTTTGTTTATCAGACTTATTCTCAGAGGAGTGGTATTTGCTGTGGCCACAAGGAAACATCTGTGAGCTTAAACCTTAGAGGCAGATAGCCAGTTAGAACATTTGGCATTTAAGGCTTAGATTGCAGAAGAGAAAAATTAATCAAGGCAACCCTTAAAACTATGGAGAAGGCAACTAAGAAAAAATGTCTTATCACTGACAAACTGAAGTATTGAGTTCATGTTAATTAAGAAATGTCAGGATTTATAATGAATCAACGAGGAGTGTCATATTATGGCAAGTTTGGAAGTTGATGTCAATCTCCATTGCCAGGATTTATGGTAGATTATATAACGGAATCCTGAGCTCTAAGAGATCAAAGGAAAATGCTGGCTCTTTCTTCGTCCATTCTCTTCGGTCAAGCCTACCCAGCAAGAAGCCAAGTGGAGAGCTGAGCAGTTATCTGAAGTGGGCAGTAGAGACAGCCAAAACCAGATAGTACATAACCAGAAAGTCACCGTGGAGGGAAAATGTGGACTGAAAATAGACGGGAAGGGGGTGAAATGTCAAACAGCTTGGTCGGTGTCCACAGTCCAGATTCACTGGGTGACAGCCAATTTCTGGCTTCATGTAATTATTTAGAATGAGTCTAAAAGACTGGAGTTAAAAAAAAAAAGACGAGTTCATTACCAAGGTTGTTGTATGTTTATGCAAAATTTCTCTGTATCTGTATTTACTATCTGTGACATGTCGAATTCTGAGTATTTCCAGGGATTTCACTATTTTAAATTAGTATGTTGAGGTGATTGAGGAAGCCCATAAAATCTATGGTCTTACATGGAGAAAAAATTTTAGATTAATTGAATGTTATATTTAATTAACCTTTCCCCCCTACAGCATGGGCTTATGAATTTTCCATCGAAAACTCTGATTCTCTCTTACCTTTACCATTTCCTCATGTGGCAATTTCTGTATGCCCTGGATTTTAGAAGAACATATCAAGGAATTGTACAAGCCCACGGGAATAGGATTTACATTACCGTTGGTTAAAAAATAAAACTACCAAAGTCTCAGATCAATGTGGGTTTTTTTCTTCTATTTGATATGAAAACCATAAACTACTTACTCTGAGCAGATGTTTCCTAGACCTAAAATATAGTTATCAGTCCTTGGCCCCTATAAATCTGTCATTGTGTACCTGCTAATCCTGAAGCCTCCTTAATTCAATGTTAAACTTTCCATTCGTTGTTTTTTTATTGAGGAAAAGTTCATAAATTAGGTCCCGTGCTGCTTGGAATTAAGAAAAAACACAGTCAGGCTAGTATTACAGAGAGAAAAACAAAGTTAAGAAGTTAAACGAGTATTTTTTTCACTCTATCATGTCTTGTACGTTGAAAGCCATTATGCATAGCATTTTAAAAACAAAAAAATAAGCCAGGGCCTTTTTTCAATAGCTCAGGCTGATGTTTGAAAGTCACAGTGAAAACTGCCCACGGAATACTCTTGAAGTACTCCAAGGGAGTCAACTGGAATATCTCATAATAAAGTAAAAATTCAAGAAGAATTTTGCATGCAAGTAAGGATTAAGGAAGTTGTTTTATAAGTAATAGGATAAAAGTGTGTATTAAGTGTCATTGCTAAATTTCTCACTTGCTTTGGGTGGTGACTGCTTTTCCCATCATAGAGCAATGTCTGAATCTCTGTTGTAAACCCATACAACACAGCCACAGCAGGTGCAACTCTGCTGCTGAACTCATGTTTGGAGATACCGAGGGCCAGGACTTTTTGCTCTAATGGCAAAATTGACCTACAGAAATGGAACTCGTTCTATGGACCTGAGTTGATATAGTGTATGGTGTACTTAAAACATCCTCTGTGTACACCGTGTGGTCGAAGTTTCTTTACATGTTATCAGGGATGTTAATGAATGTATCTACAATGCTCAGTAGTCCACTTTACATATAGAAAGCCCAAACTTTTTTTTAAAAAAGGTCTTTTATTTCATTCTTTTCCCCTCAGAGCTTTACCATAGCTGCTAGGAAGTAAAAACATTTCCTGATTTGATTTTCACAACCTCCTCTTCTTTTGCCAGTTGTATGGTACTAATAAGAAGCAAAATATGTGTGTGTTTAAATTTTTATTGAAGTATAGTTGATTTACGGTGTTGTGCTAGTTTCAGGTGTACAGCAAGGTGATTCAGTTATGTGTGTATATATATTCTAACATATATACGTATATATTCTTTTCAGATTCTTTTTCCTTATAGGTTATTACAAAATACTGAATATTCCCTGTGCCATAGAGTAGGTCCTTACTGGTTATCGATTTTATTTATAGTGGTAAATATGATAACCCCAAACTCCTAATTTATCCCTCACCCCTTTCGCCTTTGGTAACCATAAGTTTGTTTTCCATGTCTGTGTGTCTAGTGTGTGTGTTTAATTTAACTCTAAAATAGGAGAACATCTTCAGAGTATAGACTTTGTATTTTCAATTACCTACCTAAAAGTAGAGACAAGATTCTTACATGCTCAGTCACTGAGAAACCTTTCTGTTGAATTGAATTATTCGAAGTGGCAAGTGGCAGGTTCTTAAGGAAAAAAAAAAAAAAAAAAGCTGATTAGGTGAACAAGTAGCCATTTCACTTTATTTGTGATCACCAAGTAATCACATTGTTTTTTATTTAAAATTTAAAAGAGACTTTCAAGTCCATTTCTCATTTTCTCCATGGAACATTTCTAAACTAGTTAGAAAACCTCTTGAAAAGCCGTGCGTATGTTACAATGAAAGTACAAGTCGCCACCATTGCCTAGAAGCCAATTTGAGAGGCTATTTATTTAGCAGTTTGTGAATCCAGTACCAGCATGTGATATAAAAGATTCAAAGCCCCTCTGGTTTGTAAATACCGTGCTATCATTCAAAATGTTCCAAAGCACAGGAAGTCTGAGTCATCTGAGTAATACTGGAAGGTTGATTTTTATGTAAGCTGCCCAAATTACAAGGGAGGGCCGGGGTATGGGACCCAGGTCTGTCTGCCAATCAGCTAGAGATGCTAGTGGATTAAACCTGATTTCTCTAAGGATCAAACTGGCATATATTGCTCAGTGGGTCACTTCCTCATTGTAGAACTGGCCTCTTTTAGGGAAGTATTTCAGGAAAATTTTCCGTTGGACCTTGTCTACCCTGCTGTATAGAAAATGAAGGTTTCTAGGTGAAACCTTTACTTAGTGACTAACCAAAATGTTAATGTCACCAATGCCAGGCTTGGCCACTGTCCTCAAGAGTGCAGTGGGACTGGTCGGGCCAGTCTTCCAAGGGAGGGTGGGGCTGTACTATTGTTCCTGGGTCCACGGAACCTGCAGAACCTTGTCTGCAAGGGCCTGGCTGACTGCTGGCTGCTTAGAAGCCCCGCAAAACCTCCTCTGGCTTAGGAATTTTAAACAGCTATAGTTCTAATCCTTGTATTAAGAGTCTGAGGCAGCTGTGAAGGAACACTCATGTGAATCATAGAACTGGGAACAGGGTGGACTGCTGGAGCTTCTTACTTCCAAGGAGACTGTGCCCATAGCTATTTGCAACTGAGAGCAGACAGCTAGTTTGGAGAACAAGGAGATGGACAATGAAGACGAAGGAAGGAAAAGGTTTTTAACCAAAAAATGAGTCCTCTACCCACCTGGGGCTGAAGAAAGTAGAGCCAGTACAAACCACTGGGAGTTCGGGTCCTCCACAGTTTTTAACATGCTATTCCTTTCCTCAACTTTTGTGTTTCTACATGCTTGTCGGTCTCTGAGTGGGCTTCAATTTCTCTTCTCACTTTGAGGTCCTGGATCAGAAGCTGATTATCCTGAAAAGGTCTGAGGTTTTGCCGTTGCCGGGACTTTGAAAGAGGTCTGAACAAAACCACTGGGATTCCAGATGCCATGGAACCTGGGGCTTTTTGTGCATTTATCTTGTGTCACTTGGGTAATAACACCAAAAGCATTTCCCCCCCATTTTTTATTTATAAACAACACAGAATATCCGTGTTTCTCCCACTCCCAAAGCTCTGTGTTTTAGTAAATGTTGGTCTTAAGTATCCGTAGAAAGAATCTAAGGGCTAAAGAATAAAATACATAAAATATGTTAGTAGGTTAGTGTAGTACCCACATGTGGGGTTGCCCGCTACCATGGCTTCTTTGTTATTTTAAAGATCCAGCTCTTCTGTTTAAATAACCAATTCTTTAAAGTCCTGCTTCTTTTATGATCTACTTTGCTCATCCCTGGAGTCAGTCAGTCAAGTAAGTAATATAATGACAGTAATACTACCTCTCCCTGTATTGATCGCATTTTCTGCTGGCCATGGCGCTTTGCACCTTACAGTGAATAGCTTACTTAGTCATTACAACATCTCTAGGGGTGGGTATCGTTATACCCACTTTCTAGGGAGGCAAACCAAGGCTCAGAGAAATCAAGTAATTTGCTGAGGGTCATCCAGTTGGTAAATGGTATAACAAGACTTGAACTTAGAACAGTAACTCAAGAGCTTGGCCACTGTAAATATGGGTTTTCAGATTATGTTTGCAGGCAAAGGGCTTAGATATTGAAGGAAATACAGAAACAGTATTTTTAAAAAAGGCCTCTTCCCTCGAGAAGCTTATAATCCACTGAAATGAGGAGCTCAAATTTCCACTGTGAAATATTTGTATCCCCTTTGCCTGGAACAAATTCCTATGATTTCCTTTTTTACTGTTTAGAACTCATCCGCTCAAGTCAAGAACTCTGAGTGTAAGCCTTTAACAGCTTTGGGCAGTGACTTTTCTATTTTTCATCATCCTATGAGTACACTGTCTTGCCTGTAAATGACACTTAATGGAGTTGACGGATTATATCTGGATCAATTTAACTTAGCAAAAAGGCAGCAGGCAAAGGTTAGTTGACCAGTATCCTCATTTACCAAATTCAATTCCCATTCTGACTTCTCTCTCTCTAGTGAAAATGTGACATCAGATTTGATTTCTAGAGAGGTGAAGGGGTCTTTGATCAGTAAACCAGAGCCATACCATCAGGTTTGCTTTGCTAATTGAGTTTGAAATAGATTAATGGTAAACATTATTTTGGGGTCCCCTGGGCACATATGAACTGAAGATGGTGAGAGATGACTCAGATGGAGGTATAAGGACTGACAGAGGGGAGAACAAGCCACAAAATTGGTAAATCACACATGAATAACCAAGAACTGAATACAGTATAACAATGTGTGTTCATTTCCTCTATTGATCAAGTTACCAAATTATCCTCTCTTCACTCTCCATTTGGGTCAGATTACTTCTCTGCTGTATTTCTGTTCTTACTGGTACCTATTTGCTGTGATTTCTCCTAGTTTTGACTCTATCTTTTGGCTTTAATCTTGTCTCTAAGTAAATTGCAGCCCAGTAAATATACTCTAGTATTGTTTATTGTAACTCCTGCCTGTAAGCCAGGTGCCATGAGAAGGCACTTCTCTTATTAATTTATCTGTCTGGATATGTGCTAACGGGAGCCCTAATGCACACTTTGATTATGGTTCGTTGAGTCTACAAGATTCAATCTGGTTCATTCAATTTATTTTGGCCTGTCTACGTAACAGTGCTACCCAGCTAATTATAGTAGTTTTCTGTTCATATTGTTGACCTGACACATAGTAGCAAATCAGATGGATCAGAATTTTCTATGCAGTCTGAAGCTATATGTATACAGCAACAATATACTCTCACAAGAAGTGAAAATCTTAGTCATCTGGAAGTCTGGGTTCCATGATGCCTAAGAGAGCTAGACACCAGGAGCTAGGATCAGCTGAGGACATGCACGCATACATCCATGTCCACGTTTTCTTCCCATTACAACGTGTAGCCACTGTATGGGCACCTATTTAAGTAGTAATGTTACTGCCCATCAAAGTGCAAATACTTTGGTACTAGTTGAGTACTAAAAAACTTTTCAGAACAGTTTTGTGAACTTTTCTCAGCACAAGCATGCCGAACACATTTCTTCCAATTGCTTTGGCAACAGGAGACATTGGCTAGTATGTTTTAAAGAAATCCGCCCATGTTTCTGTTGATCTTTCTTCAATCCCACTGGACCATGGGAACCAGATGTAGCTGGGAATCCTTGTCAACCAGGATTGGTTTTCTCAGGAAACCAGAGTCCTTTCAAGGGATGGATAGGAAGGCAGGTGAGGGGGGAGAAGCATGTTTTAGAGAGTTGATGTTTATCTTGTTGGCCTGTCAGGGAAGATTTTCTGGGATAAGAACAAGGCTTATTGATTATCTTTCCTGTACCATGAAACCTCACCAGCTCACTTCACTGCAGGCTTGTTTGTCCTCTTAACACCAGTGCCTTTGCCTTGCATTTCAGCTGAAATCCTTTCTACCCAGGAGGAAAACCAACAGAGAAAACAGAGGAGGTGTTTCCAGTTTTGAGAGCTCAGATCAAACTAGAGATATCTGCTCTAACTGGAAATCTGAAGAAATAAATTATGAACCTTGTTCACTAGAGGTAATATAAAAAACAGCTTTGCTGGTTTTCATAGGAAGGCTTTCTGTGTAGCCTCTCTGAGAACTGGCTACCTGAGCAATTCATCCTCGAAATTGGAGGATGTGTAGTATCCAAGGTTTAGGTGATATTGGAGGCACAGGTTGTTATTCTAGGGGATGCTGGACTTTGACTTTTGTCCAGGTCATGTAGGCACAGGTTAGGCTGCTGAGAGCTTTGACACTACTTTCTAAAGTTGAAGAGCATTGGAGGAAGGTTACGCTTCTGAATGTTGAATTATGTAGAAGTACCGTTTTTCATTTTAAAATCAACTCATCACCTTTCTTTTGCTTCCATTTAAAAACAGTTGTTGTGTTTTGCATATTTTATATAGAATGCATGTTAATTTGAACATTCTTTGAAAAGAGAAAAGAATAAAGATGTAAATAAAAATCACCTACTCACCAGCCATAGATAATCACTAACAATATTTTAATATATTTTCTTGTAGTCTTTGCTTAGTATTTATGTATGTGTATATGTATATATATTTATTTGCATATTTGTATAGTAAATAAAAAATAAAAAATTCCCACAGTATAATGTTAACAAAAACCCAAAATACAAAACAATTTCCATTGGCAAAACATATACATATATATATATATATATATACACAAAGTATATATTTTACAAACTGAAATTATTTTGTATCTTGGATTTTCATTAATATTATATTTGTATAGCATTTGTGTATAACATATGTACATAATATGCACACATATACACACACACATACACACAGGTATGTATTTTGCAAATTGAAATTATGTTGTATCTTGTAGAAGCTATTTAATTATTTAGGTGTTTCAACATGCATTTTGTCTATATCTGTTTATTTCCTTAAAAATAATTCCTAAAAGTGGAAATACAGTGTCAAAAGGCAAAGGTGCTTTTAAGCTTCTTGAGGGGGTACTGCCAGATTTCTTCTGTTTCCTTCTAAAACATTATTATTTTGCAGAAACTCTCTTAAAAGATTCCAAGCAAAAATTGTCTTAATCCCACGTAGAAATCAAATTATTATTTTATTTGGCCATGTCACCTCTGGTCCTTGTCCATGAACTTATGCTATTATTGACTATTTCCATTAAGATAATGGATAGAATTTTATTTCCTACATTTTCTTTTGTTGTGTCATGGGTAGTTTCTATTATGCTACAGTATTTTTTTAGCTTTCTTGTTCCCTTCTTCCTTTCTTTTTGCTTTGCCTGTACCCCTTCAGAGAAACCAGTGAATACAGCTTGATGTGTTCCTCTACTCCTTTCTCGATGGTCACACACAGCACTGTGATATACATTGATATACAGGGGAATGGCCCCTATTTATCTTAAAATGTGGGATCAGGCTATATACACAGTATATGCGTGCGTGTGTGTGTGTGTGTGTGTGTGTGTGTGTGTGTGTATTACTCTGTGTCTTGATTTTCTCACTTTGAAATACGTCTTGGAGATTCTGAGAAAGATGTCTTATTCTTTTCCATAGTTGTATGAGGTATGAATTTGCTAAAATTTATTAAGATATTCTGCTATCAATAGACATTCTGTTGTGAATAGTTTTCAACACATAAAAAAAGTGCTATCACTACAGATATTTGTAGACACATATTCTTAGCTGTGGGTGGTTTTAGTTTTATGGTCTAATTCCCAGAAGTAAAATTACTCGTTCAAAGGATATGTGTATCTTTAAATTTTAATGGGTTTTCCCATATTATTTTCTAAAAATATAATAACAAACCACACTCCCACTAGCAATGTTTGAGAATATCATTTTTCTCACATTTCCACCAGCACTCCTATTTCTCTACTTCCTAATTTTTGCTAGTCTAATGAGTAAGCATTAGACATTTCAATTTTTTGACTTCTAATGAGGTTAAGCATGTTTTCATATTATTATGGTCCCTTTGGATTCCTTATCTGTCAATTACCTATGTGTATCCTTGGCCCCTATATAGTTGCTTTTTTTCTTATTAATTTTTTAAACTCTTTGAACGTTATAAATTTTGGGGGGGTCACATTAGTTGCTATATTTTCGCCATCAACAATTTGTTCTTTGATTTTCTTTTTGTAATTTTCTTCCACAAAATAAAAAAAAATCTTATGATATCACACCTATCGCTCTTTCTTTACAGAATCTGGGTTTCCAGTCTTGCTCTAAAAGGTCTTCCCACCTAGTTTCTTAAGTTTTCTTCTAATTTAAATCCTAATTTTTATTTTTTGTATTCATAATATTTTACCAGTAGTATTTTTCCATCTTGAATTTATTTTCATATAAAGCTAGGAGGCCCAAGTGTATTTTCTCTTAGATGGATAGCCAATTGTTTAAGCACCACATAGTCAGTAAACTGCCTTTTCTCTAGTAAATTAAATTTCCGCATATACTAGTATCTATTTTTTCAATTTTTTTCTCTAGTCCACATGTCTGCTTATCTGTTGCCAGGCCTGAGCCATACTGCTTTCTGTGTAATAGCTCTGTAATTTATTTTAGTATCTGGCAAGGTGATGCCCCTCCCCCACATTCTTCTTCTTCTTAATTTTGGTCTAGTTTTCAACACTTAAGAGTTCCATATGAATTTTAAAGGAATTCTATTAAAAAATAATCAAACAGATAAAAGCAAAGCATATTGATTTTATGGTTGTAACTAACTTAAATGTGTACTCTAATTTTCAGTGGTTTGACAGTTTTGTGGTCTTCACATTTGTTTAGACCTTGTGTTAGGAACTTCCATATGATTAATTTTCTTTATACAGGATTGCTCTCATATCTTTCTTGTTATAGTTCCTTTTAGAGTAAAAGTAATCTAGTAAGAGGAATAACACTGGAAGGAAATGTATTAAACCATCATTGACATTAGTTGACCCTGGTGGTAGGATTATAAATGAATTATTTTAGCCTCTTCCACTTTTCTGTATTTCCCAACTTTTTCATATTTTTCATGCATTATTTTTATAACGGTAAGAAGTCAATACAATTTATTTTCTAAATGGAATGGGAATAATAGTGCCTTGGAAAATCATACATACAATAGTTTCCCATGGAATTCTATTGTTATCTCCCTGGATCAGTGATTCTCAAGGAGGAAAGGTGGTGGGTAAGGGGAAGAGCTCTTTGTTAGTGTTGTGTGTGCAATTTAAGAAAACATTTTCCTTATTATTCACCATTTTAACCATAGCACCTAGCTGGTGTCTAAAAGCACTCTGAATATTTGATCATGAATGAACCTTATAAAACATTATAACAACATGTTGTAACATTTTGTATTTGGAAAACAAATTAAAATCTATTGTTTTCACAGTATGAAATGAGAAAATGAAATTCAATAAAAATCTCTTGTTGCTTGTTGAGAATATACATCTTCCCTTCTATGAATCAGTAATAAGGAGTTTTACCCAGGAGGCCCATTCTCTCCAGATGGTTCTATCTGTAGAAGGAGCGTGATATTTATCTCTTTATACAAAGGATGAGAAACACAACATTGAATTACAATTAAGAATCACATCTTATCATCTTACTGCTTCAGCACCTAGCACAGAGACTAGCACTTAATAAGTGCTTAAGGAGTATTGGCAGACTAATTTTAAAATACTGGATTATTTTTGGTGACCAAAGAATTGAGCATTATTAGGCTTCTCATTTTAAAAACGTACATGATATTTCTGTCCTTCTATCTATTACTAATATATTATACTAGTGAGAAATATTATGCAAGGACCGGGAGGGGAAAACCCACATCTGTCCTGCCAGTGGGCTGCATGTGGAGGTGATGCCGTGGTTTTACTCTCTAAATGACTGAAAAATAGGTTATGGTGCCCCAAGGAAGTTCCTGTTGCTTGGACAATTAGTAGTGTCTGTTTAAATCATGCACTTTTATTGGGCCTTAAAATGATCTTTCAGTTAGTTTCAATTTCATCAGGACAAGAGACAAGCTGAGGAGAATAGATTGCTGCTCACTATTTTGTTGGAAGATTTCAACTTCATTCCAGCCCTTTCCAGATGAGTGCCCTTGCAGTTCTTCCTTTTCTCTTTCTCATCCTACCATTTTACTTCCCCCTCCTTTCTTATCTTCACCCTTCTTTCCTTGTTCCTGGAGAATCATTGGAGAAGCAGACTGAATCAGGAAGAGGTAGGGAAAAGAGAAAAGAAACCTAGACTCGCTAGTTCTTCATTCCTCCTTGTGTCACCTCCCTTTCCTCAAGCTCCAACTTTATCTGCAATCTTAGATAGATAGATCTGCAATCTTAGATATTTCTGTTTTGTAAATAAGTTCATTTGTACCCTTCTTTTTAGATTCCACATATAAATGATATCATGTGATATTTGTCTTTCTCTGTGTGACTTACTACATTCAGTATGACAATCTTTAGGTCCATCCATGTTGCTTCAAATGGCATGATTTCTTTCTTTTTTATGGCCGAGTAATATTCCATTGTATATATGTACCACATCTTCTTTATCCATTCCTCTGTTGTTGGACATTTCTGTTGCTTCCATGTCCTGGCTATTGTAAATAGTGGTGCAGTGAACACTAGGGGGGTGTTTGGTTTTTAATAACCTTTATCATCTGCCTTCTTCCTTCATCAGGGAGACAGCATAAGGTATATTACCACTTTCATTATGCAGCTGAAATAACAGGATAGAGGTTAAATCTACAGTTATGCATTGATAGACTGCAGCAGGCAACTACGGCAGCAGAAAATGCTGTCTCCCCATTCATCAGAAAAAGAAATCACCAGTCCTAGTGAAATGGGCCCACTGTGAACCGGAAGACAAGAAACAGACAGGATACATGGAATTTTGAGCAAAGAGAGAGAATAGCCCACTCTACCCATATGTTTGATCACTGTTATTAACTGGGCTGCTGATAATTCTGAAATCTTTTTCATAATTTTTTTTAGAAAGATAAAATCTAAAAATACAAGTTTCTCCAAGTTATATATGGTAACTTTTTAGAGTTTTAGAAAGCTATGCTTCTTTTCTTTTTCTAGGATAACATTTTAATTTTGATTATAAAATTGCCACTATAAATAGCCAGTCAAGTTCATCAGGGAGTTAATTTACATTGTAAAAAATATATGAATCATTAACCTAAATTTAAAAAGTAGCTGATATCTTGTTGTCACATACTGTATGTGATCCCTTTTGTCACAAAGGTAAAAAATGGTTTCATAACCTTGCCAATATAATTCCAAAGAATTAAGAACTTATTTGTATTTGCTAATTGAAGTTATTCTGTTTATGAGCCAGAAACTGTGCCTAATTCTCTGATGAAAATAAAAGGATTTTTCACTTTCAGGATTTTCTTATAGGTAAATAGGGTTCCCCTGATTTTTCTGGTGTGTGTATAATTATATGGGATGTATATAACTCCTGCTTTTATGCTAGTGAGTGTTAATTCAATTTGGTTATGTTTTTAGTTCGCCTATTGCATTTAAATAGATTTTTTTTGCATATAGTGCCTTAAACCAGAAACTTAACCCCAGTGATGAAAAAGACTTTTGGGTTTTCATAGAGGTTGGTAGGGGACATATTCTGGGGGAAAGGGTGTTTTTACAAGGCATCGGATCCAATTGTGCAGACTGTGGCTACTCTGACCATGAACCACGACGGATAGTATGAGCCATGATATTGAGATTGAAAGGGATGGTTGCCTTTGGACAAGAGAAGAGCTAAAAACTTTCGACCTCTGAGTCTAGCCTCTCCAGCCCCATCTCCCAGGGTTGCCTGGCTACACCTCCTATACTCCAGTCCTTCTCCTTCCTCCCATGACCATCACCCTTCATTTCTCTTGTTCCTTCATCTTGGAGTTCTCATCTCCTCTGGACCTGTGAAAAGCCCAGATAACAATAACAGATGACATTCACTTCCGGAGCATACGATATACTGTTCAGTGTTCCAGGTACTTTACACATACTGATTCTTTTAATCTTCACAATAACCCAATGATAAGAGGTTCTATTCATATCCCCATTTTACAGTTGAGAGAACTGAGGCACTAAGGGCCTAAACAGTTTGTCCAAGATCACATGGTTGGTAGTAGAGCCAGGATGTGGACCCAGGAGTCCAACACAAGAACCCATGTTATTGGTCACCACACTATCCTGCACCTTGAACTCAGATCAAATACATAGCACCATCACGGTATAACTAATCAGCGGCATGTTGATCTCTTCTGCTTAATTGTATGCTACTTGTGGTGAGGAATATGCACCCTTCCCAGCGCCTGGGGGCACACATAAGGGCTGTCCTATAACCTTAATTATTGTCATCATTGTCATCCTCGTCCTGCATTTCATCATCTGCCACTGATTAGGCACATTTATGTGTCAGGCACACTTCACATAAATGGGATTTAACTCTCACAATGATCTTAATGAGGTTCTAATTATCCCTATTTTATAGTTGAAAATACTTCACATTTAGGAAGTGGCAGAATGGGAGTTTAAGACCCCTCCAGTGGGAGAGACCTTCAAGGTGGCAGAGGAGTAAGACGTGGAGATCACCTTCCTCCCCACAAATACATCAAAAATACATCTACATGTGGAGCAGCTCCTACAGAACACCTGCTGAACGCTGGCAGAAGACCTCAGACTTCCCAAAAGGCAAGAAACTCCCCACGTACCTGGGTAGGCAAAAGAAAAAAGAAAAACAGAGACTAAAGAATAGGGACAGGAACTCACCTCTGGGAGAGAGCTGTGAAGGAGGAAAGGTTTCCACACACTAGGAAGCCCCTTCCCAGGCAGAGACCGGGGGGCGGTGTGGCGGAAGCTTGGGAGCCACGGAGGAGAGCACAGCAACAGGGGTGCGGAGGGCACAGCGGAGAGATTCCCGCACAGAGGATCGGTGCCGACCGGCACTCACCAGCCCGAGAGGCTTGTCTGCTCACCCGCCGGGGCGGGCGGGGGCTGGGAGCTGAGCCTCGGGCTTCGGTCGGATCCCAGGGACAGGACTGGGGCTGGCGGCGTATATACAGCCTGGAGGGGTTAGTGCGCCACGGCTAGCCGCTGCTCACCCGCCGGGGCGGGCGGGGCTGGGAGCTGAGGCTCGGGCTTCGGTCGGATCCCAGGGACAGGACTGGGGTTGGCGGCGTATATACAGCCTGGAGGGGTTAGTGCGCCACGGCTGGCCAGAGGGAGTCTGGGAGAAGTCTGGACCTGCCGAAGGGGCAAGAGACCATTGTTTCAGGGTACGCGAGGAGAGGGGATTCAGAGCACCGCCTAAACAAGCTCCAGAGACGGGCGCGAGCCGCGGCTATCAGCATGGACCCCGGAGACGGGCATGAGATGCTAAGGCTGCTGCTGCCGCCACCAAGAAGCCTGTGTGCGAGCACAGGTCACTCTCCACACCTCCCCTCCCGGGAGCCTGTGCAGCCCGCCACCGCCAGGGTCCCGTGATCCAAGGACAGCTTCCCCGGGAGAACACACGGTGCGCCTCAGGCTGGTGCAATGTCATGCCAGCCTCTGCCGCTGCAGGCTCGCCCCGCATTCTGTACCCCTCCCTCCCCCCGGCCTGAGTGGGCCAGAGCCTCCGAATCAGAGGCTCATTTAACCCCGTCCTGTCTGAGCAAAGAACAGACACCCTCAGGCGACCTACACACAGAGGCGGGGCCAAATCCGAAGCTGAACCCCGCGAGCTGTGCGAACAAAGAAGAGAAAGGGAAATCTCTCCTAGCAGCCTCAGGAGCAGCAGATTAAATCTCCACCATCAACTTGATGTACCTGCATCTGTGGAATACCTGAATAGACAACGTATCATCCCAAAATTGAGGTGGTGTACTTTGGGAGAAAATGTAGACTTGGGGTTTGCTTTCTCCATCTAATTTGTTTCTGGTTTGATGTTCATCTTAGTTTAGTATTTAGAGTTTATTATCATTGGTAGATTTGTTTATTGATTTGGTTGCTCTCTTCCTTTTTTTAAAAAAAAAATATATATTTTTCCTTCTTCTCTTTTTGTGAATGTGTATGTATATGCTTCTTTGTATGATTTTGTCTGTATAGCTTTGCTTTTACCATTTGACCTAGGGTTCTGTCTGTCCGTTTTTTTTTTTTGTTGTTGTTGTTTTTGAAGTATAGTTTTTAGAGCTTGTTATCATTGGTGGATTTGTTTTTTGGTTTGATTGCTCTCTTCTTCCTTTCTTTTTATTTTTTCTTCTTTTTATTACTTAAAAGATTTTTTTATTTTTAATAATTTTAAATTTTTATTCATTTATTATTATTTTTTATAAATTTATTTATTTTATTTATTCATTTTTGGCTGCGTTGGGTCATTGTTGCTGCGCTTGGGCTTTCTGTAGTTGCGGCGAGCGGGGGCTACTCTTCATGCAGTGCGCAGGCTTCTCATTGCAGTGGCTTCTCTTGTTGTGGAGCACAGGCTCTAGGCATGTGGGCTTCAGTAGTTGTGGCACATGGGCTCAGTAGTTGTGGCTCGTAAGCTCTAGAGCGCAGGCTCAGTAGTTGTGGTGCACGAGCTTAGTTGCTCTGCGACATGTGGGATCTTCCCAGACCAGGGCTCGAACCCAAGTCCCCTGCATTAGTGGGCAGATTCTTAACCACTGCACCACAGGGAAGCCCAATTTTTTATTTTAAGAACTTTTCTTTCTTTCTTTCTTTCTTTCTTTCTTTCTTTCTTTCTTTCTTTCTTTCTTTCTTTCTTTCTTTCTTTTCTTTCTCCCTTCTCTTCACAGATGTGTGGCTAATAGGGTCTTCGTGCTCCAGCTGGGTGTCAGGCCTTTGCCTCAGAGGTGCGAGAGCCGAGTTCAGGACTTTGGTCCACCAGAGACCCCCCAGCTCCACGCAATATCAATTGGCGAAAGCTCTCCCAGAGATCTACGTCTCAATGTTAAGACCCAGCTCCACTTAACAACCAGCAAGCTACAGTGCTGGACACCCTAGGTCAAACAACAAGCAAGACATGTACACAACCCCACCCATTAGCAAAGAGGCTACCTAGAATCATAATAAGTTCACAGACACCCCAAAGCACACCACCAGATGCAGTCCTACCCACCAGAAAGACAAGATCCAGCCTTATCCAGCAGAACACAGGAACGAGTCCCCTCCACCAGGAAGCCTACAAAACCCACACACCAACCTTACCCATTGGGGGCAAACACCAAAAACAACAGAAACTACGAACTTGCAGCCTGTGAAAAGGAGACCCCAAACACAGTAAGTTAAGCAAAATGAGAAGACAGAGAAATACGCAGCAGATGAAGAGCAAAGCAAAAACCCACCAGACCAAACAAATGAAGAGGAAATAGGCAGTCTACCTGAAAAATAATTCAGAGTAATGATAGTAAAGATGATCCAAAATCTTGGAAATAGAATGGAGAAAATACAAGAAATGTTTAACAAGGACCTAGAAGAACTAAAGCGCAAAAGAAGAATGATAAACAACACAATTAATGAAATTAAAAATTCTCTAGAAGGAATAAATAGCAGAATTACTGAGGCAGAGGAATGGATAAATGACCTGGAAGATAAAATAGTGGAAACAACTACCACAGAGAGAATAAATAGAAAAGAATGAGAAGAATTGAGGACAGTCTCAGAGACCTCTGGGACAACATTAAATGCACCAACATTCGAATTATAGGGGTCCTAAAAGATAGGATAAATCCAAGGAGAAACATGCCAAGACACATATTAATCAAACTATCAAAAATTAAATACAAAGAAAAAATACTAAAAGCAGCAAGGGAAAAGCAACAAATAACATACAAGGGAATCCCTATCAGGTTAACAGCTGATCTTTCAGCAGAAACTCTGCATGGGCCTAGGGACACATACAGACTGAAAGTGAGGGGATGGAAAAAGATATTCCATGCAAATGGAAATCAAAAGAAAGCTGGAGTAGCAATTCCCATATCAGGCAAAATGGACTTTAAAATAAAGACTATTACGAGACACAAAGAAGGACACTACATAATGGTCAAGGGGTCGATCCATGAAGAAGATATAACAATTGTAAATATTTATGCACCCAACATAGGATCACCTCAATACATAAGGCAAATGCTAACAGCCATAAAAGGGGAAATCGACAGTAACACAATAATAGTAGGGGACTTTAACACCCCACTTTCACCAATGGACTGATCATCCAAAATGAAAATAAATAAGGAAACACAAGCTTTAAATGACACCTTAAGCTAGATGGACTTAATTCATATTTATACGACATTCCATCCAAAAACAACAGAATACACTTTCTTCTCAAGTGCTCATGGAACATTCTCCAGGGTAGATCATATCTTGGGTCACAAATCAAGCCTTGGCAAATTTAAGAAAATTGAAAACATATCAAGTATCTTTTCCGACCACAAAGCTATGAGGCTAGATATCAATTACAGGGAAAAATTTGTAAAAATTACAAACACATGGAGGCTAAACAATACACTATTTAATAACCAAGTGATCACTGAATAAATCAAAGGGGAAATAAAAAAATACCTAGAAGCAAATGACAATGGAGACACGATGACCCCAAACTTATGGGATGCAGCAAAAGCAGTTCTAAGAGGGAAGTTTATAGCAATACAATCCTACCTCAAGAAAAAAAAAGGGAGAAGACTCAAATCAATAGAATTAGAAATGAAAAAGGAGAAGTAACAACTGACAGTGCAGAAATACAAAGGATCATGAGAGATTACTATTAGCAACTATATGCCAATAAAATGGACAACCTGGAAGAAATAGACAAATTCTTAGAAAGGCACAACCTTCTGAGACTGAACCAGGAAGAAACAGAAAATATAAACAGATCAGTGACAAGCACTGAATTTGAGACTGTGATTAAAAATCTTCCAACAAATAAAGCTCAGGACCAGATGGCTTCACAGGTGAATTCTATCAAACATTTAGAGAAGAGCTAACACCTATCCTTCTCAAACTCTACCTGAAAAATAATTCAGAGTAATGATAGTAAAGATGATCCAAAATCTTGGAAATAGAATGGAGAAAATACAAGAAATGTTTAACAAGGACCTAGAAGAACTAAAGCGCAAAAGAAGAATGATAAACAACACAATTAATGAAATTAAAAATTCTCTAGAAGGAATAAATAGCAGAATTACTGAGGCAGAGGAATGGATAAATGACCTGGAAGATAAAATAGTGGAAACAACTACCACAGAGAGAATAAATAGAAAAGAATGAGAAGAATTGAGGACAGTCTCAGAGACCTCTGGGACAACATTAAATGCACCAACATTCGAATTATAGGGGTCCCAGAAGAAGAAGAGAAAAAGAAAGGACTGAGAAAAGATTTGAAGAGATTATAATCGAAAACTTCCCTAATATGGGAAAGGAAATAGTCAAGTCCAAGAAGCACAGAGAGAGCCATACAGGATAAATACAAGGAGAAACATGCCAAGACACATATTAATCAAACTATCAAAAATTAAATACAAAGAAAAAATACTAAAAGCAGCAAGGGAAAAGCAACAAATAACATACAAGGGAATCCCTATCAGGTTAACAGCTGATCTTTCAGCAGAAACTCTGCATGGGGAAGGGAGTGGCAGGACATATTTAAAGTGATGAAAGGGAAAACCTACAACCAACGTTACTCTACCCAGCAAGGATCTCATTCAGATTCGACAGAGAAATTAAAACCTTTACAGACAAGCAAAAGCTAAAAGAATTCAGCACCAC
>NC_041223.1:14656383-14657459 GCF_002837175.3 Physeter macrocephalus | reverse complement strand
CAACTCTATGCCAATAAAATGGACAACCTGGAAGAAATAGACAAATTCTTAGAAAGGCACAACCTTCTGAGACTGAACCAGGAAGAAACAGAAAATATAAACAGATCAGTGACAAGCACTGAATTTGAGACTGTGATTAAAAATCTTCCAACAAATAAAGCTCAGGACCAGATGGCTTCACAGGTGAATTCTATCAAACATTTAGAGAAGAGCTAACACCTATCCTTCTCAAACTCTTCCAAAATATTGCAGAGGGAGGAACACTCCCAACCACATTCTACGAGGTCATCACCCTGATACCAGAACCAGGCAAAGACGTCACAAAGAAAGAAAACTACAGGCCAATGTCACTGATGAGCATAGATGCAAAAATCCTCAACAAAATACCAGCAAACAGAATCCAACAGCACTTTAAAAGGATCATACACCATGATCAAGTGGGATTTATCCCAGGGATGCAAGGATTCTTCAATATATGCAAATCAATCAATGTGATAAGCCATATAAACAAATTGAAGGAGAAAAACCATATGATCATCTCAATAGATGCAGAAAAATCTTTTGACAAAATTCAACACCCATTTATGATAACCCACCAGAAAGTAGGCATAGAGGGAACTTACCTCAAAATAATAAAGGCCATATATGACAAACTCACAACCAACATCGTTCTCAATGGTGAAAGACTGAAAGCATTTCCTCTAATATCAGGAACAAGACAAGGTTGTCCACCCTAACCACTGTTATTCAACATAGTTTTGGAAGTTTTATACACAGCAATCAGAGAAGGAAAAGAAATAAAAGGAATCCAAATCTGGAAACGTAGAAGTAAAGATGTCACTGCTTCCAGATGACATGATACTTTACATAGAGAATCCTAAAGATGCTACCAGAAAGCTACTAGATCTAATCAATGAATTTGGTAAAGTAGCAGGATACAAAATTAATGCACAGAAATCTCTTGCATTCCTATACACTAATGATGAACAATCTGAAAGAGAAATTAAGGAAACACTCCCATTTACCACTGCAACAAAAAGAATAAAATATCTAGGAATAAACCTACCTAAGGAGAC
>NC_041223.1:14655267-14656184 GCF_002837175.3 Physeter macrocephalus | reverse complement strand
AATCAGGCTCCCTGACTTCAGACTATACTACAAAGCTACAGTAATCAAGATAGTATGGTACTGGCACAAAAACAGAAATATAGATCAATGCAACAGGATAGAAAGCCCAGAGGTAAACCTAGGCACATATGGTCACCTTATTTTTGATAAAGGAGGCAAGAATATACAATGGAGAAAAGACAGCATCTTCAATAAATAGTGCTGGGAAAACTGGACAGCTATAAGTAAAAGAATGAAGTTAGAACGCTCCCTAACACCATACATAAAAATAAACTCAAAATGGATTAAAGACCTAAAGGTAAGGCCAGACCCATACATAAAAATAAACTCAAAATGGATTAAAGACCTAAAGGTAAGGCCAGACACTGTAAAACTCTTAGAGGAAAACATAGGACAAACACTCTATGACATACATCACAGCAAGATCCGTTTTGACTCACCTCCTAGAGAAATGGAAATAAAAACAAAAATAAATAAATGGGACCTAATGAAACTTAAAAGCTTTCACACAGCAAAGGAGACCATAAACAAGAAGAAAAGACACCCCCAGAATGTGAGAAAATATTTGCAAATGAAGTAACTGACAAAGGATTAATCTCCAAAATTTACAAGCAGCTCATTCAGCTCAATATCAAAAAAAACAAACAACCCAATCCAAAAATGGGCAGAAGACCTAAATAGACATTTCTCCAAAGAAGATATATAGATTGCCAAGAAACACATGAAGGGATGCTCAACATCACTAATCAGTACAGAAATGCCAATCAAAACTAGAATGAGGTATCAAACGACACTGGTCAGAATGGGCATCATCAGAAAATCTACAAACAATAAATGCTGGAGGGGGTGTCGAGAAAAGGAACTCTCTTGCACTGTTGGTGGGAATGTAAATTGATAGAGCCACTATGGAGAACAGT
>NC_041223.1:14644349-14655041 GCF_002837175.3 Physeter macrocephalus | reverse complement strand
AGTCTGTCATACAGAGTGAAGTAAGTCAGAAAGAGAAAGACAAATACCTTATGCTAACACATATATATGGTATCTAAAAAAGGAAAAAAAAAAAGCTTCTGAAGAACCTAGGGGCAGGACAGGAATAAAGATGAGAAGTAGAGAATGGACTTGAAGACATGAGGAGGGGGAAGAGTAAGCTGGGACGAAGTGAGAGAGTGGCATGGACATATATACACTACCAAATGTAAAATAGATAGCTAGTGGGAAGAAGCCACATAGCACAGGGAGATCAGCTTGGTGCTTTGAGACCACCTATAGGGGCAGGACGAGGAGGGTGGGAGGGAAATGCAAGGGCGAGGAGATACGGGGATATATGTATAGCTGATTCACTTTGTTATAAAGCAAGTATTAACACACACTCAACATACACACACACAGACACAAGACCCCTCCAGTGAGTTCCAGAATCCTTTTCCGTAACAACTGTGCATTATATGGTCAATTAATTAAGAAAATTAAAAAGGAACAGAGTAGGTAAGAAAAAAAGCAATGAAATGATGAGTTTTGCTTCCCCAGGTGTTAGGATTTCTTCCATACTTGTGTTAGATTCTAGAACACTCATATCATGTGTCGCTGTCTCCACAAAGGGATAGGCCAGGTTGTTCACCCTGGTTTTCTTGGACTCACGATACTTCTGTCCTCCACTGGATGCATCCACCTTACTCAGTTATTTTCCTCCACACGTTCTATTGATTACATATTCATTTGGGATATTTGGGTTATCCCTTCCATTTTGAAACTGTGAGACAGTTCCCTTAGTTTCCAACTTAGTATGAAGCTCTTCAGTTAGATTGCTTTTCTTATAACACTTCAGCTCATATCAGGGCAGAAATGAGAATTTTAATTTGCTGTAGAATTGAGAAGTTATTTTGGAGCATAGGGATACTTTAAAAAAGGCAAACTGGTATTTAAATAATGAAGCATTTTCCTATGCTTCTTTGGACAGCCAGTTGGCCATGCAAGAGACCTGACTGCTTGTGAGAGGATGAGAGGGGTGATCGTGTACAAGAAAGACGCAGAAAAAGAAGTCGGCATAGTCCAAAGTCAAGTTCCATCTTTGTGGTCCAGATTGGAGCTATCACTCCAAGGATCACTGAAGGGCATTTTCCCCTGAACTGTCTTTGGAGACTGTGCCAGTGGCTTCAAATGCCAAGTTGTGACCACCTCAGCTGCTATAACAATGTTAACTTATTAGAACTTGAGGGGAACTTCCTTGCTTCTAGCTGACCAAGTCCCATCTGCAGCTTGATGCTCCCCTGGTGTCTGAAGCAGTTCATCACTCTTGCCCTGCCTGGGGACGGGGCCTCACAACCTGGGTGAGTAGGTTCAGGGCTTTTTGCTGCACTTTTTGGCAGCTTGCTGCTGTCTATTTAGGGACAAAGCTGAGTTCCAAATAATGAAAACAAGTATAAACTGAAATGAAGTCTAGGTCCCAATAGACCTTTGGATGAAATAACAATAATTGGCTAAAATAAAAACATTTATAAAGCAGACAGTGAGCAAATTATAGCCTTTGACCATTCTTTCATTAGAGGAGAATCCTATCTTCCACGATTGTGTTATTTTCGGGATAGCTGATAGCTAATAGAACCAATCTAACATCTACAGGTTTTTTTTTTCAGAGTTCTGGACTACGTTTCTTAGCATAATGCATTGTTGTGTTGCTTATGGTCTCCAATTCTTTTTGCCAAGCCTACTTCATCAGTCCCCTGGTGTCCCGCAGATTTTTGAAGCATTGGAATCCTAGCAACAGATTTTTCATTTAAGTAGGATGGTCCTGATCACCAGCCTCCCACAGGCTGGTAAAAGTTTTGTGCTGCTTCTGAGCACTCACAGAGCATCCCTAGAGCATTTTTTTGTTGAGCCTGCTCTTCCATCAATTTAGTAGAAAAACATAACTTGCTTGTGAATCTACAATCAGGTGTCAAAACAAGACGGCCTTCTCCTAGGAGATAATACCGCCTCAATGGGGAGGTGGTTTTTATTGGTTTATTTGTTTGTGAGTATTATTTTGTCTAAGGATATAAATAATAGAAAAGCTCTTTAACCTTTTTAAATTTGGAAGGCCAAATTAATAGTAGTCCATTTTATTCCAAGAATTTTCTGATTATTTTTTTAATTCACTGTCCCTCAAATCATATATATATATATATATTTTTTTTCAGCAACATGTAATAAAGTGAAAGTTGAAATGTATAATAGATCATAAACTTGATTTTTTGAGATTTCCCCCCTAATTCTAAAACTAGAAACAACAATATTAAATATTTACTATATTCCAGGTACTGTTCTAAGCAGTTCACTTCTATTAGCTCATTGAACCCACAATAACCTTTTGCTGTCGTAACTATTATTATCCCCATTTTACAGACAGGAAAGTGAGGCACAGAGGGGTTATGGAACCTGCACAAAGTCTCATCACAAGTAACAGCGTAGGCATCTGAATCCTGGGAAATCTGGCTTCACAGCCCATGTTGCTAATAATTGAGCTGAATTTAATGTAGAGAACTTCAAAAACATGAAAAAACTGCCCATTTCCCCACCATTTAAAGATACCTGGTAAATGGAAACAATGAAAACTTACCTATACATACATGTATAAAACCATCATGTTGTATACAGTGAACTTATATGATGTGATATGTCAATTATATCTCAATAAACCTGGAAAAACACTGAGCTGCATTTACTTTCTGAATTTTTATGTGCATATAACTTAAAAAAGATAGTTTATTTGCACATACTGTTTTGTACCCAACCCCTACTTTCGTACTTTCCCATGTCAAAAATCATTCTTCTTTATCATGATTTTTTTGCTGCATAATGCTCCATTGTATGGAAGTACATAATTTACATAATTAAATTTCTTATTAAAAGACATTTATGGTATTTCTTCAATGACCCATTGGTTGTTTAGTTTCCATGTGTTTGTGGGTTTTTTGCATTTTTTCTTGTAGTTGATTTCTAGTCTTAAATCTTTGTAGTTGGAAAAGATGCTTGATATGATTTCAAGCTTCTTAAAAATTTGTTTTGGGACTTCCCTGGTGGTCCAGTGGTTAAGACTCCACACTTCCACTGCAGGGGGCATGGGTTCGATCCCTGGTTGGGGAACTAAGATCATGCATGCTGGGTGGCATGGCTAAAATAATTTACTTGTTTTGTGGCATTTAATGTGACTTATCCTGGAGAATATTCCCTTGAAAACAGTATGTATTCTGCTACTTTTGGATAGAATGATCTCTCTATATATATCTATTAAGTACATCTGGTCTAATGTGTCATTTCAGGCTAGTGTTTCCTTATTGATTTTCTGTCTGGATGATCTGTCCATTGATGTAACTGGGGTGTTACTATGTGTTATCAATTTCTATCTTTATGTTTGTTAGTATTTGCTTTATGTGTTTAGGTGCTTCTATGTTGGGTGCATATACATTTATAATTGTTATATCTTCTTGTTGGATTGATCCCTATATCATTATGTAATGTCTTTCTTTGTCCCTTTTTACAGTTTTGTTTTAAAATCTATTTTGTCTGATATAAGTATTGCTACCCTGGCTTTTTTTGTGTGTTCATTTGTGTGGAATAACTTTTTCCACTCCCTCACTTTCAGTGAGTTTCTGTATCTAGATCTGAAGTGAGTCTCCTGCATGCAGAATATATATGAGTCTTATTTTTGTTTCCATTCAGCTACTTGATGTCTTTTGATTGGAACATTTAGTCCATTTACATTTAAAGTAATTATTGGTAGATATGTACTTATTACCATTTTGTTGATTGTTTTCTGGTTGTTTTTGTAGTTCTTCTTTGTTCCTTTCTTCTTCTTTTGCTCTCTTCCCTTGTGATTTGATGATTATTTTTACTGTTATGTTTGAGTCCCTTTCTCTTTTTTTGTGAGTGTGTCTATTATAGGTTTGTGGTTTCCACGAGGTTCATATATAACAAAATATGTAGATATAGATATATTTATAGATACATATAGATTTTTTTTTTAAAAAAATGATGATCTCTTAAGTTGGAACACATTCTAACAACCCTGCATTTTTCCTCCTCCTCCCCCATATTTAATGTTTTTGCCATCATATTTGCATCTTTTTGTTTTGTGTATCCCTTAACTACTTATTGTGGCTATAGTTGGTTTTACTACTTTTGTCTTTTAACCTTCCTACTAGCTTTATAAGTGGTTAATCCACTACCTTTAGTGTATGTTTGCCTTGACCAATGAATATTTTCCTTTCATAATTTTCCTAATTCTAGTTGTGTTCTTTTCTTTTTCACTTAGAGAAGTCCCTTTAACATTTCTTGTAAAGCTAGTTTAGTGGTGCTGAACTCTTAGCTTTTGCTTGTCTGTAAACTCTTTATTCCTCTTTCAAATCTGAATGATAGTCTTGCTGGGTAGAGTATTTTGGCTGTAGGTTTTTTTCTTTTATCACTTTAAATATATTGTGCCTCTCCCTTCTGACGTGCAAAGTTTGCTGAAAAACCAGCTGATAGTCTTATGGGAGTTGCCTTGCATATAATTAGTTGCTTTTCCCTTGCTGCTTTTAAGATTCTCTCTTTATATTTAATTTTTGCCATTTTAATTAAAATGTGTCTTGATGTGATCCTCTTTGGGTTCATCTTGTTTGGGACTCTTTGAGCTTCCTGAACTTGATGTCTGTTTCCTTTCCCAGGTGAACTTTGTGAACTTTGCAGCTATTATTTCTTCCAATAAGGTCTTTGTCCCTTTCTCTCTTTTCCTTCTGGGACCCCCTTAATGTGAATGTTAGTATGCCTGATGTTGTCCCATAAGTCTCTTAAACTATTCTCATTTTTTAAAATTCTTTTTTCCTTTTTCTCTTCAGCTTAGGTGAGTTCCACTACTCTGTCTTTCAATTTCTTGATCTATCCTTTGTATCATCTAATTTACTGTTGATTTCTTCTTGTGTATTTTTTATTTCTGTTATTGTATTCTTCAGCTCTGTTTGTTTCTTCTTTGTATTTTCTAACTCTTTGTTAAACTTCTTATTGAGTTCATCCATTCTTCTCCTGAGTTTGAGCATCTTTATGATTATTATCTTGAATTATTTATTGGATATATTGCTTATCTCCACTTTACTTAATTCTTCTCTGGGTTTTTGTCTCATTCCTTTGTTTAGGACATATTCCTCTATCTCTTCATTTACCCTAATTCTCTGTGTCTATTTCTCTGTATTTTGTAGGTCAGTTACAATTCCTGATTTCATAGAAATGGTCTTATGTAGCAGGTGCCCTATGGGTTCCAGCAGCACATGTCCCTATAGTTGCCAGAGCTATACGCTCTAGGGGTGTCCTCTATGTGGGCTGCATGGGTCCTTCTGTTGTGGTTGGGCTGACTGCTGTGGGTGCACTGGTTGGTTGCCAGGCCCTGCCTCATGTGGTGGCTGCTGGCCTGCTGATGGGTGAGGCTGAGTCCCAGCATGACTGGTTGCATGGCCTTGGGAATCCTAAGATTTTGGTGGCCTGGTGGTGGGCAGGATTGAATCCAGGCATAACTGGCTGTGGGGATTGGGGGCCCCAAGACTGGTGTTGGCTTGCTGTTGGGTGGGTAAGCCCCCAGTGTTAATAGGCTTGAGGGAAGACTCCAGTATAGTGCTTGTCAGCACAGGTGTCCTTGTGGTAGAATGAGCTCCCCAAAATGGCTGCCTCCAGCGTCTATGTCCCCAGGGGGAGTCCCAGTTGCCTCTGCCTCTCTGGATATTCTCTAAGATTGGCAGGGGGGTCTGGTTCAGGTTTCTTTCAAATTACTGCCTCTGCACTGGGACATGGAGTGTGTGCCCTTTCAGAGCAGAGTCTCTGTTTCCTACAGTCCCCTGGCTCTCTTGTATTCAAGCCTCACTGGCTTCAAAGTCAGTCATTCCAGGGACTCGTCTTCCCAGTGCAGGAACTGTGGGCTGGGGAGCCCAATGTGTGGCTCTAACTCCTTGCTTCTTGGGACAAACCTCTGCAATTGTAATCATCCTCATCTTTGTGAGCTGCATACCTGGATGTGTGGGTCTTGACTATACTGCATCTCTGCCCCTCCTACCAATTCATTGTGGATCCTTCTTAAATCTTTAGCTGTGAAAATCTTTTCTTCTAGTCTTCAGGTCATTCTCCTAGATAGTTGCTCTATAAGTAGTTGTAATTTTAATGTGTCTGTGGGAGGAGGTGAGCTCAGGGTCTTCCTACTCACCATCTTGGCCAAACCTCAGGATGTGCACATTTTAAGTTCCTTGATTTATATTGTCAATTATTCTCCAGAAAGATAGTCTCAAGTTACATTAATGCTAGCAGTCAACAAGAGGGCTTATTTTCCTGGACACTGGATGCCTCTAGGTTATTATTCTTCCTACTCTTTTTATTTAATAGACAAAACAAAAGAAAAAAAATCTCGTTTCAGTGCATATTTTTTGATTTGCAAGAAGTACAAAAATTAACAAATATTTTATTTATCCCTTGAATAAGTATATGTGGTTCAAATGTTAAAGAAACAAAATATTATACAGGATGAGTACCTCCAATACCTGCTTCCCAGACATCCATCAGTAACTCTCTCAGGAGGCAACCACTCTAGCATTTTCTCAAGCAGCCTCCCTAAAATAATTATGCCCATATAAGGAAAGGCACATGGAAGTAAACACGTTTGTGTGTGTGTGTGTGTGTGTGTGTGTGTGTATGTGTGTCCTTATTTTTTCCCCACACAAACAGAAGCACACTATACATATTGTTTTGCCCCTTGCTTTTTTCACTTAACAAAATATCTTGAAGATTTTTCCATATTAGTAAGCAAAGGACTATCTTACTATTTTTTTTTTCACTTTGCAGCTATTATTTCTTCCAATAAGGTCTTTGTCCCTTTCTCTCTTTTCCTTCTGGGACCCCCTTAATGTGAATGTTAGTATGCCTGATGTTGTCCCATAAGTCTCTTAAACTATTCTCATTTTTTAAAATTCTTTTTTCCTTTTTCTCTTCAGCTTAGGTGAGTTCCACTACTCTGTCTTTCAATTTCTTGATCTATCCTTTGTATCATCTAATTTACTGTTGATTTCTTCTTGTGTATTTTTTATTTCTGTTATTGTATTCTTCAGCTCTGTTTGTTTCTTCTTTGTATTTTCTAACTCTTTGTTAAACTTCTTATTGAGTTCATCCATTCTTCTCCTGAGTTTGAGCATCTTTATGATTATTATCTTGAATTATTTATTGGATATATTGCTTATCTCCACTTTACTTAATTCTTCTCTGGGTTTTTGTCTCATTCCTTTGTTTAGGACATATTCCTCTATCTCTTCATTTACCCTAATTCTCTGTGTCTATTTCTCTGTATTTTGTAGGTCAGTTACAATTCCTGATTTCATAGAAATGGTCTTATGTAGCAGGTGCCCTATGGGTTCCAGCAGCACATGTCCCTATAGTTGCCAGAGCTATACGCTCTAGGGGTGTCCTCTATGTGGGCTGCATGGGTCCTTCTGTTGTGGTTGGGCTGACTGCTGTGGGTGCACTGGTTGGTTGCCAGGCCCTGCCTCATGTGGTGGCTGCTGGCCTGCTGATGGGTGAGGCTGAGTCCCAGCATGACTGGTTGCATGGCCTTGGGAATCCTAAGATTTTGGTGGCCTGGTGGTGGGCAGGATTGAATCCAGGCATAACTGGCTGTGGGGATTGGGGGCCCCAAGACTGGTGTTGGCTTGCTGTTGGGTGGGTAAGCCCCCAGTGTTAATAGGCTTGAGGGAAGACTCCAGTATAGTGCTTGTCAGCACAGGTGTCCTTGTGGTAGAATGAGCTCCCCAAAATGGCTGCTTCCAGCGTCTATGTCCCCAGGGGGAGTCCCAGTTGCCTCCTGCCTCTCTGGATATTCTCTAAGATTGGCAGGGGGGTCTGATTCAGGTTTCTTTCAAATTACTGCCTCTGCACTGGGACATGGAGTGTGTGCCCTTTCAGAGCAGAGTCTCTGTTTCCTACAGTCCCCTGGCTCTCTTGTATTCAAGCCTCACTGGCTTCAAAGTCAGTCATTCCAGGAACTCGTCTTCCCAGTGCAGGAACTGTGGGCTGGGGAGCCCAATGTGTGGCTCTAACTCCTTGCTTCTTGGGACAAACCTCTGCAATTGTAATCATCCTCATCTTTGTGAGCTGCATACCTGGATGTGTGGGTCTTGACTATACTGCATCTCTGCCCCTCCTACCAATTCATTGTGGATCCTTCTTAAATCTTTAGCTGTGAAAATCTTTTCTTCTAGTCTTCAGGTCATTCTCCTAGATAGTTGCTCTATAAGTAGTTGTAATTTTAATGTGTCTGTGGGAGGAGGTGAGCTCAGGGTCTTCCTACTCACCATCTTGGCCAAACCTCAGGATGTGCACATTTTAAGTTCCTTGATTTATATTGTCAATTATTCTCCAGAAAGATAGTCTCAAGTTACATTAATGCTAGCAGTCAACAAGAGGGCTTATTTTCCTGGACACTGGATGCCTCTAGGTTATTATTCTTCCTACTCTTTTTATTTAATAGACAAAACAAAAGAAAAAAAATCTCGTTTCAGTGCATATTTTTTGATTTGCAAGAAGTACAAAAATTAACAAATATTTTATTTATCCCTTGAATAAGTATATGTGGTTCAAATGTTAAAGAAACAAAATATTATACAGGATGAGTACCTCCAATACCTGCTTCCCAGACATCCATCAGTAACTCTCTCAGGAGGCAACCACTCTAGCATTTTCTCAAGTAGCCTCCCTAAAATAATTATGCACATATAAGGAAAGGCACATGGAAGTAAACACGTTTGTGTGTGTGTGTGTGTGTGTGTGTGTGTATGTGTGTCCTTATTTTTTCCCCACACAAACAGAAGCACACTATACATATTGTTTTGCCCCTTGCTTTTTTCACTTAACAAAATATCTTGAAGATTTTTCCATATTAGTAAGCAAAGGACTATCTTACTATTTTTTTTTTTCTGGCTTTTTTTTTTTTTTAACATCTTTATTGGAGTATAACTGTTTTACAATAGTGTGTTAGTTTCTCCTTTACAACAAAGTGAATCAGTTATACATATACATATGTTCCCATATCTCTCCCCTCTTGCGTCTCCCTCCCTCCCACCCTCCCTATCCCACCCCTCTCATGGTCACAAAGCACAGAGGTGATCTCCCTGTGCTATGCGGCAGCTTCCCACTAGCTATCTAATTTACATTTGGTAGTGCATATATGTCCCTGCCACTCTCTCACTTCGTCACAGCTTACCCTTCCCCCTCCCCACGTCCTCAAGTCCATGCTCTAGTAGGTCTGTGTTTTATTCCCATCCTACCACTAATCTCTTCATGACATTTTTTTTCTTAGATTCCATATATATGTGTTAGCATACGGTATTTGTTTTTCTCCTTCTGACTTACTTCACTCTGTATGACAGACTCCAGGTCTATCCACCTCATTACAAATAACTCAGTTTCATTTCTTTTTATGGCTGAGTAATATTCCATTGTATATATGTGCCACATCTTCTTTATCCATTCATCTGTTGATGGACACTTAGGTTGCTTCCATGCCGTGACTGTCTTTAAATAAAAACCATTATTTCTCCTACTGGTTCCTTGGCTGCTGCTTCTGTTGTACAGATCTTCCTCAACTTACCATGGGGTTACGTCCCAGTAAACCCATGGTAAGTTGAAAATATCATAAATTGAAAATGCATTTAATACACCTGACGTGTCAAACATCACTGCTTAGCTTCACCTACATTCAGTGCACTCAGAACACCTAGGTTAGCCTATAGTTGGGCAAAATCATCTAATGCAAGGACTATTTTTTAATAAAGTGCTGACCATCTCGTGTAATTTATTGACTACTGTACTGACAAGCAGAGTGCTTGTCTGGGTCCGTGGTGGTTGCATCTATCCGCTGTCTCCTGGTGTGGTCGCGTGGCTGGTGGGGAGCTGGGGCTTTGCCACCCAGCATCAGGAGGAAGTGTCTTTCCCCATACGGTGGGCCCGAGGAAAGCTCAAAATTCAAAAGTCGAAGTAGTTTCTACTGAATGCGTATTGCTTTCGCATTACTGTAAAGTTAAAAAATCCTAAGTTGATTTTCTTACTCGTGAAAAGTATATTCAGTCACTCGGTAATACTGATTTCCGTTCAAGAACGCTATAGTCGAGTTGGAGAGAAAAGATGAACACACAGGAGGAGAGGCAAAGAATTTCCCCCTGAAAACTGGTTGGTATAGCGTGCTCTAGGATCTCAGAGGGAAAAGAATCAACAGAGGGTAGTCCTGGAGGGCTTTACGGAGGAGGTGGGAATTGAGCTTGTTCTTAGCGGATGGTTAGTATTGGAGCAGCTGGAGAGAACAGAGAGAGAGGGAAGGCGTTGAAGATGTGGAACAAGACGGATAAAGCGTGGAGGTGAGCAGAGAGCTGCGTGCTTGTCCCAGCCAATCCTGATGAACTCAAGTGATTAGTTCAGAACCGCTCCCGTGGGGGTGTCATCTCCATCCTCAAGGACCCCAGGAGTGGAGGCAGAGGACAGGTGGCGAGGAACGAGCGCAGCCCTGGGCCACGGGGAAGGTTCACCCACTGCACCCGGATGCCGAGGGGGAGGGGCTCCGAGGAGGGAGGGATGCTCAGGCGGGGACAGCGCTGCACAGATGCAGGGAATGGGGGGCGGGGCTGGGGG
>NC_041223.1:14623713-14642392 GCF_002837175.3 Physeter macrocephalus | reverse complement strand
TCGCACACAGGCCTCTTGGTGGCGGCAGCAGCAGCCCTAGCGTCCCGGGTCCGCGCTGATAGCCGTGGTTCGCGCCTGTTTCTGGAGCTCCTTTACGCGGTGCCCTTAATCCCGTCTCCTCGTGCGCCAGGAAACAAAGAGGCAAGAAAAAGTCTCCTGTCTCTTCGGCAGCTCTGCGCCCGTCTCTGGAGCGCCTTTAAGCAGCGCTCTTAATCCCTTCTCCTCGCGCACCAGGAAGCAAAGAGGGAAGAAAAAGTCTCTTGTCTCTTCGGCAGCTCCAGACTTTTCCCGTACTCCCTCCCGGCCAGCCGTGGCGCACTTGCCCCCTTCAGGCTGTGATCACGCCGCCAACCCCAGCCCTCTCCCTGGGATCCGACTAAAGCCCGAGGCTCAGCTCCCAGCCCCCGCCCGCCCCGGCAGGTGAGCACACAAGCCTCTCAGGCTGGTGAGTGCCGGTCGGCACCGATCCTCTGTGCGGGAATCTCTCTGCTTTGCCCTCCGCACCCCTGTGGCTGCGCTCTCCTCCGAGGCTCCGGAGCTTCCGCCTCCGCCACCCACAGTCTCCTATTCTTTGTCTCTGTTTTTTCTTTTTTCTTTTGCCTACCCAGGTACGTGGGGGGTTTCTTGACTTTTGTGAGGTCTGAGGTCTTCTGCCAGCGTTCGGTGGGTGTTCTATAGGAGAAGTTCCACGTGTAGCTGTATTTCTGATGTATCTGTGAGGAGGAAGGTGATCTCCGCGTCTTACTCTTCTGCCATCTTGCCTGCTCTCTCTATCTTACTATTTTTAATGTCTACATACTACTGCATTATAAGGAAAAAGCTGCAAATATTAACATTTGTTTATTGTCTATGGGTATTTCTTCCTCTTCTGCAATTGCCTGTCAATATTTTTTGAGCCTTTTGTTATTGTGGTTTTTTACTATTTTGGTTATTGTTTATGATATGTAAAACATTTTTATATAATAAAATTACCAGCCTATTTGTACTAAATGTTGCAAATTTTATTTCACATTTCATTGTTGGCCTTTTAATTTTGTTTTATGATTGTGGGTTTTTTTGTTGTTGTTATTTGTTTTGGTGTGGCTATAGAGAATTCTTTTTATATAATCAAATCTATCAATCTTTTCGGTTTGGTTTGTGAATAATTTTCCTGGATGATCAAAGCCTCCAACTGTCCCTTTGTTTACTTGGATTCTTTTGACATAGAATCATGGGATTTGGACTAGAAAGACCTTAGAGTTAACAGAGGAAAAATTTCCAGTCAGTGCAAAAGCCCCTATAGCAACACTGATAGATACAGGTCTTCCTTTGCTTTAATGAATCAGTGGCCCCAAACTCACCACCTAACAAAACACATCCCATTGGCCAGCTCTGTTTTATAAAGCCTTTTACTGAATAAAGCTTTAACGTATCTCCTTGAATCTTCTCTCTAGTTTTGTCTTCTTAATAAGCACAAAACAGATTTATTTCCTCTTCTACATACAGTCATTCAATTGTTTTTTCATAATTTATTCCTTTTTATTATTTTTTAAGCAATCCATATTTTAGATGTATTGTTTAATGTTGCAAGAAAAAACTCCAAATAGTATGGAAGCATTACCTTATGGTAATAAGTATGTGTGTTTTTACCACCTTAACCATTTTTAAATGTACAGTTTGCTTGTTTTAAGTGTGTTCACGTTGTTGTGCAGCACATCTCCAGAACTGTTTCATCTCACAAAACTGAAACTCTATAGCCATTAAACAACTCACCATTTCCCCCTCCACTCAGCTGTTGGCAACCACCATTCTACTTTCTATTTCTATGAATTTGACTCCTTTGGACACTTCATATAAGTAGAATCACACAGTTTTTAAAATTTATGATTGGCTTATTTCACTTAGCATAATGCCCTCAAGGTCCATCTGTGTTGTGGCATGTGACAGAATTTCCTTCTTTTTTAAGGTCACACAATATTCCATTGTATGAATATACTATAATACATTTTGTTTATTCCTTCACCTGTGAAAGGATACTTAGGTTGCTTCTATGTCTTGGCTATTGTGAATAATGCTGCTATGAACATGGGTGTGCAAATATCTCTTTGAGACCCTGCTTTCAATTATTTTGGATATGTACCCAGAAGTGGGATTGCTAGATCATATAGTAATTATATTTTTTTGAGGATCATATAGTAATTCTATTTTTTGAGGAATTGCCATACTGTTTTCTATAGCAGTTGCATCATTTTACAATCCCACCAACAGTGACTAAGAGTTCCAGTTCCTCACCAACACTTGATATTTTCTGTTTTTTTTTTGTTGGATAGTAACCATCATAGTGGATGTGAGAATCAGTCGTTTTGAATAACACATCTATAAGAATTTGTTTTTTTAAAATAATGTCCAAGTAACAGTTCTCCAATTTCATGTATTCCATAAAAGCAATATTATAAATTAGAATGGATCCATGAGTACTTATATTTGGAGGACTTTTATCTCTTATGGCTTGGTTCTCTTTTATATATGTCTCATTTATAAAATAGTTTCTATGGGCATAAGCTGAAATTCAGTGTCTGTGGTCAAAGTGGGATTAATTTGAATTGGACTTGATTAAGATGAAATGACTTTATTAGCTTCATATTGACTTGGGAGTTGGTGGTGGCTAAAGAAGGTACTGGGACATTACATTAAAGAAGGTACTGGGGCAGTGTTGAAACCTGGTTTCCCTCCTGCCTTTGTTAGGTTAGAATATTAGTGCTGCTTTCAGCACTCGGCAGGTATTTCCTAGTGTCTTAAGGCAGCAGGACACTTCCCACCATTTTCAAATCATGGAATATAGGCTGTTGGTAGAGATTTCTCTGTCGTGAATCCCTTCTAGTATTTCATGTTTTATCTAATTCATAAGATGAGGCTTCACTGAGTCTTGGCTTCACTGTCCTGGCTTGACCACTAGGTGATTTGGGGTCAAGTTTCTCAATCTTGGTAATTGTTAGATTTTTAACCTTTTAAATAAAGATAATAATGCTTGTACCTACTTCATATTGTCATGAGGGCTAAATGAGATAAGGCATGAAAAGCATTTAGCAAAGTCCTTGGCATGTAAGTGTTACATAAACATAGTGGCTGTTGATGTTGTTATATCTTGTAATCATACTGTTGAGGCCAATCAACCTTTATTCTCAAGATAAAGGTCTAAAACCATGGTGTGGCTCTTTTTCTAGGGTAATTTTACTAGCTCAGATATCCTCTATTTATCTTCTGAGTAGATGGTTTTTCTTTCTTTCTTCTCATGAACGTGAATGGATTCCACGTCCAGTTTTGACTGCATATTGTCAAACAAAGTGAAAAACAGCTGTTGTCAGGATTATAAAAGTCTTCACTGTGCTCTGTGTGTGTGATATACCTCAAGGATTTGTTTTTTGCTAAACCACTTTCCTTTACTCTCAGATGATAAGTCCATACAGGCTATAACCCCAAACCTCTTTGATCTAATTTCCAAAATATGACCATGCTATAGATTAAATAGTTTATTTCGCCTGTTGTTCATGCTCTGACTTGATTTTGAACTTCTGTCTTTACAGGCATCATATTTCAGTTTCTTCTAGCAGAAATTCTTTCCTCCTTATCTTTTGGTTTCATCTGTTAGCAATCTACCCACAGCTATACACGACATGGTCCTCATTTGCTGTCTCTTCCCTCCCTTTCTCCTTCTTACCCTTTATCCCTCCTTCTATCCCTTTTTCTCCATTATCCACTCACACATACTTATTGAGAAGCTACTGTATGGAATGCACTGCACTCCTTAAGATCTGGACCTGGGCACTGTCTTTGCTGGTTCCGTCACTGCAGATCTAACAGGTCAGTTGAGATTTATGGCTATATTATCACTAGGTTCCCCTTTATTTGTTGAAACAAATATTCTCTGAAGATAGAAGAGAAGATATTCTCTGAAGATAGGCTGCTTCCCAGGCCCTTAATCTCCTGTGCTGTCCTGGAGCTGACAAAATGTGTCCTCACCTCGGCCTTCACCTCTGTCTTGAACTTCCTTCTTGTTCTCCAGGAACATTCTTCACATTTCTTAGAGCTTCCTTAGTTAATTTTTGATAATTTTTTTTCTTTCTCTATTTTTAAAACGAAGCAAAGTATCATCAGAACTTGTTTCTGGCCTGTGCATGTCTATGGCTGAGTTAACAGGTTTTTAAAAAATCTGATGCCCAAGCACTCAGAATTTGGTTCACTCTGAAAATTTCCCTTTAGCCATTTGCTTAGTGTTTCTACCTCTTCTCCTTAAACTCTAGGCTTTATTTTGAAAAATATCGAGGCCGACGTTCGGCTCTTCAGGTGGGTGAATGTGGCTAAGTCCACTGATGGGTAAGGCTTTCCTCTACTCTACTTGCTTTGACCACCTGTGACATCTCTAGAGGCTGCTGTCAGCAGAAATGGGGCTGCTGCTGTAGCTGTGTGTGTGCCTCCGGCTAGCCAGGTCCCTTTATTGGGAGGAAACTGTTCCGTTTCTGATAGGGGCGTGAGAGGAGGGTCTGTCGTTCACTGCTGTTCCCTAGCAATCCACAGAAATGTCCATTTTCTCTCCTCTGTGCCCTGATGGCAATCTTTTCATTATCACAATCATCTCCTCCTCCTCCTCCCTTTCTCTTCCTGCTTCTTTTTCTCTTCTTCCTCCTTTTCTTCCTGGTGACTTTATCAAAGCTTACCTTAAGTGTTTCTCACTATAAAGCCTTCATATTTTTAGAATAAACTTCATTGAATCCTCCTCTGTGCTCCTACACTTATCTCTCTGTTATAGCCCTTATAATTTCGTATTATAGCTCTCTCTCTACCCTGCTCACCCGTGAGCTCATACAGGGTAAATGCGGGGTATTATTAATATCATTTCCCTTGAATGTAGCAGAGTATTCATGCTGAGCAGATAGAGCAGAGGGTGGTTAAGAGCACCGACTCTGGAATGAGCATGCTGAGAACCATATCTTGTCCCTGGCAGTTCTTAATTGTGTAATCTGGGCAACTGCTTAACTTCTCTGTGCCTCAGTTTTTTCATTTACAAACTGGAGGTAATAATAGTGATGCTTAGAACAGTTCCTGCCATACAATATGGCCAGTTAAATGTTTGCTACTGTGTGTTGAATTCAGTTTAATAGAATCATTATAAGCAAGTTCACCAGTCATGTATTTAGTGAAGGTGTGTATGTTGTACATTGATGGTCATTACACCTAGAATAGGGCCAAGTATATAGGCATTCAATCAATATTTTTGAGTGAATGCATGAATGTGCTGGGCATTATAGACCCAAAGAAATATAAGTCCTTATTTCTTTCTTTCAGATTTCACAGACTGATTGGGAATACAAAAAGGAGATAAGATAATATTTGAGTGCTACCTGAATGCACCATTCATCTGTCTATGGACATTTGGGTTGCTTCTACCTCTTGGCTCTTGTGGGGAATGCAGCTATGGACATGGGTATGCAAATATCTCTGTGAGACTCTGCTTTCAGTTCCTTTGGATGTATATGTAGAGTGGGATTGTTGGATCCTATGGTAATTCTATTTTTAGTTTTTTGATGAATTGCCATACTGTTTTTCATAGCAGTTGCACCATTTTGTAATCCCACCAAGAGTGGACAAGGAGAAATCATTCATTTTTCAGCTGATGTTAAGGGAACATAAATAAGCTAGTTTTTTGTCTCTAATATTACCATGTACTTCCAGTATGTTTATACCTTTAAAAGGTGTGTTACTGGTAGGAAAATATTAAACCACACTTTTTCATCTTTGTACATTTGTAAGAATTGCATAAACTAAGATGATTCTCAAAGAAAATGACTTTGTATTTTTTTAGGTCAAACTTTTGTAACCTGTAGTGTGCATAATTAAAATGAAGGTGGTTTATTTCCTTCTGGATTCTCTGGACTCTCTGTTAGCATCTTCCTAAACTCACTGAATAATCAAGTAATTCTCAGTCAGTGACTCCTATTTCCTGATTTAGGCTTTTCATTGTTTTCTGAACATTTCTCTCTATGTATTTTGCTTCTTTTTAGACATATCCCATTAGGATAATCACGAACAAATTACAACTTGAATGCCACCTGCCTGTGCTTTCTTTTTCAAACGGTGGAAGTGCTGAAGTTAATCAAATTTGTGGACCTCAAAATACAAGTAGATCAATCACTCTTGTTACTGGTGGACTATTGGCTAGTTCTTGTTACTGATGGACTATTGGCTAGTTCTTTATTACTCCAGGAAAATATGATTCAGTTCAACAAAAATATATCATCTCAATGAAAAGAGAACAATGAGTACCTCTTCCTCTTTTTTTCCTTTTGAGAAGTATGTAGCCCCAATATTTGATTGATTTATTTTTTTGTCTTTTTAAGTTTGTATTATTTTAGACAGAGGCCACGAAGAGGATGATTGTTTAAAATTATCCCTGTAATAGCTATAAGGGGTTCCAATAATTTTATTAAATGGTTCATGATTGTTTTTGTGTTTTATAACAAATGCTATGTATTTTAATACAAAGGTAAACTTTTTACTATCTCAAGTTTATTTTTTCATCAAAAAGTCCTCTAGCTACCAGATAACATGACCAGATTACATTTGATATGGTGGTTAAAGTGAAGTGCTATATGCAATATAAATGAATCTGGTTGAGGAAGACTCAAGGTGATGAAAGATACAAATTTGGGTGATTATATGCGTTTGATTTTAAGTTTTACTTTGATTAAAAATATTATTAGAGGAAACATAATGTGTGACAGCTCTTTTCTATATCCAACTTGGATTTAGATGAGGAGCCGGTAGACTAGGTCAAGGATACAGATTCTGGAGTCAGAGCGTTTGGTGCCAATCCAGTCTCTGCCACTTGTGAGCTGGGTGACACTGAGCAAGCTACTCAGAGCCTTGCATTCTCATGTGTGAACTGTAGTTAACAACTGGTTGTTGTGGTGTTTAAATGAGTTAATATATGTAACTTGCTAGATCTATGCCTGTTATGGAGGAAGTGCTATGTAAGATTTTGCTACTGTTTCTCTAGCATCGGCCGTGAATCCTTAGGTTGTTCTACCTTCTTCATATTATCTCAGGCATCAGTGTTGTTGTCATCTGCAAAAAAATAGGTGTTTCTTTTTTACTGAGTGGTTTTAAAATGTGGACTCACCGAAGGTCTAAAATCCCCTTTCCTTTTAGTCACTTAGTAGTGCATAAACGGAAAGAGTGATGGATGGAACATTTTGTACCCCGAAAGCTCTTAGACTCTGGCTGTATCAAAAGAGTCAATGAGTGCATCACAAATATATTCTGGGTGACTGTAAGAGCCTTTAATGCCTGAATCATTGACGATGCAGATGTGCTGCAGGAGGCAAACCCCTAGTAAATTTTTTCTTTTACTACAGAAATATTTCTGAGCCCCGAAGTAGAACCCAGACTACTATTCACGACTATAGACTTTTAATTTTAAAAGTAGTTGCTGTTTTTCTTTTCTGTGTTTTGTTGTATATATATTATCTCATCTGGTCTTTATAATCATCGTTTTTGAGGATGAGTGTGAAGAGCCAATGTGATAATGTATGTGATAGTGCTTTAAAAACTTTTCCACAGCTTTATTGAGATATAGTCCACATAAATAAAATTCACCTATTTAAAGTGTATACAGTTCAGGAGTTTTTATTTACTTATTTCTTTTTAAAAATTTATTTATTTTAGTTTTGGCTGCTTTGGGTCTTCACTGCTGCGCGCGGGCTTTCTCTAGTTGGAGCGAGTGGGGGCTACCCTTCCTTGCGGTGCACAGGCTTCTTCTCATTGCGGTGGCTTCTCTTGTTGCAGAGCACTGAGTCCAGGCGTGTGGGCTTCAGTAGTTGTGGTACAGGGGCTCAGTAGTTATGGCTCACGGGCTCTAGAGCGCAGGCTCAGTAGTTGTGGCGCACGGGCTTAGTTGCTCTGTGGCATGTGAGATCTTCCTGGACCAGGGCTTGAACCCGTGTCCCCTGCACTGACAGGTGGATTCTTAACCACTGTGCCACCAGGAAAGCCCAGGAGTTTTTAGTATATTCAATGTATTATGCAACTATTACCAATCTAATTTTAGAACATTCTCAATTCCTGTACGTCTCTATGAAGTCCCATTCCGGACATTTTATATAAATGAAACAATACAATATCTGGTCTTTTGTATCTTATTTCACTTAGCATAATGTTTTCAAGGGTCATTCATAGTGTAGCATGTATCAGTACTTCATTCATTTTATTGCCAAATAATATTCCATTCTATGGATATAGTACATTTTGTTTTTACCCTCAACAGTTGATGGACATTAGGGTTTCCACTTTCTGGCTATTGTAAATAATGCTGCTATGAACGTTTGTATACAAGTTTTTTGTGTGGACATATGTTTTTGATTCTCCTGGGTATGGAGAATAGGAATGGAGTTGCTGAGTCATACGGTAACTCTATGCTTAGCATTTTGAGGAACTGCCAGATGGTTGCAGAATTTTACATTCTTACTGTATGAGGGTTCCAATTTCTCCACATCCTGACCAACATTTGTTATTATCTATATTTTTGATTTTAGCCATCACAACTGATAAGAAGTGGTAAAAATATTTTTTTAATTGAGAAAAGTAATGGGACGGGGGCGAGGAGGAGGTGCTATAGGTTTCTTCTCTTCATCTCCTTCCCAGTTTGGGGTCAGTGTTCCCCAACAACACTGACGAGCGTAGAGCCTTCAGTCTTCTGGGTGGCCTTGCCCTACTTCCAGGTATTTTAAAAGGTGTATTTTGTAGTTTTCCTTTAGAACCAGAAGAAAGATGTCTCCAATGAAGAACATTTTCTGGGTTTCCACTGAAAAAATTTTTCATGAGCAGCTATAATTTTACCAAGCTTTCCAAAGTGCTTTTCCTTCAGAGTAAGAGACAACCCTGTTACCTCCTTGAAGTAGAAGCCCCTTCCTTTGGAACGCTAACCCTAAAATCAGACCCTCTCTGACAGGTGTTTTATTTTGGCAACAAATGAGGAGCTATGGGATTTGAGAAGTCATTGCTAAGCAGGTCAGCTTTGTTCGGAAATCAGGTCTAATTTTACACTTTTTTTTTTTATCACATTCTCTCAACTGGAAATCAAAAGTCAGTGTTCAGATTGTTCATCCTGCCTCTAGGCAGGATGGAAACCAAGATTTGTTCCAGGAGTCCAAGATGCATTTGAGGAGAAACCTGGAAAACTAACCTAAGTGGAGAAAAAAAAAATGATTCTATTGATATGTGAAAAGCAATAGAAACAGGCAATCTTGATGCACTGCAATCTATGTAGTATAAACGGTCTCATCACCAGTCTTCAGACACTTAAAACAGTGTCCAATAGGTAAGTTAGGTATCTAAGGAAGCACGGTAATCTGCTATGTGTCAGCATTAATGGGCTCAATTTTTGGCTCACCCTGACTTCGCCGTATGACCTTGGGCAAATTTGCCTGAAATGGATGATATTAACTTCTTTAGGGAAAGGGTTGGAATTTCTTGTGAGTCATGATCTATGGGGTCCCAGCTATGAATCAGGAAGAAGCATATGCTGATTTGTATAATATTTATATGTATTTGGTCCATAATCATACTGGCCATTTGAGAGTTACATTTTAATTATTTTCAAGTCATTACTTCTGGATTTTTCTCTCTTCACTTGCTCTCAATAATTCCCTTCCAATAACTCAGCTTACCCGCATAGAATGTGTCTAATGCAGACAGTAAGACACAGAGTCTTGGAATATGAATAAGAACAATGATGCACATAGGATATTTTTGTCTGAACTTGAATGTTTTATGAAATTATTGTTAGAGAGTAGAATTAGTAGAATGTACTGAAGCTGTAAATTTAGACAAAAATGGAAAGCATTAATATTTAAACCAGGAGATTTATGTGGTACTGGTAAATGTGGTCCAATTTTTAACACAGTAATTTTAGACTTCTCATAACAAACATCCTACAAAAACACAAATGATGATATGACACACAGATATAACTTAGTTCACAATATTTCTCAAAACTACAGTCTACCAGCCAGGCAGTGCGGCACACTAGAGAGAAGGTAATTAAGAAAGTGCTAATAGCGTTTCCTTTTGTATCCCACTCTACAAGGCATGGGGCTTGAAACAGCATATTATAACAGGGAGATACTTTACTGTAATAATGTTTTAATAGGAATATTTAATATGCATTAAGAGGTCCTCATTTTCTTGCAGTGCCCTTGTAGGTGGCTCTTTAAGATTTCTGTTTCTATGCATTCTAACAAAGGAGTCAGCTCCGCATTTTCGTAGGCAGACTTTGCAGCCGTGTAGCCTTGGTAAAGGAGAGGTGGATGGTGTATGTGTGCCCAGTGTGTTGGTGAAGCAGCACTACGGCAACAGTAGCTTTTAGCAGCTACCAGATTTGCTAAAAGCAGCCATGTCCAATTAGCAGTAAGTGCCATGCATCTGCAGTTACTAGGAATTCAACCTCTTTTGAGGCTGAATCTTAATGTAGCTTTATTATTATTATTTATTTTTACCAAAAATAACAAAAACCTTATACGCTGGGAGAATAAAGAAAAATCAGCAATGACAAAATGGAAGCACTCTGAAATGTTTTTATTGGTTTAGAATATAGAGGGAAATGCAGAGTTAATGACGTTTTTAAAACTGCATTATTTCAAAGTACTATTTTACTACAGTTTACTTCCAAATTTTGAATATCCTCTTCATATTAATATTGCAGTTGTTTCCTTAGAAATTTATAATATTGCTGTGGGTTCCCTATTCATGTTTCCATGACTTCCTGCAAAATATTTTTGCCAGGATAATAAAAATAACAGTTCCAAAGACATAGAAAAAAGACATAGAAAACAAAAAGACGTTCAATTTCTTTTCAAGGTGTCAAATTCACTGCAATGGAAAATAATATTATATACTACTAAAATGTTATGTTAAACATATAGTACTTATTTAAAAATATTTTCAGCATTTACTTCCTTGAACATTTGATATCTCCCCTTTTTTTTCCCTGAAAGTGTTTGTTTACATTCAGAAAGTATTTCTGCAAGTTCTGGCAGTATAATATTTCTTCCTTGTCTTTCACTGCTTTCTCTTTTTTAAAGGATATCGTAGGAGAAAGACATCTGTTGAGTTAAGCATTTTCTGGAGCTGCTAGGTTCTAGTAAGACTAATGGACTAATAAAGAAATTACTTCATTGCAATTGGAGGGTATACCTTTCCATTATTTTCCTAGTTCTTTTAAAAGTGCCAAGAACACCAAAATAATCAAATCTAATGTAGGACATGGTAACTTTTATTTGCTGCTTATATTCTGAGATTTACCATAATGAATAAATGAGAAATGTTAAAATTGCAGCTTTGAAACATACTTATGAACTACTTGACATCTTCAACTGTTTATGTGTTTTAAGAGTTAGGATTGCGATATCATGGCAAGAAGATCCTATGGACTATTTTGGTTTGTGCTGCCAACCGTTCAGAATGAGGCAATTTCTATATACACAAACCAGTTTGGAAAATTATGCAAATAGGAAGTTATTCCCAAAATCGGTTGAGTGAATTTTAATACGTTAGTTGCTGACCAATATCATTAGCTGAGGTGTGTAGATATTGCCATGGTGTTTATTTATTAAATGTGTACAATTATTTAGTATGCATACATTTGGCTGGACTTTATCCACATGGAATTTCTAAATCTTGCAGTTTCTGATTTAACCTGTTTCTGTGGAAAATAATGGAAGCACATGGTCAGTTAAGCCCACCTCCTCTAGCGTCTTCTCTCTTTTCCTCTTAGGTATCTTTGCCCTTGCCTGCCTTTCCTTTTGCTTGCCTGTTCTTCGAATCCATCATATTTTGTCAGTGACATCAAATCTGCTGCTCTGGGAATACGTAGAATTTTATGATGCTCGAGATCAAACTGATTGTGATAATGCAGAGGCATCAGATATTGCAAGGGGTTGAGAAAGGGGAGGGGTCTGAGGTGCTCACTCAAACAGAAAACCTTCAGAATAAGCTGGAAGGAGAGAAACAAAGGGGGAAAAAAATCCCTCAAATCAAAATAGTTAAAGGAAATATACATTTTTGCATTCCAGGTATGATTTAGAAAAAAAAAAAAAGTCTAATTTTAATTAAGAAAGAAAATCGTCTGTGATTTCCGAAGTCTAGGAAGCAAAAAAGTATCTGTACTTCACATGAAATTAAACCAGCCATTGTGAGCTAAGCAGTGATACTATTAAGTCTGACTGTCATTATAGAGAGAATAAAACTCTCTCCTTCTCAAGTAATATTTATGAAACAAAGGACCACTGAAGATGATACGAGTTTTTCCCCTGAGATCTAATTATTTAGCCAAAAACTTGATCGATTTCTTTTGTTCAGGCTAGTGGCCATATTACAACAGCACTCAGTCCTCGTTGACCTGACTTGGCAGAATCGCTAAACCCAGTATCCATTTTCAGCCCTTATTTTATTTGACCTGCCTGTCAGCCAAACTTGACCCAGTCGATCACTCCCTTCATCTGGAGACTTCCCTTCACTCCAACATACTCTTCTCTCTGGGTTTTTCCTCCTTCTAAACTGGCCACTCTTCCTGTCTCTTTGGCTTGTTGCTCCTAATTTCCAGTCTCTCAAAGTAGGAGCTCCCCAGGATCTGGTCCTTGGACTTCTTCTTTTCTTGGTCTCAGTCACATCTGGTGTCATGGCTTTAAATACCATCTATCACCCTCTCTCTCCTTGAACTCTAGACTTGTCCCTGCCTACTTGACCTCTCCACCTGGATGCCTAAGAGGTTTCTTAAACTTATCATGTCTGCAAACAAACATGCCATCTTAACTTATGGCAAATCCTCCCTTCTGATCCTCATGCCAAATACCATGGAGTAATTCTTAACTCCTCTCTTCCGTGCTCTCGATCTAAACACCTGAGAATCCTGGTGGCTTTAGAATAAAAAATACATCAGAAATGTAACTACTTCCTATCACTTCCATCCCCATTGCCCTGGTCCTAGCTACCACTATTTCTTGTCTGGAGAGTTGTAGCAGCCTGGTAACTCGTTTCCCTGCTTCTGCCTTCTTTGCTCACGATCAGTCAGTTCTAGCACTTAAAATGGAAGTCAGGTAATGTCATGACTTTGTTCAAAATCTCCCAATAATTTCCACTTTCACCCAGTAAAAGCCAAACCTGTCTCCCACCCCTTCTTATCTCTTTGATTTACTGCTTACTCTTACTTATTCTGCTGCAGACACACTGGCATCCCTAGTACTCCTTGAAGCATTGGACATGCCTCTGATCTAGAACTTTCACATTTGCTCAGACACATGGCTTGCCCTTCATTTTCTTGAGGTCATTTTTCAAATTTCACTTGGGGCAAGGCCTTCCCTGACCATCATATTTGACATTGCAGCCCTCTCCAAATTTCCCCCTCTTCCCTGAATATACTGCATTCCCTTCCTTGCTTCATTTTCTCTCTTTATCACCTTCGAACCTATTGTGTACTTTACTGATTTATTTTTCCTTCTCCCTGCACAGGACTGTAAGTTCTGGGAGGGCAGAGTTCTGTGTTTTGTCCATTGCTGTATCCCCAGTACTTAGAACAGTGTCTGACACATAGTAGGCATTCAACTGATGTGTTTTGAAAGAATTGAGAGTAATAAATTATGATTGGTCAAAATCAACTAGGTGATCTCATAGTATATCATGACTTGATTGGAGGAGAAGGGAAATATGTGCATGGTGGGTGGGTGGAGGAGCGGCATGGAGCCATACTTGGCATTAGGGTGAGAGTTCACATCAAAATGATCTAACCTCCCTACTTGGTGGGTCCTATTATCCCCTCCTGAGTCAAATCAAAATGGCTCGACTATGCCTTTTACTAGTGCTGAGGCTAGTTTAGCATTCCACTAAAAACCATTTAAAATACAAAAACAAGACTGTACTACTTTAACTCTGACCTTAGAAGACTCTCAGTTTTATAACAGTTTAGAGAAAATGTGGAAAGGTTGAATGTGTTTGCTGGCCTCAATCTTTTTATTACTCATCTCTATAAAGAGGCTTTTAGGGACATATTAAAAAGTTTCCATCTCTCTTGTCTCTTGCTTTCCTTCTCATCTTTCTTCATTGCACCCAAATGGTCAAAAGCTAGACCCTGAGAGTCTGGAGGAAATGTGTTATGGTCAGAGTAGACTGGGGTGGAGCTGGCCTAGAACCTTGGATCCTGCCCTCAGATCGGCTACTCAAGTTATAGCTCTCGAACAGAGTGAGCTCATGCATAGTCCCTATTACCAAGAACTCACTAGGCTGTTGTTTCCCTCAGAAGGAGAAGTTCTCATTTGGAAGCTTTATGTGTTTGTATCTTCTCCCAAGTGTTTCTCCGTGTCTGACTAGATCTAAGATGAAAGCTTTGGTTCTGAGATCAGGTGCCACACCAAGAGGCAAGAAAAGAGATAGCAGAGTGTGGTGTATTAAACTGAGAAAGTAGGTAGTTTTATAGACAAACTGAAAGCCAGAAATGACATCATCTTGTAATAGCTTTCCTGTAATAAGGCAATGGTCTGAACTTGAGGAACCTGTTAAAGTCTGCTTCCAAACACAGAGGCCATTTCTAGGGCTAGATGTAGAGTGGTATGTACCCTCAATTCTATTCTGAAACAAGGCAGTTTATAAACTACAAGGTAGCTGATAAAACCACAGGAATAGAAAGCTTTGCAAAATCTCCAAAAACACTGGGAGTTTTAAAGTTCAATGTTCATGCCATATGAATGCTTTTTTAAAAATTTTATTTTTTTGAAGTTTAGTTGATTTCCAATGTTGTGTTAATTTCTGCCATACAGCAAAGTGATTCAGTTATACATATATATTCTTTTTCATGTTCTTTTCCATTATCGTTCATCACAGGATATTGAATATACTTCCCTGTGCTATACAGTAGGACCTTGTTGTTTATCCGTTCTATATATAATAGTTTGCATCTGCTAATCCCAAACTCCCAGTCCATCCCTCCCCCACTCCCTCCCCCTTGGAAACCACAAGTCTGTTCTCTATGTCTGTGAGTCTGTTTCTGTTTCATAGATAAGTTAATTTGTGTCATATTTTAGATTCTACATATAAGTGATATGGTATTTGTCTTTCTGACTTTCTTCACTTAGTGTGATAATCTCTAGTTCCAGTCATGTTGCTGCAAGTGGCATTATTTCATTCTTTTTACAGCTGAGTAGTATTCCATTTTATATACCACATCTTTACCCATTCCTCTGTCGATGGACATTTAGGTTTTTTCCATTTCTTGGCTATTGTGAATAGTGCTATGAGCGTAGGGGTCATGCCATGTGATTTCTTTGTAGTTTCATGTCTTGGCTATTTAGCATTCTTTAGAGACACCTGCTTGATAAAAACAGAGCAGGAATTTTTGGCCAGTTTTGTTAGTTATGGGCTGGTTTGGTTTTTTTTCCTAATAGAAGTAGCAAAATAGGTGCTAAGAAGCAAACTACTTTCATGATTAGAGATGCCTCACGGGGCCTTCTTTCATCAACGGAGCTTAAAATGCACTTATCTCTTCAGTTCTTTTTTATGCATTTATTTAAGTCTTCAACCTGTTTGTTCTTCATCAATTATTCCGTAATACTTGAACAGGAGCAATGATAATGGTGCATTTAGAATCATAAAATGACAGCAGGTTTGAGCTCCAGGGGACTTCAGAAAAAGCCTAGCCCAGTTGTTTATTTTACAGAAGAAGAAAAGGGAAGCCAGGTGGTGACTCACCCAAGGTCTTACACTGAACTGCTGGCAGAGCTGGGCATTGTGAAAGCTGCCTCTCCTAATCTCTCAGCTGTTCTTATTATTAAATCACAAAGAGGTTATTTCTCAAAATGAAGAAATAACATAAAGTTATTTCTCAAAGTAGCCTTTCTGTATTTTTTGGTCACATGGGAAAATAAAAATTATTATGAACTTTGGAGTAACAACAACAACAAACTCATCAAGACGTATTCTATGGTCTAGAGAACTCAAAACAAAACCAGAATATTCCTGTGATTTCCATTGCATGAGACAATATGGTTCTGCTAATATATTTAAAAAACTGTGTTTATAAGTTAGATTCTTTTTATTGTATTTAAATATTCAAAGAATTTAAGCTACGTTAATATTTTCCTGGCACGCCCGGCCCTGCATGCCATACCATGGAGCTTTGTGCTGCAGAACACCACCTGGTGGCTGATATCTAGACAATGGATATCTTGGGACCCATTTTCATTTTTGATAAAAATGGCACAGCGTGTGGCTCCACTTGGTAAATATTTCTGATGATGTAAATCTGGTGCCATACCCAGGTAGAAATGGTCCTTACTCAGGGTCATTCTCAGTGAAGTACAGCCTCATTCCTCTCATCATCAGGATTTGGGTCCTTCTGGGACTTTTCTTTATCAGAACTGGAAAAGGTTGGTGGAAATCTGAAAGTTATAAAATCAGTAAAAACTTTAATCAAATATGTCTGAATCTATGCTACAAATTAAGCTATATAGAGTTTACAGAAAGCTTTAACTGAAGCGTACATGCCTATGTGTGAACAAGCGGTTATCAGGGTTCACCACATCATGTAAAATCTAGGTGAGATTGGCACAACCCTCAATTTGTGAAGACCAATTTCTCTATGCCTTCAATATACACATATTCCCAGAAGACTTGTTTAATTACTTCATTCAATGCGGGTCATTTTACTGTCCTGCTTGTCTTGTCCACTTTCCATACTGAGTGGAGTCTGAGGGGGAATTTATTCTCTTCCTTTGATTTCCACAAAAGGCCACCCAGACCTTGTAGTTACTGCCAGATTTTACCAAAGAAGAAAGAGTTTACAGCACAACAAACAAGCATCTTGAAATAGAATATTAAATATCCCTCTTCTTTAAAATTTCTTGTCCAATTTAGACTTCAACATCCTTGCTGCTCTCAACTTTCCCATCTTCTTTTTTCCTTTTTTCCATCTTGTAAACAATCCCAGCCTCTGTACTATTGCGTCTGGGGTTGTTGTCTTATGCAGAATATTTCAGCTCATTCTTTGGTTTGTTGTCTCCTTCCTGGTCTTACTTGAGTCTATGCATTAAAAAAAGCAAAACAAAACAACTCAATATACCACTGAGTTATTTTTTTAAGTGAAGAAAATTTTCCCTCTGAAAGGTGCCACTTGTTAAGATTTTATAAGTAAATATGTAAATAAGTTATTTTACGCACACACACATACACACACAACTACAATTAATATATAGCCCCCAAAACATCATAGTCTGGTGTTAATTCTAGTTGTTCTTCATTTAGGATTGGTGAATGTTTTGGCTCCATGTGACAAAGGGAAAACTACCTGCTGTATTTTAAATCTGGGCCCTCTTCTTTTAATTGCCTAACTTCTGCATCTTCAGTCAATCTCCTTTTGGATTTCATTCACCTCAGATAAGTTTTTCCTTTTGTATGGGCTACTCTACTAATCATAGAAAAAATTCAGTTTGTCTGCAGTTGTTTAAGGATCTGACCTCAATGTACTGTCTTTGGTGTATAGTTGTGTTTTTTTTTTAATGGTGGATATATTTCATTATACATTTGCCAGCACCCACAGAATATACAACACAAAGAGTGAACTATAGTGTAAATTATAGACCTTAATTAATTATAATTTTCAATGGTGGCTCATCAATTATAATACATGTACCACACAAATGCAAGATGTTAATAATAGGGGAAATTGGGATGGGGGGATATATGGTAACTGTGTACTTTCTGTTCAGTTTTTCTGTAAACCTAAAACTGCTCTAAAAATAAAGTCTACTAATTAAAAAAATCATTAAAGTAATCAAAATGCTACATTGGAAAATATTCACTAATGCAAAAGAAATGGGTGAAGAGTGGATCTCCACATTGGGTAAGAAATCTGAGATCCCTTGGAAACCTCAGCTAGTCTCACTCTGCGGGTCAGAAGACATGTATAATTATCATTGAGAAGGATGAGTACCACAAACAAATGGTCACCACTGTCCTTCTTAGTAACTGTTTCCTGCTGACATTCTCTCTTTCTACCTGAGGAGTAACAGGTAGATTTCAGAAAATCCCAGATCACAGACTTCAGGTCATAATCAAAGAAGAGAATAAGTGTTTTCAATATATAGTATCATGTCATTTACATATAGTGACAATTTTACCTCTTCCTTTCCAACTTGGATACTTTTTATTTCTTTTTCTTGTCTGATTGCTGTGGCTAGGAATTACAATACTGTGTTGAACAGAAGTGGTGAAGGAGGGCATCCTTGTCTTGTTCCAGATTTCAGTGGGAAGGCTTTCAGCTTTTCACTGTTGAGTATTACATTGGTTGTGGGCTGGTCATAAATAGCTTTTATTATGTTGAGATATGTGCCCTCTATACCCACTTTCTTTTTTACATTTATTCTTTTTTTTTTAATTGGGGTATAGTTGTATTACAATGTTGTGTTAGTTTCTACTGTACAGCAAAGTGGAGTTCCCTGTGCTATACAGCAGTTTCTTATTAGTTATCTGTTTTATACATATTAGCGTATATATGTTGATCCCAATCTCCCAATTCATCCCATCAGCCCCCCACCCCTCTTTCCCCCCTTGGTGTCCATATGTTTGTTCTCTACATCTGTGTCTCTATTTCTCTCCTGCAGGT